>NW_006437828.1:4186441-4258189 GCF_000325575.1 Pteropus alecto
TAAAATATCCTCCAATTCTATCCTCTTAATAATAAAAAAAATTTGATTTCTCACAAATTCAAAAAGAGGAAACACATTTAAACATTAAGCATGTAAAAAAAAAATCAGAGCTACTGAGAATTTTGTAAGCAAATAGCCTACAAAAGCATTCACCTTAAGTTCCACCACTTAACATGTTAAAATATTTTATTTCTTCATCTAATTTTATAGCCAAAAACATTTCCTCAGCCAACACTGCTCTTTTGTTTGGTTTCATACACGCTTATTTCTCAAGATAAAGCTTTTCACTGGGTCCTAGAAGGACTCCAGCGAAATAGTTATAGATTTCCTTTGCTCTCATCCTTGTCTGAGTTTCAGTTATATGCTGCAATCATTTCCTTCGAAGGCTATAAACCAAACCAGCAAGAAGAGCTGCTGAAAGTTCCATCACTGGACGTTCAGATTCTGTGAGTTTTTGGTGTGTGCTTTCCTGTTCTCCTGAAATTTCTTCTCATTTACAGGTTTTGAATTAGAAAGAGGGTGCACATATACTCAGAAAAAGAGAGGAGAGTTTAGGAAAATATTGAAAAGCAACATTATCATTAACACAGCAAGTGGAAAAAGAAAAGCAAAGGAAAAAAGCGCACATATGATAGAGTAATGTTTAAGAATAAAATGAATATGATTTAAAACCATTCTTAGAAAACACAAGAGGGTATCTATGTCAAATTCATAGCCGTGCAATATGATGAGGAATAAACATCCGCCATACATTTTACCAAGTAAGATGTCATTAGCAAATACAGTAAGTTCAATTTTAACTGAATGGTAGGGAAAAAATATAACTCCAGAAAGGCAATTAAATACCAAACAGGGTTTAATTAGATGAGTAAAGAAGTGGTGTGGATGTCAACTTCATGAGAGGGAATTGTATCTATTTTACACGATGCATATACCCAGCACCTACAGCGAAGACTGGTAAAGTAGGAACACATTAACTATTTATTAATTAAAGGAGCCAGAGAAAGAAAATTTTCTAAGTAATCCTTTTCTGTTTATTATCATTCTTATTTAATAACCTGAGAAAATGTGGGATGCTAAATCCCTGTCTTCTATTAGAAATAAATAACTTTTCCCGTAAGTCAATCACTGTCTATATGTTTCAGAAGAAAAAAATGTCATTCGGTGTTTTATACCAGAAAGGCTGCTTTGATAATAAAGCTATTTAACAAATATAATAGCTCAGACTATAAGTAAAGAAGAATTTAAAAAAAATAAGTTGAAATAGTTACTGTTATCATTAAAATAATTTAGCTTTAAGTATCATAATTCATAAATTTTAATTTCAATATTCAGGACTAAAATACATAAAAATAAACTGGAATATGATCATTTCTTCTCACCTATTTGAACGTCCAGTTATATTCTGAACAATATATATTTAGTGTTACCATAATGTTCATATTTTGGAAAAGTTATTAATTGAAACAGCCTCTGTATTAATATACGTTTTCTTTGTTGTTAATTAAACCCCTGTCGAGTACCGATTGCAATAATCCAGGGAGTCCTCAATATATTTTATACTAGCGTTCCAGTAGAGGAAATATGTAAAGGTGACAAAATTCTTTAAAATAATAGCAACAAGCACTGTAAAATACATTCGATGAGCCCAAATACCTCTGCATAAACTCCCCTGAGCCATCTGAGGAACAAGTTCAGTCTCATCTAGATTTATCGAGATAGTTTCTGAATTTTGCAGCTACTAAAAAACCTAACTTGATTATTTTGAAATACAATAAAATTACTCTTATTCATGTCATTTATTTACTTTTTTGAAAAGATTATATTCATTTCTACAAGCTATACAGACTAGTATGCTTTTAACAATTAGGTTTTATAACAATAGATCACATATCCTCTAACCAAGCTCTATATTTTTCATATGAAATTTTTGAAAACCTATTAACTAATTCATTGCAAATCATAAAATTAATTACTTAGCTTAGGCCCTATTAATTTGAAAGACATATTTACTTAGATTATTATGTGGACACATTATTAGAGGATATTCTGAGAACTATATTTTAATCCACATAAAGTACAATATGGCGCAAAAATTATTCACAGGTGGGTCTTCTCTTCACATCACAAAAAGGAAGAATGAATATTCTCTGGCAACCCACAATTAAGGCTACTACTTCTCTCAACCTTTTCAGAGCTACTGTTTGCACGAGATACAATAAAATCCAAAGTTTTGAACTATTATCGTCCATTGATTCTAAAATAATATGAATTCTTGGAGATTTCAGAATGAATCTGTCATCCACGAGTCAGAGTGGATTTAATGGAATTGAGATGAATGTTATGTAGTTTTAAGTCCACATCCTGGTAGGTTAAGTCATCTATTATCCATACTATGTTTGTTTCCCTTATTATGGGTGTATTGTTATAATAAAGAATGTTACCAACTAGAAGAACATACACGATGTCATCTTGACACAGAGATAATGTTTATGATGCTAGAAAAAGCCAAGTGGGAGGGTTTGGAAATCCCACTCCCCACCAAAATAGTAAACAGCAAATCGATTCCAATGCTATAGCTTCAAGGGGATTACAAGAATCTGTGTCATATTGAAGGACTGTAAGATGTAAGGAGATCGATTCTTATCACGTCCACATTTCTACTCTTCAGTATATGTCTAGAGTATATCTGAAAGTGACAGTGGGTTGCAAATGCAATTACAGCTATTGTTTGTGCTGTGAATGCATTGCTTGAGCAAATCAAACAGTACTTGGCAATCAGTATGCAGTTATTAGGACGAAAAATACTTTTATCTCTACTCCAAAGAACAGAAAATATCATAACTAGCTGGCTTTTATCTGGAATAGACTGCAACACACATTTCCTACCTTTCCCTAAAGTTTCCCTGGCTCTAGAGCATTATAAATTCAAGGTACCATTGTTGTATCAATATTACAAGAAACATGACCACAGCTGGTGATTTAGGTTACGTAATGTTATTTGACCATTAGGGTTGTTCCTAAATGCTTGAACAGAATATATGCATGCTCGAGGTCTGAAATAACACTTATGAGCTGCCATGTTAAAGTATTTTCTGTTTTTTATGTGCCTGAGAAATATTAAATATCCCCTTTAAAATGAAGAACTATACTATACCTTATATCCTCTACCACTAAGAAAATTGTAAAATAGATGATTTGACTTGCATTTTTGAAAGCAAAGTATTCTGGTGCTCTCATTTACCTCCTAAATGGCTTAAAATAATAATTGGTAGCTCTGGGTGACTTTCAGCACAAGACAAAACTTTCCAGTGGTTTAGCAAATCTCCAAGCAGCATTGCCACTCAGTGCTTAAGTTTCTGAATATCAAAATGTCTGTGATAGATAGGGATGCTGTCAAGAGGATGTAGAAATCCCTGATAACAGAATTACAATGGAGTTTGCTAAGTTTTGAAGGCAAGACACCCCCTCCTTAGAAAATAACTGCTCTCCACTTAGAAAATAGCTGTCGGTCTAGTAATAGAACTAAAGACTGAATTGCCAGTCATGGGATTCTAGGGGCCATGGTTTTTGACCTATTTGGGTGTTATTTGATATATCTCACATCTATTACATATAGGAATACCTATCTGTATCCCATTATCAGATCTATGCTCATTGTGTCAAATCCTTACTCTCCCATATATGATTTCAAGGGCAATTACCCATGACTAACTGAAAAAAAAAAAAAGATTAGAATCTCATTCACAGATTACTCTTCTGACATGGTAAAATCAACTGGAAGAAGACTGTTGTTTTGGTTCAATTCAATTGAAAGGCGATCTGTAAATGGAGAAGGCATGAATCTGAACATAGTATATAATTGCTAATTTTTTTATGGCAGTAAAGAGAGATTGAGACAAGGATCTATTCTAAAGCATTGGAAGTGATTATGTAATGGTTTTGAACAGGGATTTGGAAGAAATACAATTGGAAGACTAATGAGAAGGAGATTTCCACAATGTTTTCGGGAATAACTAATAAACACAGGCTTGATTTATAAGAATATGTTTGTCACACATGAATTCTCCCCTCAGAGTCCCAGCATGGATATGTTCACTGATCAAATGTAAAGCTGATGCTAATCACTTTCCTTCCAGCTCGTTTGATAGACTCATAAACAAAATAGGTAGAGACTATGGAGACTATGCATGGGGTAAAGAACAACACGAGTTCTCCATACCTGGACCAGTCTAGTCATCACTGTTTCTCAGTGCCCAAGTTACATTAGCGAGGAACAACTCAAGTACCCGATATAGTGCTATACACTAGAGTGGACAAGCCAGCCATTCGGTGGCAAATTAATGATAATGAAACTTTTCTGTGAGTTACAAGCTAGTAATATGTTCTTGTGGTAAGAGATGCTACGTTTGGATTGGATTTCATTATCTACCATTATTCCAGTTGTCTAATCCTAAATAACAAAATTCCCCCAAATTGGTCAGTTCATTTCTAAGTCACATGGCATCAACCGGAGTGGGCTTACATTAGTGGCTTCTTCATTCATATGCATGGGTCCTGAGTGTTCCGTAGTCTGCCTCTCCCTATCCTCTCTCCTTTCCTCTGTATCCACATTCCATCTGCACACCTTGGTCTTTTCACGGCATCACAGTTTCTGGGGATTTGGTTTCTTAAAAGGTAGCTAATCTCTCAAGTCAATTGTTTCAGTATTCCAGCAGCATGTGCTCTAAGAAGTCTAAGTAGAAGCTGCAAGGTTATCACTACCAAACATTGGCAGTTTAAAGTATCAACTGAGCCGATTCTACTGGCTCATCAAGTCACTAAGGACATTCTGATTCAAGTAGAGGGAAGAAATAAATACTATTTCTGAATGCAACAATGATACCCACATACAAGGCGGAAAAAAATTGGAGCTGTCTTAAAGATAAGCTACTACAGTCAGTTTTTTTTTTTTTTTCCTTGCCAACGATACTATCCATGATCATGGCCAAATCATTTCTGATAAAGATGGTCTTTTAATTTTGTGCAGATTTACAAAAAATAACCATTTTGAAGTATGGGATGGCTACTGAAGACACAGTTATGGTTTCTGAAGTATAAAATTCCTTTTAAGTTTGAGATTATGCCTCTCATAAAGTGATATAGCACCCAAAACAGATATCAATAAGCGGTGAGCTCTCTTATGTAAATAGAAAGTGTGTGTTTTTACATCAAGGAATGAAAATAAGAATGACACCTCTCACTACCACACCCACTGATCTCCTCACAAAGATGTTGCTTCCTTTCCATTGTGACTATTGTTCTTCATTTTGGAAGATGTAATAATACTCCGAGGAACAATGCCTCCATTAGGAAATATACGATGATTCCTTTCAAATGGAGATCTGCCAGGTCCAGAAGAAAATGGTAATGCAAGTTAACTCTAATTCAGTACAAGTACAACTACTAAGAGCTTACAGTTGCTAAAAAAAAAATAAAAAAAAAAAGGGCATATTAAATAACTTCTACTTCTTCCTCTTTTAACAATTTTTCCATAGGCTTTACAATATCATGATGGTACAAGACTAAAATTATATATATATATATAATTATGTATATAATTATACACACACACACACACATGTATATGTATGTATGTTCATTACAGATAATGAACTTGGGCCTGAATGCAGCAGGAGATACACATTTATGCATTATGTGTTTGGCTGGTTCATTATCTTTTTTTCTTCTCTTACCTCCTTCTTTCCTTACTTCCTTCCTTTCTTCCTCCTCTTTGGGAAAAAATAAATAAATTTTAACTAGTTATATTACAGATACTTGAAAGTATCATTGCATTTTATTAGGAAGACATTATGTTTGCTTTTTTAATTGGAACTGAAATCTGGAAAAGTTATGTATATTGTCATGGCATCCTATAACATGGAATGTACTAGATGTTTCTATTTGTTTAAGTTTCAAGCAATTTAATCCCATCCTTATGCATGAAAAATTCCTCACTTACAAGTTCATGTCAATCAGATATGCTTATTTGGAGCTTTGAATCTGGCCTACTGATTAAAATAAGCAGAAACAATGAAGAAATTCAATTCAGCAGTGGTGGCAATGACAGCCAAATTAATTTTGAGGGACATCTGTAGCTAACGTGACATTGGTGGTGATGATGGTGGTGGAACAAGCTTCTGAGGCAAACTGTCCACTTGTGGCAAGATGGTCCTCATAGATTGCTTCTGTGGCGTGATTTAGACAGCAACCATTATTCTCTAGATTATCACTTTCCTGCCCCATTTTCTAAGCCTGGTCCTCCTGTTTTACTGGTAAATTTCTGAGCTACCCAATAATCAATCGGTAAATTTTCCTAATGCTTAAATTAATCAGAATCAATCTCTGTTGTGAGCAACTGAGAATCCTGTCTTACAAACATATATTCACAAAGACAAACACCTTATAAGTACATTCTGTATAAAGATCAATAAAGTAGATGTGTAATAAAAATTGTAATGTCTTTAAAAAATTTTTTCTACCTTCAGTGTGACTGATATTTATCTCACACAAAATATGCAATCCATCACGTGCATCCTTTATCTAAAAGTAAGAATTTCAAGTCTGCCTGAGGATAGTGAAATAATAATTTTCTATAAAATATAACTGAGCACTCATTTCTCCACTGTGGAAAAACTGACATGTATTGGCATATTCTCTGAAAGAAATGCAGGTGTTTTATAGAATATCAAACAAGTATTGATCCAGCAATATTATGAAGAAGGCAAGCATTGGTATTATACAGCGTTGCTCTACCCTGCAGTATTGGCATTATATTTAGCCATAAAAAATCAGAGAGCTCTAAGGTGTTATTTTCTTATTCTTTAAGGATAACCATATATACTGAACACATATACAAAAATTGATTAAGGTGTGCCTACAGATGAGACAGTATTAGAAATGCTTCACGAGCTTAAATATGATTCTCATACTTGACTTAAATATAACTCTCATATTGGTAATTTTACTCCTACAGTTCATAGGAAAGTTACTATGTCTTTGAGTTATGTTCACTGGAAATAATTATATTTTTTAAATGCTATTTAATCTAGAAAGAATTAGTATTTATTATCACGTAAAAACTAAATTAAAGATAAAATCAAAAGTTATAAATAACAGTAGCTCCACCATTAAATATATTACTATTTTTTTAGTCTCAAACTTTGTCTGGAGGTAAGAACTTTTTATACTTTTATATTGTGGTCCAAAATATCTAAGACAATAGTTTTCAAACTGTGGCAGTAAAATATTGCTATAGTAAATAACTGAGTTCCATGAACTTGATATGAAATACTTTATTAAGAGAATAATCTAAGAATGTACCTTGTTTTTCAACCAAGATTTTCAAAGAACATTTGTAAAAATAAATGATGTATATACATATAGGGACTTTCTTTCTAGGTACTTTCTTTTCCTTTATATTTCGTAATTAGATTTGGTGACTGACCAGAAAATAAAAATTGATGCCTAGGTTTTTAAATTCCATATTTATTTCAATATTCTCATTTCTCCTTACTAATTTGTCTTTATTTAATTTTAATTTCAGGATCATTATTGTACATATTTTTAACACTATAGCAGTTTCCTATGATAGTATAGTATTTGGATCATCCTATTTTTTCTACATGAGATTGTATAACTCCTTTTCTTGATTGTATTGTCAAATTGTTTATAATCTTATCAGCCTGGAGTAATTGTTCCTCTATCTGGCCCACTTCACATTTGGAAATACGTATATTGTTAAGTTTTGCAGAAATATATGTTAGTATGATTTTGTGTAACAACAACTAGTCTATGAGATATTGGCAGAAAGATGTGTATTTATATCCATTTGTATATCCAGTATCTATATCTCTATCTGGTATGGTATAGTTGCTCATTATGTATATTTGGATGTATCACTCAGTGAATGAATGCTATCATTATAAAGTTAAGAGTTTTATTTTTCTTTGTCTTTGATTCCCAGTAAAGCAACGAGATTTCTGACTCAGTAGTGTCTCTAAGTGCTTGAAACATGAACAAAAAATTACCAATTATTAAAATATAAGAATGATATCCCAGATTCATTTTTTGTTGTTTAATAAATTCACTGATGATACTAAAAAAAAAAAAAAAATAGTGTCAGAAAAATTCAATCATTGAAGTGTACTATTAGTTTGTTATATGTAGATTTTACATACTATACTTACTTATACTAAGATACTTACTATATCTTGATACTTCTTCAGGTATTCTATCTTCTTTGCTCTAGCAAAGCATTTAAAAAAGTGTTTGAAATATTCTCCAGTATTCTCATTTAACTTTAGTTTGTTATGATTCATTTTGACATTAATTTTGAAGTATGGTAGTCATTTTATTGACAAGGTGATTTATGTAACACACTTTATTCCTTTCAAAGTTTACAAGCTTCAGAGTGACAGCCATATTCATTGATAAGTCATATTTTTTGAATGATAACAATGTGACAAATACTGAGTATTTTACTTGTCATAATCCATTTAATCAAATTATATTATTGCACAAGGATTATTCTCTTTGTTTATGTATTAGGGAACTGGGGCACAGAGAGTAAATAATTTGCCCAAGCTCACAGTTAAAAAGTATTAAATCTAATTTATAAGGTAGTGTGACTCTGGAGTTAATATTTGTAATTATTCCTCTCAAATAATGGAGTACAGCTCCATTTGCTAGATCAGGAAAATTGAGCTTTTATGCTTTTGTCTTAGTTGTTCCTGATACAAAATAATATTGTCTTCAAAAATTAAAATTATGATGCTTCCCTGCCACCCCTCAATATCCTTTGTCTTTGTCCATTTCCTTCTCCTCTCCACTCAGCATAGTATGTGTCATTTCAGACCATGGGTCTTCCCTATGTAGAACCTATACCTCAGTATAGGCCAATAATCTGTGATTATTTAGTAAAAAAAAAAAAAAAAAAGCTGTATTTCCAAGATAAGGTGTTTTACTCATCTTGGAAGAATGACATGTAAGAACTATCTTTCTGCCAAAAACTTCTCATTTCATACTGAAACAAAATGACTCTCAAACAGAAAAGAAAGATATCAGGACCCAAATACTCAAATTCAGCCTGAAGCAGAACAGGTACAAAAATCACATGGTTATCTATCTCTTATGAACTGAAATTTGCTTCTGCTATAACAGCATATCATGAGTCATTTAGCTTTATTTTCACTAATATCTTCAAAAATGTAGCATTTAGTAATATTTCAAGGCAAATGTAAGATCAAGTTTAGTCAAATGAAACACATTCCAGAGTGTACCTCAACAATTCGTTGAGCAATGAACAGGATGAAAATCTTTGTCGTACTGAGAAAAACATCTCAAAAGATGCATCAAAACTAAAAGACTATATTTCCTCAACCTACTGAACCTCAAGAAATAAGAAGCAAAGTATTATCCAAAACGTGCAAAAGTGAACTTCATTTATCCATGATTTAAATATAATATTCTTTACATATATGCTATAAAGTACCCCCAATGAAAGAAAAAAATAATTTACATCTTGAAGTAATTAAATGCTTCTCATTTCTCTTGACCAAGTAAAAGTTCATATCTAGATGCTTTGAGACTATATTCTCTTCTTTAGAAACCCATAGTACATATAATATAGGAAAATTAAGATAATTATAAACTATATATAATAATATCATGTACTAAAATATTATTACATGCTTGAATGCTTATATGGTAGATGACAGACAAATGTATAAAGTAATATTATAAAACTCAGAGAGTGAATATTTCCATTAGCAAAGAATTTAAGTATTGTCTGGCATACTTCACTCAGGTAAACTACTTAAAAACAAGTTTTAAAAACTTATTACTCCGTTTTCTTGTTAGATTTTCATTATTTACTGCTTTGCTAACATCACTAGCTTTTCGCAATTTTATAATGCTTTCAACAGCCTCATGATAACAATTGCATTAACTGCAGACATGCTCACAACACCTTTGCTGCATGTCAGAAATACACCTAAATATATCTAACTGCCAAGAGAAAACTCTCTACATGCCATTCATTAGAAGCATAAGAAGTATCAGCAAGAAATAATTTGCAGTTCGTTTAACAACAGGCCTACAAAATAAGATATTTGGGCTTACAGGACAATGTTATGTCTTCATCTAACATGACTCATTTTGAAGTAGATTTTGCACCTGATGAGAACTAATAAGTACATCTGATTCTACGTTTAGAGATAAATGTAACAGACAATAAATATCAGTACTGTAATACTATGACAGCGACAATGAATTGATGATTGATGAAAGTGTTATTCACATGCATAATTCTGGATTCATATTCAGATTATATATGCACTCAAACCTAGAAGGTGATGTGAATAACAGTAAAATAATATATATGACGATTCCCTTTTTATTAATTCAGATATTTCATTGGAATGGGATTGCTTATTTATAATTACTGCAGATTTTCAACAAGAATGCTTTTTGTAAAACCTGCTAGACTGTCTTTTCAGGTTGAGAAAATTGAAATATGGGAGAAGAAATGAAGATAGACAGACTTAGAAGTTAACATTAATACAAATAACAAAACATTTTAAATTCATCTTAAAATTAAAGGAGAGTTTGCACTGTGAATATAAATTAACTGCAATATAGATTAAATATATACACTAAATTAAGAATGTATTTCAGTAGCAACTGTATAAAAGATGGAAACAAAACAGAAAATGAAAAAAGATAATATTACTTGACTATATGATAAGCTATCAAATATGAATTCAACTAAAGTAGACTTTTTATTATAAAAAAAATAACAGATCCTAATAATGTAGAATTATTTGGTGCTAATTTTTCAATATGAAAATACTCTTTGCACCTCCACTTTTTGTAAAACATTTGAAAATAGCAATATGTTTGAATTATCACTTTGTAGCTTTGTTTAAGGGTAAGCTATTTTTGATCAAATGGCACGTTTACCGTGCTGGAATGGAGATGGTGAACTACCTGGACAGGCCTCCACTCCCCAGTGGGGTCCAGGGTGGTATTTAATTTGGAAGCAAGCAAATGGCAGTATTTCATTTTTTTTGTGCTAAGTAATATTCCATTGTGTATATGTACCACATCTTTATCCAATCTTCTATTGAAGGACACTCAGTTGTGTCTAGTCTTGGCTACCATGAGTAATGCTGTAATGAACATCGGGTTACATATATCTTTACAAATAAACATTTTCAAATTTTCCAAGTAGATACCCAGAAGAGGGATTGCTAAGTCATATGATAATTGTGTTTTTATTTTTTTAATGAATCTCCATACTGTTTTCCACAGTGGCTGTACTAATTTGCATTCCCACCCGCAGTGTATAAGGGTTCCTTTTTCTCTATAATCTCTCCAACACTCGTTATGTGTCTTGTTGATAATAGCCCCCCAAACAGGTGTAAGGTGATATCTCAGTGTGGTTTTGATTTGCACTTTCCTAATAGCTAATGAAGTTGAACATCTTTTCATATATCTTTAGCCATTTGTATATCTTTTTGAAAGAAATATCTGTTCAAGTCCTCTGCCCAACTTTAAATCGAATTGCTGATTATTTTGTTTGTTTTTGTTGTTGTTGATGAGTTGTATGATTTCTTTATATATTTTGGATAGTAGCTCCTTATCAGAAGTGTTGTTTGCAAATATCTTCTCTCATTCAGTTGATCGCCTCTTTGTTTTAATGAAATACTGCCATCTGTGACAACATGGAAAGATCTTGATAATCATGCTAAGCAAAATAAGTCAAAAAATTGAGACCCATACGATTTCAGTCCTATGTGGGATATAAAACTGAAAGCAACAAACAAACAGGACAAACAAACAGAAGCTCATAAACACAGACAACCATTTAGTGGGTACCAGAGGGAAATGCAGGCAGGGGGAGTTAGATACGGGTAGAGGGGGTTAAATATATGGTGACAGAAGATTTGACTTTGGGTAGTGAACACACAATGGCATATACATATGACACATTATTGAATTATACACTGGAAACCTGTATAATTTTAGTTACAAAAAAATAAAAGAACATGAAAGCAGCTGTCTTGCTACACTGGCCAGCTGTCTTGATATTCTCAGAAAAAAAATGATGTTAATTTATTGTAGGAGGTAAAAAGTCTATTATATAATCACAAATAAATAGACAACTAAATTATCTCAGACT
Organism: Pteropus alecto; assembly: GCF_000325575.1. Taxonomy (NCBI): domain Eukaryota; kingdom Metazoa; phylum Chordata; class Mammalia; order Chiroptera; family Pteropodidae; genus Pteropus; species Pteropus alecto. The sequence goes on from NW_006437828.1 coordinate 4,198,665, forward strand.
CCTTTCTGACTTTTGAGCTTCTTGCTCAATGTTGTCTTATGTTTGCATATTAATTTATATAAAATTATTTTATAGAAATTAATTTGGTGAATTAATTTATAAAAATAAAAATAAATGAAAAAATCATAAAGTGTGACTTACGTCCAAAGTTTTTCCACTACAGTTGAACTGAAGAACCAAGCTTTAAGTCTCAGTAGTAAAAAAATAGAGAAATATTCCTCATATCACAAGCAACTTCTTGGAACCTCAGAGAGTACCTCAAAGAAGATGGGTATACCAACACTTGAAGAGGAAGTCTCTAGATATCAGATACAAAAGGCGACAAGTATGTAAAGTTGGCAGAATATGTAGTATTTTCAAAACCTAAAACAAGAATGCAGGAAATAAGAGAAAACTAATTTATTTTACATGTCTGTGGGTAGAGTTATATTACAAAAAATAATCCTTGAAAATGAGGAAATTCACATAAAGTACTACCAATAACTTAAACCCATTAATTATTTAGTTGCATGTTCATTTATTTAACATATTCTTAATTAAGCATCTACTATGCTTAGGGCATTCTGCTATTCCCAAGAGATACGAATATGACTACGTTAGAACGGGTCTCTATCCTCATAAAGACTGTATATTGTAGTAGGCAAGAAATATGATAATGTTGCCTCCAGTCTTCATAACCCAATCTGTGTTTCTTTTAATATTTGTGGCATTTTTTCCCCCATGATAGCCTCTTTCACAGAATTTTCATTAAAATTCACATCTACTCATATATTTAGGGCATCTCATTATCCTTGTCTTATGGAAAGAAAGGAAGCCTAAACACCTAATCCCAGTTTAAAGGGATTTTCTGTTTTATTTTGTTTTTAATTTTTAAATAGCATATTAGTAATTGAATATAATAATCATTTCTCTAGTACTTATATTTCACTCTTCCCAGACCCCTACTTTGATTGGCAAATACCTTCCAACTAATCTTTAAAAGAGTTTTAATCCTGGGAAGTGTGCTTTTCCAACAGAAAAGTGTGGCTATTTTAGGTTGCCAGAAAGACTTGGGAGGGTTGGAGAGGCACTGTTAGCATTCAGTGAGGTAGGAGTTGAAAAAGCTAAATGGTTTGCAATACGGGAGAGTCAAAATAGAAAAGGATTGTCCTACCGAAAACTCAACAGCACCTCTGTGTAGAATCACAGCAAGTTCTCACTTCTTAATGATTCCCACTTTGTTCTCTGCTGGAAAATCCTTCCAAGCCTCCCACTTTGCAGAAGATTTCTTCCTCTTTCATAAAACATAAAAATGCCAAGACCATCCCGATTTTAAATAAAGAAAATGTCTCAGATGACTTTTCACTGGCCTTAAATAATAATATTTGAGTCGTGGTGATGAATATAGCCTGAGGTTTACCAGCAGTGGGTCTCGGAACATTCGTTACACCTATTATTTCTGTTAATTGAATTTTTGATGTGAAAGAATGCTAGATTAGTTATTTTTTGGCAAAGGATGCCATTTAGTATTTCTCAAATAGATTGGTGGGTATGTGTCTAAGTTGATGGCTAGGAAGGTCAGACAGACTTTTGCAGCAAGGAATTCCTAAAGGAAGGATAAGTTAAATTTACAAAGCAGGTTGCCATTTACATCTAGCAGTTTTAAGAATGATGGTGATGGTAATATTACAACTATTATTAATAATAATAATAGATGGGGTTGCTGACTGGGTAAAGAACACATATGAACTGATGATACTACTTGAAGAATGGTACTAGCACACGCTGCTTGTTTCCAGGCTCCATCAAAAAATAAAAGAAAAAGGTTGTGGAATAAGAGAACTCACTTGACATAGCAAAGGGTCTCACATTCAGAGATTACAAAAAAACAATGACTATTGAAGAAAACCATTGAATTTGGTCTTTTTTTTAGTTTATATCAGATAATCTTAGAGTCTTATATTAGGCAAATGAATGTCAACCATGCATAGATTTCTAAGGTTAACCAGGAGTAACAAGTAAAGTCAATGAACTTATAAAGAATGTTGACCCTGCTCTTTAATAAGTTCTATGGGAACCAACGTCTTTATAATAGACGTTTGGGTCAATTTAGAATCCTTTTTATTTGGACAATAATAAATGTAAAAGTTAAAAAACTAACAGTGGTGGACATCATCCTAAATGCCTTATATACAAACATCCTCTTAAGCAGTTGATATTTTATCCACCTTTTTCAGACAAGGAAACTTAGAATGGTACTAGAAAGTATACAATATGTTACAAAGGTGACTTTAGTCTCTAATAATATCAAAATTCTTATTTCATTGGATAAGTAAATACATAGAGCATGGGTTCCTGCAGTTTATGCAGATTCCTTAGCCTTGAGCTTTTAGAAATTCATGCAATCAGCCATGCCATTAAGGTCAGTCAGCAGCAGAAAGTGTCAATCTTTAAAAGAGCTCATTGTTACAATACCTTCAAGGAACAGAACCTTGCCATTTATCGCTTTATTAACTCGGTTCACAACACACTTAACTTTATGCATAACCAACTTGAAAAATAATGCACGAAGATTAACAATATATTTTATAAGCTTTATGCACAATCAGCATAAGCACAGTAAAATTACTAGAGTAAACATTTATATTTCACATTTTTTCAATTGAAAGTTCTATACATATGGCATGTATCTGGTGAGAGTTACAAAACAGAATAAAGCTATCTAAAACATTTTTATTAAATTGCCTAAAGTCATCTTTTATGGTTTATTTTTATGAAAAATGTAATTGGTTATGAAAAAATTGCATCCGTTTACATGTTTAACTGTCCACATTTCCTCTGAGAATTGAAGCCATTTATATTCACACAGTTTAGTTTTAGTCTACTTTAACATAACTGTACTATCCCACTCCATTCATCAACATGATGTGTTATTCCTGAAAACATTTGAACAGAAAATTTTAAATTGTAAATAACTTTATCTTTCCTTCCAGGAACTTCTGCAGGGGGGTGGGACATTTAAATGTATATAAAAGAGTTCAACTTCTTGATAAATATCATCAAAGAACTTTTGTTTGTTTGTTTGTTTACTAAGAGTCTTTAGTCTTTGAACTTCTTGCTCAGAATAAAAAGGGGAGGAAATCCTAGCAAAAACACTGTACATTTGTATTTGCCTAAGAACAATTTCCAAAACGTTTAGATCCAAAATTTTAACTTCCTTAAGCTATTCCTTTGACAAGCTAAAGACGATTTTGAAAAAATAAATAAATAACTACACTATCCTTCTTTTAGATCCTCTACATTATAACTAGAAGCTAAATGTCTTTATCTTACTAACTTCTTTTCCTCATTCTTTGCTCCTTCTTTGTACCCCTAATCTTTTCCCTGAACTGCTCTCCTCCCTTTGTGGCCTGGCAAAAAGCCCCCAAACTCTATTACTTATTAAAAGTAAATCATTCTTAGAACAAGGAAGGACCATTTTAAGACTCGGTCTTGCACTGAACTGACAGCCATCATCAAAGCCTATACAAGATAAAAAGAAATGTGCAGGGGAATATAAATGAGTATAAAAATGTATAACCCAGGGCTCTGAGATATATTACCAATTAGTTAATATGTTAGTGGATATCTCAGTTGCAAAATATTGGACAGAAAATACAGAAAGGGAAGACTTGAAAAGACTTCAAACTGAATAGGAGATGAGAGTGTTTTGGGAAACACTGTAGATGTTGGACATAGCATTTTGGAGGCTATCTACCATCCTCCCTAGGAAATAGTTTTGCCCTGATTTAGTACTCTAAGCAGTGAAAGGTTGAATCTGTTGAAGGCTTTGGAACTAGACCTTTAACACTTTAAAATAGATAACATTCAGGGAGTTTGGGGGGCTGGGAGAAAGGACTGAGAGTTAAAGAAGTACAAATTAGTAGTTGATAGTTGGTCATGGGGATGGGGAGCACAGCAGAGGGAATGCAGTTAGCATTAATATGATGGCTAGGTGGAGGGCCAGGAGAGGGAGGCAGCAATTAGGGGGATCATTTTATGAACTATATAGAGTGTCTAACCAATGTCCTGTATACTTGAAACTAATTTAAATAAAGAAATTTAAAAATAAATAAATAAATAAATAAATAAATAGATAGATAGATAGATAGATAGATAGATAGATAGATAGATAGATAGGCACCATTCAGGAGTAAAGTAGATGTGACCCCAGGTCTTTCCTCAAGTTTTGCTAATGGCCTTAGTCAGAAATAGGGAACTTAATATGCAAGAGAAAACTAGAATCATAAATTGCCCCATTGGCAAACCTTCAATACTTTGCTGAACATTTTGAAAGAGCCTTAGAACCAAAATAGAATATAACTTAGATAAATTGATGGATTTATAGATAAGACCAAAATAAATGAATAAAATTTTCCAACTTCCTCATTAAACAGTGTCTCTAGATACTGTATACAGAAGGATATTGATTTTTTTTTTAAAGCTTTCTATTTAGAAAATAATTGATTAGTGAAGATGGTACTAGGAAAATTAAACACCCAAATTTCCTGTTGTTTTCTTAAACTCAAAAGGAGAATTTTCTCTAAATATTTAAGGACAATCTTGAGAAAATGACTTCCAGAATAGATGAGTAAGTCAGTCAGTGAACTAGCTATAACAACAAAAATATGAGCAAGACAACTAAAAGCAACCATATTAGAACAACTCTGGCAAATAAAGTTTGTATAAAAATGTAAAGGACCCAGAACAGCCAAAATACTTATAAAAAAAAAAAAAAAAAAAACTTGGAGGACTCATCCTTCATGGTTTTAAAATAAACTACAAATTTTCAGTAATCAAGAGAGTGCAATCCTGTGTAAGGATAGACATTTATCCTTGACTTACAATTGAGAGTTCAGAAGCACACCCTGAATACATAGTCAGTTGATTTTCAATAAGAGTGCCAAGACAATTTAATGAAGTAATAATAATCCTTTCAACAAATGATGCTGACTCAAGTAGATATCCAATGGCAAAGCAAGAAATTTACACCCTGTTCTCAAACCTTACACAAAAATTACCTCAGAATGGATTATAGACTTAAAGCATAAAACTTCCAAAATAAAACATATAAGAAAATATTTGTGATCATGAGTTAGACAGTAGATTCTTAGGTAGGACACCAAAATATAAGCTTCCAAAAAAGTAATACACAAATTAGATTTCATCAAAATTTAAAAACTTCTGTGCTTTAAAAAACATCATCAAGAAAGTGAAAAGAAAACCCATAGGAGAATATATTTGCAAATCATATATCTAACAAGAAATTTTTTTCTAGAATATATAAAGAACTCTTATAATTCAATAAAAAGTCCGAGCAAAATCTGAGCAAATGATTTGAAGACATTCATCCAAAGAAAATTTCCAAATGGCCAATAAACACAGAAACAGATGTTTAACACCATCATTAGAGAAATGCAAATCAAAACCACAGTAAGATGTCACTTACTGGCTAAAAACAGAGACTCATGGACATGGACTACACACTAGTGGTTACTAGAGGGTGGGGAGAAGGGAGGAGGTAGATGGGATAAAAGGGGTCAAATATGTGGTGACAGAAAGAAATCTAAGTATGGTCAGTGAGCACACAATGCAATATGTATATGCCTTACTGTTGAATTGCATACCTGAAACTTACTGGATTTCGTTAACCAATGTCATAATAAAATCATATTAAAATAAATTAAAAAATAAAAAAGATAACAGTAAATAAGAAATGTTGTTAAGAATGTGGAGATGTTGGAACCATCATACGTATTCCTTGTGCAAATGTAAACTGGTACAGCCACTTTTGAAAATAGTTGGTTAGTTCCTTGAAATTCTGAATATAAAGTTACAAACGACTGAGCAATTCTACTTTTAGGTTTATATCCAATAGAAACAAAAACACGTCTAAGCAAAAACCTATACACATATATAAGTTTTCTGTGGGTACAAAAAGTACATAGCAGGATTTTTCATACTAGCAAATAAGTAGAATCAACCTAAATGCCCATAAACTTATGACTGGATAAACAAAATGTGTTATATTCATACAATGGAATACCAGTTGGAAATAAAAGAGGATTTATTCATTACCTTGCAAATATTATGTTAAGTCAAAGAAGCCAGTCATAAAGGTCATATATTGCATGATTTCATTTACATGAAATATCCAGAATAGGTAAATCCATAGAAATTGAAAATAGATTAGAAGTTGTCTGGTGCTGGGTGGCAAAAGGAATTTGAAATGACATGTAATAGATACCATTTTTGAGGGGGAAGTTGAAAATGTTCTAGAATTAGATTTTGATAATATATCTAATCAAATTTAATATAACTTTTGAATATATATAAATTAGATTTTGATGTAATATATATAAAATGGATATGTATATAAATTTTTACTATGAATACATAAAAAAACACTAAACTGAATACTTTACATAGGGAAATTTTGTGGTATGTGAAATGTATCTCAACTCAATAAGGCTGTAAAATAAAAGTGAAAACAATAATACTTTTTTTTTTTTTGGAAGGGGCAATTTAGAAAAATGTTTGGTATGGGCGCTACATTATCACTTAAACCCAAGCAATATTATACAATCATCCCCTGAATCAACAAATTACTCAGATTGTGGTAGTACCTCTAATAATATTAATCCTTGGACATTCCCTGTTCACTTCCAAGCTTGTTACTTCATACCTTTAAATATGAAACATTCTTCCCTCTTTTTCAGCCCACATTCGCTAACTTAATTGTGTGACTTTTACTGGACAAATGGAATTGCCAGTTGAAATGCTCTCCTGTGATCTTCTTGAAGTCACTTGGGTCATCCTTCTTCATAATAAGTAATAGCTATTCTGAACACTGACTCACCAGTACCCTTGTGTCTAAACTAAATCCAACTTAAAGATTTCACAAGGTACTGGTTACCTGTGGGAGAAAGAAATATATATTTCTACAGGTTGGATTTGGGGGATGAATCCATTTATGTTCCCAGTGACCCATCTTAATCTCTATCCTAACAAAATTAGCTCTTAAACCAGAAGGTGAAAAAAGACTAAAAGCAATAGTTAAAATCCTAATAATAAAAATTCAAGGTACCTTTTCTAGTTCTTATAGTACTCCCATCCTCATTGTCGAATACATGGTAAACAAGTATATAAGTTTATTTAGGACCTGAGAGCCACAAATAAATAAGTAAATAAATGAATGAATGAATGAATGAATGAATGAATGCATACATATATACATAGATAATAGGTAGATTATATAGATAGATAGATAAATAAAATCTATTTTTGCCACTATATTATAAAGCTGGGATTTGTTTTACCTTCAGTGCCACCTGATATTGCATATTTTTCAGCTGCAGATCTCTGTGCTGCTTTATTTAGTGTCCCTTTAGAACTAAATCAATATAGGCATTATTTGTCCCCTCCTTGGGTGGGAGATAAAAGAACAAAACACCTAGATTACTACACCACAGAAGTTCAGTGAGATACCTTACTACTTTTCACAAGTCCTCATCCAAGACCTTAAGAAAATATTGCATTTCCCTGTGATTCTATTCTTACTCAATACATGTATGACCATTTTCAATTGTAATGATAAGTAAAATGCTAAGACTGATTTTCTGTATTTACATGCTATTACAGTTTAGAAAGGGCTTAAGATTTCCAAAAACTGTTTAAATGATGTTAAGCAATGTTCATTATCTAGAGCATTATTGATCTCAAGGAGATAGATCCCCTTTTGCTGACTAAAAGACATTCAGAACTTCCCTAGATAGATAATAAAAAATGATAGATAGATAGATAGATAGATAGATAGATAGATAGATAGGTAGGTAGGTAGACAGTAAATAAAGGAATTCTTAGATTTTATTGATTCCTATAGGCAATGGGCTCTAATTTCTCTGAAATCACCAAAATTCTGTACAGCTCAGCCAAATCTTTGGTAGGTGAATCTCTTCCCTAAAAATATAAGGAGGAAGAGTGTGTGTGTGTGTGCGCGCGCGCGCTCACGCGTGCTCACACACGCACGCACACACAGGTGCTTGGTTAAATTAGTTCTTAAAACATCTGATAACATGGAGTTACCAATGATCATGAACCTTTCTGCCAATTCACATGTGAGAGCTCTAGACAAGTCTGTAGTATTCTTGATTAATGTTTTAGGAATGACCATAGACTAATACATAACTTTAATCTCTTTCTTGGCTCCATGCCAAAAGCCTATCCACTTTGTCTAAAAGAGCCACACCAGCTAAATAAGCAGAGGCTTCTGCCAATTTGATTTTAGCACCTCCTTTAAACTTGATCATCCTTCATGTTTTACAATGGTTGTTCACTGAAATTATACATTTTTAGCAAGTAGGCTTACCTCCTATGAAATTCTATCATTTCTCACACATACATTTATGTCCATTCATCATTGTAATATTTTCAGTCCTGCTACCTTTAATTCATTAATGAAGATGGAAAAACTCATAATTGTCTAACATCTTACTCATGAACTACATTTCAGGTAGATATATTAGAAAACCCTTTAGAATGTACAGACTTAATCTTCTTATTGATTGATTGGTAATATGTTGAGACTGAAATTGGAAAATATCCTCTGTATACCTTCTGATAGATCTCACTTCACCCCTAGATTACGAATCCCTGCCACAGACAAAATCTACCCAGAAGGCAGAAATCAATGTGCTCCCCAGGGCTTGTCAGTTAGCCGGAGATAAAAGGGTTAATGGATAAGCTTTGAGGAGTAGATCATAATTTTGAAATGTTTGAAAAACAAAGAAGGTTCTTAACCTCATCTAAGAGTAAACAATGCATTAAAGAAATTCTGTGTGCTCTAATGCTTCCTTAAGAGGTGGATATACGGGAACAATATGGAGACTGGAGAAAATGCCCATGCTGCTTGTTTTCCTAGACAGATCACACTCACTCACATCCTAGTTACCTAACCAAAGTTAAAAAAAAAAAAAAGTTATAAAAGCTTCAAAAAGTTATTATAATATACCAGCAATAGGTGCCAGGGTCAAAAAAAATGGTGCTAGGGAAAATATCAGTGCAGACTGCATGAGAATAAGCTCCAAAGATGGCTGTGTGGGAGCACTAGGCTACCACATATGGCGGCCTGAGACTTCACAGGAAATCACCCACCACAATGAAAGACAAAGTGGCTACCGAACTCAATCAACATTGGTTAGAAAAATTTACTAAAAGGTCTGGTGATGCCTATGAGGAGTGCCTCATCTGTCACTAGCATAATTTTGATAAAATTGTTAAAGGCAAGGGCGAGGTTAACTAGTCCAAAGCTCAGTAACCCTTTGAATACCTCTATTTCACATAATTTTTACCTGAATGATACTTGTATATGTGTCTGTCCTTATTTTCTTATCCTTAGGAGGAATAGAATCCTTTCATTGCCTGATAATTACTTGACAAAAATCAAATTAAATTAAATCAAATAATTAAGTTAAATTAAATTAAATTTAAAATAAAAGCAAAAATAAATTTTAAAAACGTGACAAATAACTAGTATTAAAGAAGTTGGGTGGTTCTCAAAAAACTATGTTCATAAATCTAGCAGTCCGTGTCTTACATGGGTTAGCCAGTTGACACACCAATTCTTAACTGGATATTGAACTTATATCAAAGAGTGTATAGAGGTAAAAAGCAATGTGAAAAATAGAGACTTGTTTTATTGTTAACAGAATTAAAAATAGCTTTAAACCAACAAAAAAGGCAAGAAGATATTTAGAAAAATGAAAATCAAAAGAATCACACCAGTAACCATTCATACTCAAATTATTAAATGAGCAAGAATCTACCTTACAAGTCCACGGATATGAAATACTGGGATATAGATGATGGATAAATAGGTACATAGACAGATGACAGATAGATTGGATGGATGGATGGATGGATGGATGGATAGATAGATAGATAGATAAACAGACAGACAACCACTATTAGGTCAATTGGAAAGTTTCAGCTTACACTGGTAATACATTATATTAAACTTAACCATATTTGATCTTCTTATAAAGGTTTACTGGAAAATGATCTATTTGAAATATAAAAATCAACGTATTTGACCTTTGAAAGTATGAAATGGATGCAGAACAGTATTTATTCTTTCAGTCTAGAGGATAATGAATTCCTTATTAATATATTTTACCTTTATTAATGTGAAAGTGAAAGATTCACTCAAATAACTTAATATTGAAAGATTTAGAGGACAAAAAAAATAGAGTAATTAAATAAAATACAAATTGAATGCCTAAATAAAGGTTATTTTAATAAATTTTTCATATAATTAAGAGTATAAGACATAAAACTGAAACATGATAAATTGCTAAAGGAGCTTATAGATATAGGTAAATAACCAAATATAAAAATAGCACTGATAGTTACACATAAACTGTAAATATTAAAAATAGTATATACTTTAAAGTGGGATAAGTTTTCTCTATTGCCTCCTGATAGATGACAGCTCCTGCAAATACTCCTCTAGAATTTTTCAACCAGAAAGACTGAGTTGATCCCAAACACTGATCAGGGACAGCAGCTAAGAAAATGTTTAACAGCTAAAATCAGTATTTCTCCAGAGTGTGCTAAAGTCAATACTGACAAATTTCCTCCGGGTCACTTACTACAAGCCCTGAAGATCCCCATGCACATCTGGAGAAGGGTGAAAATTTGTTTCCAGTCAGATGCCAACATAAGTGGCTGTAGCTTGAAGTGAAGGAAATTAGATCCTTTATAACCAAAGGACATCCAGACAGTGATATTATCCAGAGAGTGAAAATACTGAGTTATCCGTTATATTTATATTATAATATATCTATTTGTTAAATAGTTACTGAAAACCAACTTTCTGTATTTTCAGTGACCTTCCTCCAAGTTTACAGTTGCAAAGAGCACACACACATAAATAAATGTTAAAGCTTAAAAATAAAAATAAAAATAAATGTAAGTGGCTTTCATATACTAAGATACATGGCAAGAACCAAACAAACAGATGACATAAATAGTAAGCACATAGAAATTGAGTCATATTTGATCAGCCCAAGTAATGTCACCTGAAATAGGTTATGAAATTGTAGTAAATTGTATTTTCATACTATCTCCATATGAAATCTCTTAATAAAGTAAAGCAATAACATATTGAACAATAATATTTTCTTCCTGATTCTGTCAATTCTTTAGCATTTTGGTCGACACTTCTTTTCTCCAGAGATTAAGTCTAGCCATGAAAAATGCCTCATGAGGCAACCCTCCGTTAAAAATACTTAGAAAAATAATGCTAATGTGTTGGTAAATAACTCTACAGAGAGTGAAGAGTGAAACTCCCATATGTCTATATAGACAATAATAAAGTCAAATCATCTTAGGCATCCTTTGCAATGGTTCCAATCCAATTCCAATTATAAAAATAAGCCTAGCCACCAAAATCATTTTTGTAATTCCGGCTGAAGGTCAACATCAAAAGCAAGAACGCCAAGAGGCTACATCAATCTCCCTAGATTTAGTAATACGAGTAGAATGAATGAAAAATCATATCTTAGGAGTAATTTTAATTATATAATTTCTGTGGTATGCTGAAATAATATAGTAAAATATTTTAGGATATGAGTTATTTTAAGAATTAAGATCCATCTCTAGATTACAGCCATACATGTTTAAAAAAAGACCTACTGTGACACAACTGAATATTTCCAACTTTATGAAATTCAAATTCTTTACCCTGACATTCAAGGCTGATTAACATTTTATCTTACCTTTACTCTTCATAAACAATTTCCAACATTATGTTCGATTTACCAGTAAGTGAAAGAACCTGAAAATATTTTTTTAAAATATACCGAGTTTGCTATAATGGAGTTTATAATTATCATAGGATTTGTATGTGTGATTCATGGTATCTGGTCTCCAGCTTTATGTACAATCCTACCAATCCATAAAGGACTAATTAATTCAAAAGTACTTTTTCTAAGAAACAACATCTTTACATCCTAACTAACCCCCACAAACCAAAGCTGGGAATTATCTGCATCAGTTCCCTGAATTTCAGCATTATTTCATGTTTTCTTTACAGCACTTAAATATTCCATTAAACTTATTTGTTCACATGCACAATGCCACTCACAGTATAGATCTTTGAGATTTATCCTTCTTGTATTCTCAGCTTAATAATGCATATTGCAAGTTTCCAATAAGATTCATCCCCCTTTCCTACTTAAAAATTCAGATAATATTAAAGTGTTATTTAAAAAGGAGATAATTATTAGCCACACATATCCTACAAGTTTATGAATACATATACATTTTTAATAGCATAGCAAAGATCACTTTTACCTTAAATTGCATGTATTAATTTTAGGTCAGGAGGATTTTATATACACTGAGTTTTAGAAAAATTTTCATCAAAGGGACAACAATTAATGTTTTCACAGAAAGAAAAGAAAGATTTATAAAAATGAAAGTTATCTGAATTTTTTCTGTGGTTAACTTCAGTTTTCTTGCTAAACCCTCTGGTAAAAGGACTGCTAACAGTTTTCTACACTGCAGCCACTTACATTTTTAATGCACAAATTTGACCATGTATGTCTCTAATTAAAACCCACCAGTTAATTAAATCTCCTTGAGGTGGAACAAATAGTCAATAAAATGAAAAGATATAAAAAATAATATATGTAGAACACAACTCTATTTGGTTCAACAATCTACATGTAGATAGCTTTTTAGAAAGAAAGAATAAGAAAAAAACATAGGAAAGGAAAATGCCAAAGAAATAATGCAACATAATTTCACAGAAACAAAAGATAAAATTATTTAGATTAAAAGAGATTGACGAGTTCATAGAACATGCACACACACACACACACACACACACAAATAAAAATCTACACATACGTTGTGGCATTTCAGAACACAAATGAGGGACGATTTTATAAAAGCTTCCTGGAAGAAAACATCAGAAACAAAAATGAACCAAAAAATCACTCAAAACCTCACAACTTTTAAAGATTACTGTGAAAATAAATGATAATCAGACTGAAATTAGACTTTTCATTAGCAACACTGATCCTAAAAGTAGTAAAAAAATTAGGAAATTTAATATTAAATTATTTAATATAGATTTATAAAATTCAGCTAAATTACTGAATAATAATGGGGGCAAAATAAAGATTTTTTCATATATATAAAGGAGTCCTCTGAAAAAAATTACACAATTTATTTCCTGGCATACTATGAATGATATACCTCAGCAAAATAAGAATTTCCTTATGGACTTGAAGTCACAAATGATCAAATCAGGAGAGCAATGAAATGATGCCCCATGAAAATCTTTCTGCTGTTCTCCTAATAAGAACTTAGTTCAGATTATGAGAACAATGGAGGAAATCCAGGAAAAAAGTTTTCAAAGGAAAATGTCATGTGAAAAATTCAGAATTTGAAATAACATAAAGATCTAAAAAATACAAGAAAAAAGAAAATTAAATCATGTATTTTAATTCTGCACAAACCATATTCTGACACTTATTTTCAAATATGATTCAATATGAAGATGAGATAATAACCTAATAACAAGACAATGAATTTTTCATAGAATCTAAAAATCAATTGACTGGAAGATTCACCCACTGTATCATGGAATCCAAGGATCAGTCTTTCGAAAGATGCATCATTATTTTACATACTTCAGAGAAAAACATTAGCAGTTAAAATATGATCCACAATCAACAGTAAAAGAGTACATGCTAGAATCGATGAAAGACTGGAAATTCTAACAATAACTAACATGTATTAAGCACGTACTCTGTGATAATTTATTATTTTTAAAGCATAATCTATATTCTATTCTTATTGCTTTTTCACATATGTGAAAACAGAAGCAAAAAGAAGTAACCTACCCAAGACGGCGGTTCTAGAAGATTGTAGAACAATTATTTTACACCAGAGTTTTATTAACTTTATGGTTAATAAAACAAGATCAGGTAGTGTTGTAAATAAAAGAAACAAATGTCAATGTAATGTATTCCTTAAATTTACTAAAAAGACAGTGTAAATGCAAAGTTAATTATATATCTATCCTGCAATATGTGTGTTGGTGGGTGTGCCAAAGTGCATTAAAATAAGCTAACTTTTTATTTATTGTTACACACAGTAAATATATAATCGTAAAGTATGTTATTTAGTAAAATGGAGATGAGAACAACAACAACAAAAAAAAACACAATAAAATAATCTTGAAAGTATACTCCTCTCCAGAGCAGAGGTGAGATGGAGAAGCTAGGATTCTATTACTTTTCATTATAACACTATTTATTAAACCTTGTTTTTAATATCATTTGTGTATCTATTTCATAAAACTGAACTACATACATTGCAAAATGTAAATATAAATATACTTCATAACACATAAAAACATTACAAGTTTGTAGCAGCTTCAATTTATCATCAAAACTTAATAGAAGTATTCATCCTTTATTATTTGATTTTTATGAACTCCCCCTCCATATCATTTGCTGCAATTAAGCCAAATTTTCATTGAACAAATTCCTAAAGATCGATGCAGCTTTGGTAAGAACTGGTTACAGAAATGTCAGTTTCATCATTCTACTAAGAAATTGTCAACTCTTATAAACCTCTCTGCTCCTTATAACTTCTTCCCATGGAAACTCTTCACCTTAGGTCTTTAAACTTGTTAAAATGATCATATCACAGTTGCTTCCTTGCTTTAGTAAATTTTTATTTATTTTCAATCCTCATTTCATTTTTCCTTTGGCTGTTGAACTTACTGTCTCATTTTCAGTTTATGTCCTTTTCCCAAGGCTGCCTTCCATGGGTGGACATAACTGGTGCTATAACTTGTAATTGAGCTTAAAAAACTCTTTATAGCTCAGTCGTAAGCCTGTCATAAGCAGGATCAAACCAAAAGGACTTATAGTGCCAAATTCTACAGTTAATTTGATTTTAAAGACTAGTGGTAACACTAACTTATAAAAAGTTTTTAAGAGGTAGGAAAAGTTTCTAAGAAGTAAAGATCTAAAGTATATGCCTATGTTATTCAGTTAATTTGTCTCAGATAGAAAGAATGTCATTCTTCTGTTCAGACGTTATCTGGAATTTTCTTTATTTAAAAAGCTTTGCTTTAAATACCTCTAAATATACTAAATGAACTTTAAGTGTATTAAGCACATTACAGTTTAATAAAATAATATTTTATATTTCTTAAGTCGACTTACAAAAATATTTCATTTTGTCCCATCAACAAGTACAGTTTGAAAACTGTCAGCTGTTAAAGAAACTGAGTGTATGGTATGAAAATAAGTGAGGCACCGTCCTTGAAACATGTGCGGTCATCACTTTTTAAATCTTTCACTCACTGCTTTGTGTATATTGGAACTAGATACTCCTGAATCTGCTTTGTGAGAAGTATTTTTATTAAAGAGTACATCAGACATAATAATGCGATCTTAGGGTGTAAGTAAGTAGCAAATAATGCTAACTTTTCTGAGGAAAAAATAAAATCTTTATACTCTTTGTATTAAGTTGATATTAAGTATAAGAGAAAAGAGAAACACAAAGAAAATGGAAAATGCTCTTTAGTTTTAAGAATAATGCACTGAATTGTAAGGTAGTTACAAATAGATAACTTCCTGTTTTGTTTCATGAGGGTTAAGGAGCCCCTTCTTGGCTCCAGTGGGGGACAAAATATAGATATTGTTTATTATGCTCTCAGCTAAGGAAAATTATGACATATGGATTCTAAAAAACAGGGCTTTTATCTTTTATTTATGTGTTATGAAGCAAAATATAGAGTTTATATAAGAAAGGCAAATTGCACTAATTCAGTAAAGGTTACCACATTTCTCTATAAATCATCAAATATTTAAAGATATTGGGAGGCATAAAATATGAAAGCAAAAATTAAGGTATTGAGACTCATGACTTAACTCTATTTATAAGCAGAACTTAACCCACGTCTTCAACTATGTCTAATAAGCACTCAGAATTGTTATATAGTCTGAAATTAAAAAATATACATAGATCACCTTCAACTTTGAAACCATAATAATGTAGTTGCAATGCTTACTTGCTTTTAAAGACTACAGTTTATAGTGTTTATAGTCTGGAGGTTATAGTTTTATATGTGAACATGTTTTGGAAGTTATATAGAATAATATGATGAAACCTACACTTTTAAGTAACAGAAAATCTCTGAAATTTCTAATATCCATGAATCCATCCATAGTTGCATTCTCTGAATTGGCTGATAATGTCCTATGTCACACATAATAAGAGGGTTTTTCAGAAACCTCATATTTTTTCTGTATCAAATGATGTTACCCACAAATATGATAGGGCATTTATTTCTCATTGTTCTCATGTAATTGAAAATATTATCAGTTGATGGTATGAAATAATTTACAAACCATTTACTTTTTTATAATTATTTTCTAATAATAATTCTGCATAATGTAATATACACAACAGTATGTATTAGGAAGAACTATATTAATGAAAACCTCTGTTTTAGTATTAGTTATGCAAATAATTCTGTATGTGACTCTGGCAGACTTGTGGAACTCTGAGATTCAATTGCATAATGAGCTTTAAGAGATTTTTCATATCTAAAGGTAAGATGCTACTGTAATGCAAATGAATATTGCTTTCAAAATTTTATTAAACTAAATGTCTTTTAAAAAAGTGATTCCAAAACTTTTATAAAAGGCACAATTTAAAAATAATTTTAAAAATAGAAAAATGTGGCATAAACCAAATTGCAAATGTATTCTAAGGACCAACTTTTACTCATCATTGTTTCTCACTTAATGATATATCACTAAAATGAAAAGGAAGAATTGCTTGAATTTAACCTTGGTAGCTTTTTTTCCTTGCATTTTATTTTGTTTGTTCATTTGTGTTTGTTTTGGGGGGGACTGAATAACAAAATAGCCTGCCACTTGGATATATCCATAATAAAGTATATGAATTATATACCCTATATTTTATAGATTATCACTTAACGATTATGACATTTTTGATGGGTCAATAAATATTACAGTTTCCTGTTTAGTGTGTATCTAACTAATGAGACTTGCCAAATCATTGCTTTACATGACCCTTGAAATGTAAAATCAATTTTTTTTCTGTCATATAAAGACATTTTTTAATCTTTAGTTTGGTGAAAGCTATACTAATTTTTGTAGGCCCTTGGTTACTTAAACTATCTCTGCCCCAGACTGAACCACGAATTAGAGGGTTTCTGTTCTAACACACTCTGGATGTTGTCGCAAACGTCATAATCACGTGTGTTCACGCACAGACACTTTAGCAGGCTTACTCGGAATTATGGAGAGATGTTATCCTTTGCTCAGGTTGCATCTTTTCCACATAATTAGAAGCAGCCCATGAGGCTGTCTACTTTCTGGATTTGTCATATAGGACTGAAATAAAAATTAGAAAAGCAATAGCTATTGAGAAAAACGAAACCGAGACACGTAAACAAGTACTTGTGGTCTGGCCCGGCAACAGAAAGCGGAAGGAAAATTGGAAAATGAGTGATTTTAGGGTTTTATAGCCTTAAGATTTCCAGAATGTGTGTTTTGTTTGTTTGTTTGTTTTTTAATGAGCTAGGAAATAACAGAGAATTTAAGAAGTGTTTCCCTGATTTATTAATCCTTACCTGCAGATGGAAGAAAAACTACTTTAAAGGCGTCAGTGCTTCCAAAAATGGTTTATAATCAAAATGGAAATAAGATTGTGGTAGGCAGCCTTTACGATGCTCCCTAATGACCCCCGATTCCCAATTGTTACACATCTGTGAGATCCTCAGTCCACTCCCTTTGAGTATGGACTGGACTTCGAGACACACTTTTATCCAGAATAATATGATAGAAGTGATGTCACATTTTAAGCTCCTTTTAATGTTAGGTTAGCATAAGACTAAGGTTTCCATCTTCACATAGCCCCAAACTCCATCCAGGTCACTCGTCCTAACAGAAGCCAGATGTTATGTCATAAGGCAGCTTTGTAGCGACTCATGTGACAAAGGACTGTGACCTGCAAATAACCACATAAATCAACTTGGAAGAAGATTCCCATCCTTACAGTAGAGGCTGCAGAAGAAACTACAGCCCAAGCTGACAGAATTCTTGAGCCAGAAGCAATCAAATAAGCTTCACCAGATAGCTGATTAACGTTAACTGTGAAAAAAAAAATGTGTATTTTTTATGCTGTTAAGTTTTGATGTAACTCACTGCACAGGCATGAATAAATAATACAGAATTGGCACCTGAATGGTGGATACTGCCAAAAGAAATAACTAAAAATGCAGGGAGTAACTTTGAAATTATGCGGTAATCAGAATCTGGAAAAGCTATGATTTTGAAGAGAGTAATGAAAGCGTAAAGTGCTTTGAACATACTATAGAAGTTTGAACTCTGAGTCTGCCATGGGTAAAGGCTTACCAGAATAGTGAGG
The DNA here is from genome assembly GCF_000325575.1 of Pteropus alecto. Lineage (NCBI taxonomy): Eukaryota > Metazoa > Chordata > Mammalia > Chiroptera > Pteropodidae > Pteropus > Pteropus alecto. Next base: position 4,217,172 of record NW_006437828.1, read on the forward strand.
AAAATCTTATTTGAAACTAGAGGAAAGGAGATTCTTGTCATATAGTGGCGGAAAATCACTATCACTTGTAGTTATGCGGAAGATGTTTATTGTAGGAAATTAAATTTATTCACCTAAAGTGATAATGTGTCTAGCATTGTAATCATAAATTCACTTTCAAGACACTATTGATTTTATATATATACATAATAATATATACATATATTTTACAAATATTACACATTTTATACAAATATATATTACATATACATATATACATTATATGTACATACACACACACACACACGCACAACTATTTCACCTCTAAATCCCTTACACTTCATATCTATCATGTGTCTCTAAGCACTATGCTCACCTTGGTTTGGCAGAGGCCCCTACCAACAGAGCATGTGCCATCTTGAATATTACTTGTTACCATGTTAGAGAAAAAAGTCTTCTGCGCTGTATCACAGCAGTGACTAAATGCTTCTGTCTTTCAGAGAATCATGTTTCTTCTTACCACAACTATTAAGAGAGCCAAACATGATGTTTGGAGAAGATGAAAGACATAAATGTATAAAAAGTATACAAAAGCACACTATAAAAAATATGCCTGAAGACACCAAAATAAATGATGTCATGAATGCAAAGATTGGTAGAAAAGACTTCATATATCTTTACAGCACACAAAAAGTCTAATCATCGCTGCATCTGGAAGATCACTGGTGAACTGTCAACTTTAATCATGCAATTTGAAGTAAGAATGTAGCAGTTACAGTGTTAGGTTTGGAAGTTAGTGTGCTCGGTGTGAAAAAATGAACATGACCTGAAGAAATAAAGGTAGTGAGTATAGACCACTCTGTGAATAAGTTAGAGCAAGTAGGTGATTCTCGCCTTGCTCATTCCTTAGTAGCAATTGTTATGTGTTACGACAAATTGTTAGCTCACTGGTTTTGTCTTGTCTGTTATGTTAATTTAGTATCCCCAAGTTTTTGTGCAACATTTGAGTTATTATAAGCACTGGGTCGATTCCAACTGAAGATATTAATGATGTAATATCACAGATGTTTCTTAAAAATGGTTCTTTAGTTTTCTTGTAGATCTGAAATTATCTCAGGTTGGGATGAAAAATAAAATGTCAAACCCTTCCAGATACACCTAACTTAAAAATGCCTACATTAGTCATGATAAAAATATTTTAGAAGATTTCAATTATTTTGTTCAATTCTTGTGGGAATGTCTTTTGGCAGGAATATCTTCAAGTTCTCCTCTAGCTTTTTTTTTTTTTCTTGTTTGTTCTTTGTTTGCTTCTGTGTTACTGCTACTAAATCATCTAATGCTAATTAGAAGAAACTAATTGGGATAGTCAGAACTTCCAACATTCTTAAAAAAGTAGTGTGTGGGAGAACCTACTCTGCATTTTATTCAGTGACTTCTGATTCTTGGTATATGTTCACTTCTCACAGTAAGTAAGGTTTTCTCAAAGAATCAAGTAGATGTTTGAGAACAATATGTAAAATGAAAGACTTCTACACTGGTAATAAAGGCATTTTGTCTTAAGTTATCCAATCGAGATTCAAAATGAACAGATTATTGTAAATGTTAAAGCAGAATTTGTATGGATAGCTTTCCATGGTAAATTAAAAAACAGTTATTCGCTAGGCTTAAATTTTCACAATTTAAGATATTTAAGTGTTTCACAATTTAAGTATTTAATAACACAAAAATCCTGTCATTCCTAATCATAAAAGTTCTGTCACTGTCATGTTTAAGAAGCCAGAGTTATGTCAAATTATGGTGTAATTGAATTGGCAAAGTTTTCTAAGACCGGCTGGTCAAATCTCCATATTTTCTACTATATGGAGTCATTTAAAAGAGACATGATTTATCACTAATCATCAGAGAAATGCAAATTAAAACCACAGTGAAATATCATCTCACACCTGTCAGAATGGCTACCATCAATAAGTCAAAGAATAAGTATTGGTGAGGATGTGGAGAAAAGGGAACCCTCATACACCTGTTGTTCTGATTGAAAATTGGTACAGCCACTATGAAAAAGTTTGGACGTTCCTCAAGAAATTGAAAATAGATCTACCAATTGACCCAGAAATCGTACTTCTGAGTATTTATCCAAATACCAAACCAAAACAATAATTCATAAAGATCTATTCAGCCCTATATTCATGGTAGCACAATTTACAATAACCAAGAAATGGAAGCAGCCTAAATGCCCATCAACAGACAATTGGATAAAAATGTTGTGATTCATATGCACAATGGAATATTACTTAGCCATTAAAAAAAAGAAATCTTACCATTCACAATGGCACGGATGGAGCTAGGAGTTATTATGCTTAGTGAAATAAGTCAGATAGAGAAAGATAAATACCATATGATTTCACTTATATGTGGAATCTAAGGAACGAAAAAAACAAAGTAATCAAAAACAGACTCACAAATACAGAGAACAATCTGGTGACAGCCAGAAGGGAGTGGGATTGAGGTCTAGAAGAAAGTGGTAAAGAGTTAAAGAAATACAAATTAGTAGTTGATAGATGGTCACAAGGATGGGGAGCATGGCATAGAGAATGTAGTCAGCAGTAATGTAATGGCTAGGTAGAGAGGCAGAGAAGAGAAAGAATAATCAGGGGGATCATTTCAAAATCTGTATAAATGTCTAACCAATGTACTGTATAATTGAAACTAATAAAAATTAAAGAAAAAAAAATCATTTAAAAATAAATAAATAATTTTTCCACATACCTCAGTCACAATTTGATCTGAATAAAATAAAATAGCCCAGATTTTTCATTAAAAAGGACTTTTATATAGCGAATTAGGTACTTAAACTAGCAGAAGGGCTAAGAGTAGCAAAGACTTGGAAAACCATATTTGCTTTTAAGAAGTCAGAAAGTGGCTACTAATGATCTCAGCTGACTTCATCACGAAAGCAGATGATTTGCAAGAATTTCCCAGAAGTCATTGCAGAACTTCTCATACACCATTTACCTGTGGACCAACCCATAGATGTTAGAAGAAGGAAGTAACAGCTTTTGCTTCTTTTTCTGTCTTCCAGTTTTATGTAAGTATATCTTGTTGAAGAATATAATCTAAAATCTTGATATTAAGGAAAATTGGGAAATGTTTCTGGGCTTCCAGCCCAGATAAAGAAGGGATGATTAAAATGGTAGAAATGTAGCTGAGTACAAATAGATGATATCTAATAAATATATAGTTATATTGGATTACAAAAATTATACAAAAATTCCTGATATCAGTGCTGTGATATCACACTGACTTGATATAAATTTTAGGCCTGCCACTTACAAATTATATGAATTTAGTCAAATTCCATAGCTCTGAATCTATTCTGACATCTAAATATTGAAGAGTATTACTTCTCACAATGTTGATAAAGTAATTATTTGAGAAGAGGCCTGTAAGGTACACAGTAAATATTATATTTTATTGCTATTTTTGATAATTTAGTACAATATAGTATGTAAAAGATTTGTGAAAAGTCACAAATAATTTGGCAAAGGTTAATAGGAGCGCAGAAATCATGCTTCAATATTTCAACTATCTCTTAATTTTTGATCAATGTTCTTTTAAATTGAACTTCTCAAACTTGATGTGATAATCAAAAGGATCTGGATTCTACTCACTGAATTCATGTAATACTTTAGATTCTTTGATTTTATATGAATAGCAAACTTATAAGTTTTACTAATAAAATATATATTTCTTTTTAATCATTGAGTTTACTATACAATGTTATTGAAGTTAAGTTTCCAGCTCTAAGAGAAATAATTATACTTCCATTTCCTATATCAGGAGTTAACCAAAATCAGCCAAATTGCAAAGAATGAAGACACAGTTCCCATAAAGTTGCCCTCACTTGACACTTCTGATCTTCCTTGAAATTTCAGGGAGTTTCTAAAAACCCCTGTTTCCATTATTCACTAGAAGGTCTCACAGAACTCACTGCAAACTGTTATACTCATGGTTACAATTTATTATGGAGAAAGAATATAAATTCAACCCAGATGAGAAAAAAGATTCCTAGGGCCAAGTCCAGGAAGGGTCCAGATTCAGAGCTCCCAATTCTTCTCCCCCCATACAGTGACACACGGCGTTACCTCTCTCTGTCCATGATGTATGATGTCACTCACAGTGCACTGCCAGCCAGAGGAACACACCCATGCCTTTGATGCAAAGAGTTTTTACTGAGGATCAGTCACTTACTGTCCACATCTTTGGCTCTAATCTCCATGCCCTTGCATAGATTGGGCAAATATCTTTAGTCCTCAGTTGCTCTGGAGGTCAGAACTCATATTTTGATATTTACTCCATCATAAATAATGTTATTAGACAACCCGGTGGTCTAAACTCTTAGGCAAATAAAGAGATCCCTATCAGGCAGAATATTCCAGGGGCCTAGAGAGGACCCCACAGTAATCAAGAGCAAAGGCCAGACTTCTCTTTGTGTAGGTGAATTTTCACTACACAGGAGCCATTGTTATTCCAGTGGCAATAAAATAATATTATTAGATTTTTTGATGTTAAACTATTATAGACTAATTAGAAGCAACAAAAAAATTTTTGATTAGTGTGATTTAACAACCTATCTCCAGTAAAAAAGGAAATATTTAGATGTGCTATATTAACACCTATAATAAAGGGAGAAAATTTAGAAAAGGATAAAATATATAAAAATAAGGTGATATTTTTGCAAAGCAGAATCTTTTTTATTAAGTTTTAGTGATTTTTTCCCCACACTCACCTAAGTACTTTTGGAATTCCAATTGGAGTCACAGTCACACATTTTTAATACCTTGTATTTCTGTGTAATATATAAATGACCTAGTGTGTGAAATGTTTTGCAGAAATGTGCACTGCTCAGAGCCATTCACATTTACAGAGGCCTCTTCTCTACAGCCATTCCACTGCACATCCATGTGTAGTTACTATCCCTAAATCTCAACTTGGTCATTTAAAACACATGGTTTCAAATTATTCGATTTTAGAAATCGCAGAGATTAAAATAAATGCCTATGGCATAATTCACATTAATAATATAAATGGCATCCTTCTGTTTAATTTCAGGAAAACATTGTATTTTACATATAATAGTTTATTATTTACTGAACCAAGAATTTAAAAGCTATTAAAATGAAAAGATATTTCAACAGATATATAAAATTGCAATAAATTTTGTTTCTACAAAGAAATTTAAAATAATTAAAAAGTGTATATTTGAATTATCAAACATTGGTTACTGATTACTAATTATCTGAATGTCCATAAATAAGTCCGCGCTCTAGTTTTAGAATTGTTCATTTTTTAAGTAATGACTAAAAAAATTTACATTGTTATTAAGAAGACTAAGTGACATGGTATTCTACTAGCTCATATCATTTGTTTTACTTCTTTTGAAACCCAAAGTTTTACTTGTTTAATCATGTATTGATCTTTTTTTCATATATTATAGACATTAAGCTTCTTAAGAGAGCAAAATTACTTGCCTTACCTGGTATTATAACCCTACTGTTAACACAGTGCTTATATGAAGATTCCTATTATAACTTTTTTTTTGAAACTATGAATTATTCCCTAAGTTTTTAAAATAAAATGAAATTTGAGATGTTTTAAAAGTTTATTTATATTGTAGGGGAGGAAAAAATTTTCTTTATTTGTAGGATCTTTGGTCTAACAAGAAAAATGGCATGAAACAGATTAACAGGAGAAAAACAAACTTAATTATGTACATATGGAAAATCAACAAAGATATGAGACTCAAAAGCAAGTTGGGCACTCGAGGCTCATGTGCCATTCTGAGCTAAGTGGCCTGGGGTATCATAGGGGTATCATAGGGGAGGAGGGTAATTCATAGGAGATAAGAAAGGTAAGTGTTTGGTAGCTATATGTGTGCCCTGCCATGCAGATAGATCTTTCATATAAAAAAATTATCTGGAAAAGCTTTGTCTGGTGCAGGACCCCTATCTAAATTATATGAGGCAATTAAGGGAAAAGTAAAAGATTTTCCTGAGTTTGCTTGGATTGTCTTCAGCTCGAAATAATTCACCTGCCAACATAGCTATTTTTCCAACAGCATTTGCTCACTTCATGTCTCTGTATCATATTTTGGTAAGTCTCGCATAGTTTTAACTTTTTCATTATTTTTCTATTTGTTTATGGAGATCTGTAATCAGTGATCTTTGATGTTCCTATTGTAATTGTTCTGAAACACCATGAATATAAGACAATAAACTTAATCAATAAATATAAGAGAACAAACTTAATTGACAGATGTGTGTGTTCTAATTGTTCTACTATCCCTTGTCTCTCTCCCTGTCCTCAGCCATCCCTATTCTCTGAGACATAACGATATTAAAATTAGGCCATTTAATAACCTCACAATGGCCTACAAGTGTTCAAGTGAAAGGAAGAGTCTCATGTCTCTCACTTTAAATAAAAAGCTAGAAATGATTACACTTAGTGAGGAGGATAACTTGAAAGCTAAGAAAGGCCAAAGCTAGGCCTCTTGTACCAAACAGTTATACAAGTTATGAATGTAAAAGAAAAATTCTTAAAGGAAATTAAAAGTGTTAGTTCAGGGAACACATGAAGGATAAGAGTAAAACAGCCTTGGTGCTGATTTGGAAAATATTTTAGTGGTCTGAATAGATCAAACCAGCCTCAGTATTCCCTTAAGCCAAAGTTTAATCTAAACTAAGACCCTAAGTATCTTCAAATCTCCCAAAGCTGAGGGAGGTGAGGGAGCTGCAGAAAACAAGTTTGAAACAAGCAGAGGTTTTGACAGGAGATTTAAGGAAAGCAGCAGCAAGTGCTAAGGTAGAAGCTGCAGCAAGTTATCCAGAAGATCTAGCTAAGCTAATGAATGTGGCTACGCTAAACAAGAGACTGTTAATACGGGTAAAACAGCCTTATACTGGAAGAAGATCTCATTTAAGACTTTGATCACTAGAGAAAAGTCAAGGCCTGACTTTGAAGCTTCAAAGGACAGGCTGACTCTCGTGTTAGGGGCTGATGCAGCTAATGCAGTAATTTAAGTTGAAGTCAGTGCTCATTTGCCATTCTGAAAATCCCAGGGCCCTTAAGAATGATACTACATCTATTCTGCCTGTGTTCTTTAAATGGAATGACCAAAGCCTAGATGACAGCACATAAGTTTATAACATGGTTGTCTAAATATTGTAAGCCCACTATTGAGACCTACTATTCAGAAAAAAAAAAATCATAATATCATTGCTCATTAACAATGTACCTGGTCACCCAAGAGCTCTGATGGAGATGGACAATGAGATTCATGTTGTTTTCATGCCTGCTAATGCAACATCCGTTCTGTAGCCCATGGATCAAGGAGTAATTTAGATTTTCAAATCTTATTATTTAAGAAATAAATTTTGTAAGGCTATAGCTGACATAGACAGTAATTCTTCTGATGAATCTGGCAAAGTAAATTGAAAAGGTTCAGGAAAAGATTCGCCATCCTAGATGCCAATAAGAACATTAGTGATTCATGGGAAGAAGTCAAAATATCAACATCAACAAGTGTTTGGAAAAAGTTGATTCCAACCCTCATGGGTGACTTTAAGGGGTTCAAGACTTGAGTGGAGGAAGTAACTGCAGATGTGTTGGAAACAGCAAGAGAAGTAGAATTAGAAGTGGAGCATGAAGATGTCATTGAATTGCTGTACTGTCATGATAAAGTTTTAACAGATGAGGGGCTCCTTCTTATGGATGAGCAAAGAGAGAAGAAGTTTCTTGAGATAAAATCTACTTGAGAAGATGCTATGAAAAGTATTAAAATAACAAAGAATTTAGAATATTGCATAAACTTTTTTGATAAATCAGCAGCAGGGTTTGAGAGGACTGACTTCAATTTTGAAAGAAATTCTACTGTGAGTAAAATGTGATCAAACAACATTGCATGCTAAAGAGAAATTGTTCATGAAAGGAAGAGTCAATTGACGTTACAAACTTTATTGTTGTCTTTTTTTAAGAAACTGCCACAGCCATCCCAACCTTCAGCAACCACCACCCTGATCAGTCAGTCAGCAGCCATCAATGCCGAGGCAAGACCCTCCACCAGCAAAAGGTTATGACTTACGGAAGGCTCAGATGACGGTTCACATTTTAGCAATAAAGTATTTTAAATTAAGGTATGTACATTCTTTTAGACATAATGCTAGTGCACACTTAATAGACTACAGTATAGTGTAAACGTAACTTGCATACGCACTGGGAAACCAAAAATAAAATTGTGGGATTCACTTTATTGCAATATCCACCTTATTGTAGTGGTCTGGAACCGAACACACAGTATCTCTAAGGTATGCCTACATCTAAGCCATTTTTTTTATGCTAATATTTTGCATTTCTTTCCCAGTTGTGAACCTGGAGCACAAAAGCAATGCATGATGCTTAATGTGAGGAGAAATTATTTTAAATTTCTCTCCACAATTATCACTCTGTGTCCTCTTTGTCTTCTGCAGATGATTGGCAGTTGAACTATAGTGCTAGCAATTAACAATATATAACACCAGAGTCATCTGGATGTTTTGCTGTCTTGGTATCTTATAGACAAGTTTCAATCAATACTTATCTATTCTATTGCCCTCTTCAATCAAACTCTTATATAATGACAATGACAATAAACTAAATTAAACAATATACGTTCTATATAATATAGTTGAGAAAGGAGATTTTCTCCATAAACAATTTATAAATTTCTTCAACTATAAATGCTGTCCCATAAAATTCAAGCTCATTTTCATACACTGAAGAAACCATCAATATTTGACCCAACAAAGTTTATTTCATTTTTTTCTCCTATAACTGACAAATGACACTGTTATAATTTCTGAAACTGTATCCTAAAAGCAGAATACGAGCATTCACTCATCAGTCTTTCATAGCATAATTTGAATTTTAACGTAGTAACTGGAAAACTAACATTTTGTGCCCTAACTTGAGGCCACATCTGTAGGACAGGAAAACAGTTTTCCCTCTACTATTCCAGCGTCTTGACTCAGACCTCCCTATAATAAAAAGATAGATTAACAGCAAAAACACAAAAACAAGTTTAATAACATGTATACCTTCTATATACATGAGATAGACCCAGCAAAACTGATTAACCCCCCAAAATGGCCCAAGCCAGCACCTTAAATATCATTTTCAGATAAAGATATAAGAAGATGCTGGGAGAGGGGGTGTAGGAAATAGCCAGTTATGAGGGGTTATTAGACAAACCAGGTATGGTTGTTATGCAGATTTAAGTAGCTCCCTCCTCCTCCATAAGAGTTTCTGGAGATTTGGTCATTCTTCCTGGTACAGAGAAGGAAGACACCCTTCCATACAAATCGACGTTTTCCTTAAACATTTACTTGTCTCTTACAAAGGAGTAAGTTCTTCCTGGTTTTCATAGTGTTTCCAAAGTCTGCTTGTTTCTTAAAAGTAATTGGTTCAAAATAATTCTTATTTCAAAAAAAGAGGCATATTCTGGGATGGCATATTCTGCTATCCTTCACTACAAACCAGCAGCACGTGTGTTTTGATATTGTTGGTAGAACAGTGATCTACTGTTACACATAATTTTTGTGTATTTTATTGCATTTTGTTCTTTAACTCTTACCAAGTAGCGGGGAAACATTTTAAAACATTAAGCAGTGATGACGAAAATACTAAAATAAATATACAAACTAAAAAAAAAAAAAAATCTAAGATATAAATCAATAGCTTTAACAACTTTAGCCTTTTTTCAGCTTTAATTTGGCATTCCTTTCAAGCTAGTTCACTGTGTGTCCTAGAGTTTAAAAAAATAAAAACTTAAAAAAAAAGACAAAACTCAAAGCATACACAATATTGCATAATAATCTGAAGTGAAAGTGAGATATACTTGTTTTCTAGAGAACCAAAAGATTCACCTGCCACCCCATCCCAACCTAGGAAAAGTCACTGTTTAGTTCACTTTGCTTTCATTAGTGTTTTAGAAATGTCTTATGCAGGAAAAGTAGCAGATTACTGCTAATCTAATCACAAAGAAGGTCATAGGAACCTCCTAGAACTTCAAAGGACCGCTTACAGGCAGTCTTCTCTTCAGACTAGGGAAAATGCAGGACAGGAAGAAAGGTATTCTCCATTATAAAGGCTTTAACAGAGTACAAAGTAAAGAGAAAGGTCTATTAGGCTTTAGATGTAGAAATGTTGCCTTAGAGAAAGCATTATTCTTACAGGATGCCGGCAAAAGGAGAATGGAAATGAAACACTTAGAAAATAAGGTTTGAACCCAGAAGTTATCACTTTATCTGACAGTAGCTCCTAGTGATTCTATTTTCAGCTTCTTCCAACAAATATTTTAAAAGTATAAAATCAAATTATTGATTTGGGGTATAATATCATATTAAATATTATTTACTTTTAATGTAAATTTTACTTCTTTGAAAATTGGAATTTACGTTAATGTCTTTCAAAAGAATTTTATAGACTTTGAGATTAATATTACTAAATATTAAATACAACTATGGATGAAAAAGAGGCCATATACTAAACTGAATAAGTTCAGGGGAGGCCAGCATGGCGGGCCTTACAAACTCAGAGACTGAAATGAACCACATAGGATGGTCTGAACAAAAAATTCCTACCTAAAAGTGTGTCATGGCGGATAGTCACATCCTGAGCCTGTAGTTTTCTTTAAAAGACCAATCTTTACTTTAAGTACACCCATCTATTGTCTTTTTGCATCTAAGATAACATACCCTTGGAACGTCAGAGCTATTCCTCTTTCCACACTCCTCTGGCAAGACCAACCACACCAGAGCTGAGACCACAGAACCCCTCACTGTTATCTTGCTCCCAAAAACCACCTATATGGGTTATAAATGTTCATTATTAGCTATCCTGAACCCACCAATGTAAAAAAAGCAGTATGTGTCTCTCAGTTTTACTTGTTTCCGATCCCAGAGATTTCTCTGCTTTGCTCTCTCCCACCCCCATAATCTATCACCAATGAATTTCATACTACCCTCCTTACATCCCCTCCTTTGATTCTAATGCATAAAAGAAACTGCAAAACTGCCCTTCTCCTGAGCATTTTCTTAATCCCTTGAGAATTTGCTTCCCAGCAATTTTCATTTGGGTTCACATGAACTCATGAAAATTCTCTATAGGTTTGAGCATTTTTTTACATTGACAAAACCCTTTGTGAACTTTAACCAATTCAATATTTTGATTCTCTGTAGGTTCTAGATGAAAAGTTAGCAAATGCGTCACTACACAGAGATGCTGCACACTTTAAAGGGGCGTGAAGAGTGGATGAGACTCAGGTGGCAGGAGAGGTAATGCAGACAGTCCTGAGGGTGTGCCCAGGAAGCCGGGCACAGACTCGGCATTGCACACCTTTAATTCCCCTGACACTCCCACGTAGGAGGTGTGCTGCTATAATGCCCATTTTATGAAGAAACTGAAGCACAAAGAGGTTAAGCAACTGGCCCAAAATTATACTAGCAAGTATCGTCTGCTGTAAGCGGATTCATGATTCCGACTCCAGCAGTTGGCCTCCAGCAGAAATGCACTCCTGCTGGCCTTTAAGTAGCCATGATGTCTTGCAGCAAGTCTCAACATTTCTTGTTTATATTATTTCATCTATAAAAGTATAGGATTGAAGGGTGGCAGAAAACGCCACCTCAAAACACGCCTCTTTGGCGTTAAGATTATTTTGAGCTGATTATGTTTCGCAAAACAGCAGATTTAAGAGAATCTCTGAAACCAGAGTAGAGGTTACCCTTTTGTAAGGGAAATTTACATTTATAAGAAATATCTCAATCTGTGAATCCCCCTCACTACACCATGGGGAAAAGGATAACGAAATCACAAGAAACTCTCATCGATGGAGCAGACAAATCTTCAAAATCACTGTACCCTTTGTACTATTCCTAAAAACCTCCCTTTACTGATCTCTGATATCTTTGTCTTTAGTTGAAGATGGTATTTATGATGGTGCCTTGAGACCTGTAAAGGGGTTTTATTGTCTTCCTAGGTATCTCCCGTGCATGCGGGAGGGATACAGGTCCATCAACTTCTGTTTATTTTTCTCTTATTAATCTTTGATTACAGGGGGGGTCTCAACCACAGAAACTAGAAGGTACAGGGAAAACTATTTTTCCTCCTCTACAAGGTTTTAGATATACATTTTTTAAAATTATTTTTCTAACTTTTTTGTTTTTATTCTCTTTTTCTCTGTTTCTAAAATATTCTTGTGTACTTCTAACCTAATCGCTCTGTAAGAGTTCACAATGACTCACTCAGAACTATGCCTCTGCGCTGTGAAGATTGTTTCGAGCTACAGGCAACCGAGGGCCCAAAGGTGCCAGAGAACTTCTGTCCTCCACCCCTCACCTTAACTACCCAGAAGAATTTAAACTATGCCCTTGCCCATAATAAATAATCAGAAATATATATATTTTTTGCTCTCTCTGTATGGCAGGACAAATTTCTAATTACTGAACATCTGTTCTTATTGTCCTGCAATGAGCTTCCTCCCCTCTTATGCTCTGAAGCCTACAGGTATCTTATTCTTAGCTCAAAATTCCATATCTACCTCATTTTCCCTTTCTGTCTCTGAATCTGTTGTGTATGTGGCGTTTCTGACTTGCACATATATATGGGATCTCCATACATACATATGTAATTACATTTGGTTATTTTTCTCTTGTTAATTTGTCTCATGTAGATTTGTTAGACCAGCCAAAAGAACCTTGGAAGATAGAATAAAATTTTGTCCCCTCCCACAACTCTCTTAATATACATCTATATCTATATGCAAATATATATGCAATTGTTCAACTATATTTATATACCTATATCTGTATCTCTGTTAATAACAGATGATATTTATATCATCTGTATCCATACCACTCACTTTTATGTATTTTATACTTTAGGTAAAAAATCTCTAATGAATAGGTATTATTTCATCAGGATCTTCTCTCCTTTTTCCTGCCTTCAACTGAACAGTTATAGAAGCTGGTTATTTCATCAGTATAAACATAATAGGTACAATATTTTATTTATTTTGCTTAAATACAGAGGCAACTTGACCTTTGCATTATGGAAACATTTTTTAAAAAAAGAAAGTTGACATTTTAACTGTTTCTAAATGACCCAAAAAGATTCTCAGTAATAGGGCAGAGTGAATTTGGCTTTTCAAATAAAAAGCATCTCTTGACCTATGCATAGGGGTACCTGCGTGTGCCTCCTGAGAACATTATGTTAAACTATGTGTATCACATAAAGAAACTTAATAAAGTATTTTAGAGAAAAGAATTTTAATAATTTGATATTAAGACAAATTTTAATAATTATATTAAGACAAAGAATGAAGAGTATGATTATGTCACCCCTGAAGAGTGAATATAATTCCCTGAAAATAACAAAGATTATAAAATAATTTGGAGGACAAGGCTGCTAGTAACTGAAAAGGCTTCTTTCATTCTTTGTTTAATGGAAGATAAAAAAAAAAGATTGTGGAGAGGACAGAGGAAAGGAACAGAAAGGTCCAGGTATCATAAATCATTATACTCCTTCAAACAGGAAGGGAGGAAAGAGACTCATGGGAGAAGATGAGATAGGCAGAAACAATCACTCAGGAGGTCTCAGCATTCTGGTGACCAATTTAAATCTGATTTGAAGGTCTCCAGAATACAAGGCAGTTTAAAGACATGGGGAACATAGTCTGTGTGATATTTAATAATAATTAGTTTAGCCCTCTTGGATGGGAGTGAAAAGCCTGCAGGTTAGAAGGCTAATGATGGGAGAGCTAGGAGAGTACCACGGGATCAATGGTTAGTAGTGTCACAACCCTCTCAACATCAGGGACAGTCACCTGGAGAATGTGCAGAAATCCACCTGTCTGATCATTATGTTTACTACCTATAACGCACTTGCAGACAAATAACATCATATGAAAACACTTGCCAGTGGATTTTCTTAAAATGTTGTTTTTTGTGTGTGAGTGTAGTATGAAAAAAAAATCCAAGTTTGCATTTTGAATAATAAAGGAAATAAAACTGAAGAATTCTTGTGTTGATAAGAAAAAGTTCATTGTCACCTTTCTTGGCTATAAATACAAATAATTTCCCTTGTGAGATAGGTAATGACAGAACTGCCCTGAGCCCAGAAGACGTTCCTGACTCCAAGGACATTTACCTTGTACCTACCACATAACTACTGCCCTGAACTTTTCTTGATCTCATTTGCAATCTTCCATCTTAGGCCCAGAAAAGAGAAAGATTAAGGAGCTCAGTTAATATAAGACTAGCCCACATATTCCTGGTTAACCATTACAGGTAGTGTAAAGACAAAATGAAAGTAAATTAGTAGTAAATATAAATATTTATCTACCTATTAAGAATTTATAAAGTACTCTATGTATAAAATATACCAACAGAACATATATAACATATGGGCATGTCATACACTCCTGATTATACTGGGATGAAGCCAGATGTTCCTTAACTAGCTGATTTTATTGGGTGCTCATCTTAAAATCCTGAGGTTTAATTTGTTTATTGATTTCTTGCCATTTTCACTCACTTGTTTGCTCAATGAACACAAAATAACAGCAATAACCTCCCCTTCACCAAATTAAAAAAAAAAAAAAAACAAATAAAAAAGTCTATTTTGACATAATTTTAGGAAATATATTATTTTAAAAAGCTTTACTCATTCTTATTGTGGCTGAAAAGGCTGGAAGAAATGTACTTTATTTTATTCAGAGAGATAAGGGCAAAATAATAAGTAACAGGGAAAATGACAAAATACCTCACGTATTATCTAAAGCTGCCTATGACTTCCAGGAATTCTTAGTTCTCAAAATGAATGTCTGTTCTTCACAGATGCCAAGGAAAATATGTGTTTCTGAAAGAATAGTCTTCATAATTAGAATAAAGTGTACCACACAGGGAAGGAAGAAAGCAAGCAAGAGGTGTTGGATAGATGCTATTAAGGTAATTGAAGTTTTCAGCTATTTTTTCAGGTCATGTCTGACTTGAATGGAAGTAGCCTTTCTTTTTGATGATCAGTGATATTTTAGGAAGTTCCTAGAATGAATTCAATTAAATACTTTTGCTCAACATCTCATCATTTTTATAGAGATAGCTTAAAATGAGCGTTTTCTCTTTTTTGGCCAAAAAACCCCCCAAAACAACAAAAAAAACCAATATCAGACTATATAGACTAGTGTTCCATAGAAGAGAGGAAAATAAATTGATTTTTTTTAAGTATAAAAGAATAAAAAATATTGGGATACATTGTTAAGGATTCAATGGAGATGTAAATACACATTTTAGATCTTCATTTAGTTATTCAAAATTAATTCTATTTACTCTGGTGCTTAGTAGGATGTTAACATAAACCTAGTGTTCTGCTCAGACTGGGAACATTGGAAGCCTGCACTTGAATCAGCTCCGAAGCCCAGAGTTTCTGGTATAACCCCTAATCTCCACACTGATTCTATCCCCTTTTTCTTTTCTTCTCCTTCTTACTGCAATAAGAATTATTATTGTAAAGAATTTTGTGATCATTTTCTGAGGGCAAGTCCCAGAAAAGTATAAGTACTAATCCAGAACTCCAGCACCACCCCAGAAACTTGGTAGAAATTTATGGTAACGATAATTACCGTAATTACAATTTACCAAGTAGTATAAAAGAAATACAGCTGGTTTGAAAAACTACATTTTACAATGTTTTCATGAAATGTATCATGAAATTCCACCGAAACTTCTACATTAAATGTTTAAGAAAATTTTAGTTTTTTTTTTTTTTTTTTTTTAATTATAGCCTAATGAGTACATAGTATTATCTTATTTAATAAGTTAAAGGCGATAAAGAAGAGATTTTTTAAAATCATTAAATTGGCTACCATGATGTTAAAACTCTTTATTAATGTTTATAATATTTTTCTATAATTTATCTTTCCCTTTTTAGTACCTGTTTTCTATTTTTAGTATTTTTCTCATAGAGTTCCAGAATTCTTCACAAATTAAAGGCTTCAACATCTTGTTCATACTTCTCATTGTGATTGTGCCTGTTAATTATCGATATACATATGGTTATTTAAATTTCCATTTTATCCATTCTAAAATTTCTTTTTGATTCATCCATTAATTTGCATGTTTTGGGCATTCTGTTCTATTCTCAGTATTATAAAATTCTCGTATGATTTTTCCAATATTTCCGCCTTTCCCACTCAATACTATTTGGTGTTTATTTTTGAATCTTGCATGAAGTAATGATCTGGCTTATTTTAGTTTCCTCTAAGAAAAATCAGCTTGCCCAAAAATTTATTTAAAAACTATGTTTCCTCAGTGATTTTTAAAATCCAACTCTGTTATACACTAATACTATACACCATACCATTGTAAGCAATCATATAAACAAAGACACAGTAAAATGGAGCTGGAACTGCCATGCCAGAGGAAATGCTTTTTATGTCATCTTACATCATTTAAAAAAAAAAGACAAAATGACCTTTAGACTGTGCCTAAGCCATCTTCTTTCCCAAAGAACTGTTTAAAAAGATGACTACTGGATGGAGGACTATTGAACTGAACAGAAGACACTGATAAGTGCTTAATCATATGTTACTCATTGTTCTTATCTCATAACCCCACTCGCTGACCACCGAGTCAGCTGAAGGTGAAGGTCCAGTTGCCCTCTCCAATCAGAAAATGAATGATGTAAGTTTATGACTTTGTTTGCTTAGCAACCCATCTCTTCCTTAGTTACCTCTTTGCAACTTACATCTTTAAAAGCCCTATCTCTACACTTCAGAGCAATCTTCAGTTAATACCGAAGGAAGAGTATATTCCATGATTTGTAAATCATATTAAATATATATATTTTCAATTTCTCAGAAGGATTTCTGAAACTTTGGTTTACATCACAATCAGGTTATTGAGTATTTATAGTAGGCAGAAATGTCTCTCTGAAAGATGTCCACAGTCTAATTTTCAGCACAAGTGAGTATGTTAGTTTTTATGGTAAAGGAGAATTAAGGCTGTAGATGAAATTAAGTTTGCATACAGGGAGATTATATTATCCTGGTGCATCCAATATGATCATAGTGATCTCAGTAGTTCAACGAAAAGTGGAAGAAGAGAATCAAAGGGAAATATGACTACAGAAGAATGGTAAATGAAATGCAATGCTGCTAGATTTGAAGATGGAGAAAAAAGGCAAGAGAAGGAATGCGGCTGTTATCTAGAAACTAAAAAGGACAAGAAATCAGATTCTCACCTAAAACCTCCAGAAATAAACAACAACAACAAAAAAATGACGAAAAAAACAATGCTGCCCTGCCTACATCTGATTTTAGCCTAAGAATGATCTGAGTCAAACTTCTATGCTATAAAAAGTACGTACACATATATACATACACACACAAGATTATTTAATCTTTAAGCCATTAAATTTATGATAATTTGTTACAGTGATATAAAAACAGATATATCATTATATATATATGTACATGTATATATATTTTTTAATGTCTGTTTTGTTAATGTCCAATCAGCATTCTTTATCATTCTCATGCTCATTCTCATTTGTTTTAGAATGTGCATTAGGCTCCCTTCTAGATTCTGAGGTAGAGTGGAAATGGGCAAACCAACATACAAATATGTGATATTTCAGATGAGAACAGCTCTGAAGAATAGAACAGAATGAAGGGAGAGTAAAATTACATTTTATTGAGATATATGAGCAAGAAGTGTGATGTTTGGGGGAGAAAGTCAGGATTTCACTTTGAGACTTACTAAAATGTTGATGTCCATTAGGAGAGAAGTCTGGTATGAAAATACACATTTTTTTTTTATTCATTAGTGTGTTTAAAGACAAAGACCTAGAAGTATAGCTCTGTGTCAGCCACAGGAGTAAAGGAAACTTGGGGTGTTCTCAGATTTAGAATGTCAGAAGAAAAGGAAGAACTGACAAAGAGAAGGAAGAGGAAGGAGAGGTAGAAGGGAAAGCACGATTTTATTCATTTTTGTAAGAGTAGATAATATGAGTAAAAATGCTGTTTATTACTGCTGTGAAAAAGAACGTTTCTTAATTTGTTGGAGCTATCACATGGTTAGTTACAGTAATAAAATTCACAGGAATTGTTCATTTCTTTTTCTATATCCAGCCCTCAAAACTCTTAGCTCATTTTTTAGAAGTACTATTATAGTTTTCATGACCCACGGCATTAATGTAAATAAATATTTTAAATTTATTTTGTATATTAAGAGCATTAGTGGAATATAAAATACAGGCGTTAATGGAGATAAATTCTGAATTAATGATTTCCTTTATTTTAGTAATATGCTATGTATCTTTAATTTCCATGTCCCTATATTTTTAGTTTGACTTGGTATTTTATTTTAATAGATGAACACTGATAATTTTTATAAGTGAATATAAATATCACTCATATTTCCAATTGCATGCATAATGTTATGCCTGAAGTTTTCATAAATACAGTATTTATTTTGTGTTTTTAGGACAATTCCACAATATTTTTAATGAAATTGTATATTTTTGCTGAAATTACATGTCAGGTAAGCATGATCTTTATTGTTTACATGTGCATAATTAAAACATAAAATTATTACCAGAAAATGAGATCTAGCCTATGATGCTCAAATTTAATTAATTTCAGTGCCAACAAATAGTTCTTATACATTAAACTTCTGAACTTGGGGTTTAAATATCCATTTATTATTAAGATAAATGCAGAATTGATGTTATAAAGAAACTTGCAACTATAAGAGTGTTAAACTGATTGACTTAACTTTTAAAGAAAATTTAAAAGAAAGAAGGGCAAAGATCATACTTAGTTCATCGTTTTTCATTGAGGATCTTATGATAGTGAGGATGTAAAAGTGGCTGAACAGAAGAAAATAGGAAGTTACATTTGTCCAATAATTGAGCAATGCAGCCAGCATATTGATTGAAATAAGGAGAGAGAAAAAAATGAGGGAAAGATAGACACACCTTGAAGCAGCTTTAATAATATCCAGAAGCAAATAGTAAGCGATATCTGGCATTCTGACAGAATGGATCAGGTTCTCTACAGTAATCTGTCCTCCCCCACCCACAATTTTTCCTTTAATCCTTAAGGTTAAATGCTGGTTTGCCATGTAGTTCCTATGCTTAGTGCATCATCATGCGTGAACTGTTAAAAATAAAAAAAAAACAAGCAAAAAATGATGTGTGTGTGTGTGTGTGTGTGTGTGTGTGTGTGTGTGTGTGTGAAACAACATTTATGGAGAGCTTTGTTAAGAATTTATTCTGCTAGAGGACTGTTATTCAACATTTAATAAAATTTTATTCAGTGTCATCTATATGCCAGAAACTAGTTTTGAAAGAAGAGAAAAGATTAAAAAACAAAACAAAACAAAACAAAAAACATTTTGCTTTCTGATTGAGAAAATAATAGTTCTATGTGGGCATAACACATTTAGAAATTTACAAAGTAATTTCAGCTATATTGTCTATTTAACTCTCAGTATACTCTTGTGAGGTAGGTATTATTTTACTCTTTTCTCAGTCAAGAAAATAAAGCTCATTGAGGTACAAAAATGTCAGTAACTAATGGAGATAGCCCTTGAATTCAGAGTTCTGAAATTTAATGCTATTCTTACCCATATTTATTTTTTGGGAAATATGGGAATTTTAAAGTATAAATATACTCATTCAGATATTCCTTACAGATTTTATGAAGGGCTCATAAAAATGAAGCCATCAGGATTATGAAGTATCCAGCTCAGTTGACCTGTAACCCTAACAGAAATTTTCTTGCATTGTGGTAGGATGGGTGTCAAGCACATAATCAAATATGAAGAGTCATTAAGAAAAATAAAAAACAAGTTTAAAATGATGACTATGATAATAAGTCATCAAAAAGCCATTCATTTAGATTTCACTAACTCAGAAGTTACAGAGCATCTAACTGAAGTTTTTAGGTAGCTAAAAAGTTTTTATGTGGCTTAAATAAATAATGTAAATGAATTTGCCAGATAAGCGTTAATTGAATATTTAAGACAACCATATTTTGAACCACCTCTAACATTTAGATTGTATCTGTATTTATAAAATCGTTATGTTCTCATTACCGATTTATAGCTTCTAAACCGTAATCTAATAAAAAGCTGTTCATTACCATCCTTTGAAAAAGTAACAAAAGAGCATTTCTATAATACAGATTTTTTCATTCAATCAACTCATATTCCCTAGAAAAAATACATTTTTTTAATAAATGAACAATGTGATATTTTTATATTCTCCAAATATTGATCCATTTTTAATTAATTACATAGTTCTATAGGATGAGAAAAAAATACTCACATTTCTCTAATAGATGTAAACAAAATAATGCTTTTTTTCTATTAGGTCAGTAGAAATCCAACAGTGAAAAAAATGAGAACCCACATTTCCCCTTTTTTCTACCCGGTGTGCTAACATTTAAACCGAGTTTATTTAAACAGTTCAAATCTCAGGCACTATTACGTAAATATTACATGGGACTCATTTTAACATGTGTACTACAATCTAAATTGACATTAATTATTTTCCAGTTCAAATTTTCCAGACATGTTATTATGCTTGTATTAATAAAATAAGTTAAAAATTAAAATATAAAGTAAAATAGTACTACTAAAAGGACTTTTAGAAAGCAAAATTATTTTAAAAATTAATTTGTTTTCATAAGAATTGGCTCTTTCATGGCAATTACTGATCAAAACTAAATGTTTGTGTGGTACACCCCACTAACATCACCGCCTTCCTTCCCCACTCTAACCCCCTGCATGCGTCACCCCCCTTACTCTCTTCATCCTTCCCCATGGCACTTATTTTCTAATATAATAAGTAACTTATTTCTATATTGTTCATTTTTATTATCTATCTCCTCTTTCCCAGTAGAATATAAGCTCCTCGGTCAGAGATCTTTGTTTGTTCCTGGGGGCCAAAGCAGTGCCGTTGCTCAGAAGGCCCTTAGCTCATAGTTTTTAATGAAGGGGACCAACAAATCTATCAGTATCTTAAGGAAAAAGAGCTGCTCTGCTTCCTGTCTTATAAGTAAGACAGGAATACTGTTTTACTTCTTAGGAAGATTCATGCTGGGGATGGTTCTGAAGGGGAAGTTTGAGGCTTCCGAGCTGGGAGAAATACAGATATGTGCGTAGTCAGTACATAAGCACATGTGCCCTTGAAATCACAGGCACTGAGCAAACAGATATGAAAAAGCACAATTCCTGCCTTGAGGAATTAAAAATGTAGTGGGCTACTTATTTATGAACATGACATTTGATATCAAATCTGACGATGAAATTTGACTCTCTTTTGCTAGTTATGTACTTGGGCTAGTTAATAAAACTAGAGAAGTTTCAGTCTTTCCATTTGCTATATGGAGTTAATAATAAATTCTATCTTACTGGTTGCCAGTTTAAAATTGAATGAGATAAACTGTATAATATGCTAGGCATAGGATGGGTGTGCAGTAAATATCAGTCTGTAGTAATGGTAGATCTCACTGTAATAGAATTTGGTTGTGAGAGATTCGGTGGTGATAAAAAGTCAGTTTGTTTTCAATTTTGTCTTCACACATATTTCTAGAATTACATGGTCCACCTCTCAGTAGCCTGCATTGGATAAAGGTTTGTGGTCTTCTATAAAGTGCCAAATATCCTCTCTTCCATTTGAAGCATTTATGTTTTCCTTGAGGACCATTGTTCTATAAGATAATGAACTGCACAAAGCTCGTATCCGCCTGGCATTTATTTCTTCTTTGGAGAATTGTTCCTCTCTCACTTGTGTACCCGATGGAGCTGTCAGCCATGGTGCTCTGTCTCTAATTGTATTCAGAGTGAGTATTTAGCTCAAACTGTCTAATGATTTCGCATTCCCACAGAAAATTGCGTAGATAGAGACATGTAACCTGGGCCAGGCTAATCGAAACTCCTTTCTAAGTCCTCTTTGCAAGAACCAGTTAAAAAATACGTATCTATTATTTTGAGGACCCATTATTAGAAATGTGAAATGATTTTACTTCAAGTTGCTTCTAGTGACTATCTCCCTTAGCCACAAGATAGAAGACATTTACAGCACAAAAGAATGAAACCTAAGTATAAAGAAAAGCAGAACCAAGAGATGGCAAAGAAGTCCTGATCATACTGTTTGTTCTCTTTAATTAAAGAATGCCTGAAGCCATAGTCACCCTGATGTCAGTTGATAACTGTCTCCGTGCCCATTCCACCTCACTTCTGTTTTAATATCCACACAGGACACAGGTCCCCTCAAAATACTCTCAGCTCGGGATGTTTTCTGAGAGAGTCACATTACGGCGATGACCACTCAACAGTCTGTCCTGAGAGTGCTCAAATGGGCCAGGCGTGGAGCTCAATAAATTTAGGTTATGCTTGCCTCAATCACATTTTTATGAGTTATTCTAATATTCTAATTATAAAAATGTGGGAGCTATTTATAGATTATCATGTATAATATGGAAAAGTTCTTTTCCAAAATTATCATATTTTGCGAATGAATTTTAAAAGGCTTTTATACTGTCCTCCCTTTCTTACTCCTTTGGATATTTTTTAAAATTTAATATGCTTATTTGGCTATATACTTTAATGCTTAAGCTCTAATTGAGAAAATATTAACAAAAAGCCTATTTCCATTTTACAAATTATACACATGTATGCACATATAAAGTAAGTTATATATTTCTCAGTTTTTCAGGAAAAGTCCTGAGGTTTTTCTTAAATATTCAAGGTTACTCTGAGAAGTAATTATGTAATTATGCCACAATTCCTTCAGTTACAGACTTGAGAGCCACTGTGTGGCACAGAACCGTTTAACCTTGTGCTAAATTATCTCAGATTGTTGCTTTTTGTGCTTCTTTGTGCCCTCCTTTTTGTTGTCAGCGATCATTTCCTAACAGAATAGTCTATTTTATCTCAGAATTTCTTCCTTTTCCTTGCTGTTTTCCTGACTAATCATGCACATGTGATTGGAAACTGAATTGCTTAGCTAATTAGAATTATCTTTAAATTAAAAGTCAATACTTTTTACTTTAAGTAAAAGATTGAGGGATAATATAGCATGATAAAATTGTTTATGCTTTAGTAAATAGGTATTGAGAAAATTATTTTGGTCAGAATTTCTATTAACTGAGTTCATATGGGTGAATTTTCATATTTCATTTGTCATGTGCATTCAAATATATCTATAGATTTAACTCTGCTTACCATTCCAGGTATATGGGATTATTGGTTGATCTCTAGTTTAATATGCTAAAAAAAAAAGTAAGTAGTTTTTACATGGATGTTAATATTTCCTCATTCTTTTATTATTGAGATGATCAAAGATCCATTATGAGTGTTCTAGATATTCTGATTTACTTTTGGATGTACAGCAAAATCTTCAGGAGTATTAGAACTGGCCTTCGGTCAGCAAGCACAGGTAGACAAAATTAACAAGCTCAAGATCACAGAGCACCTTTATTCACTGAAAATTCTCCTTTCAAAGGTATTTCTCCTTCCTTACTTTCACCCTCCCTTCTAAATGTAGGAGAATCACTAAGTGATGATCTGTCGATCATAATTCTTAAAGGTAAGTTATATACTTAAGGAGAAGCAGGGGAAATAAAGACAGATTGCAATAGAGTTGTAGATCTCATTGCATTTGGGTATTACTATTAGAAGACAGTCTGAATTCTAAGATTCATGTGAAATATTAAAAATAAAAAACAAGCACCAGTAAAAATCAAAAGTTAATGCTGCTACAGGCATATTGCCAGTTTGAGCCATGTACTGCTGAGCCACTGGTCTCTGAGGTTTTTGAATGACTGTAGTGTGTGGCATTGCTTGAAGGAAAGTACATGTAGGATAGATCTTTACTCTCCAGTGAATTAGAACTGGATATACTGAAATTCAACACAGTATTCCCATCACTCACTGATATATAAAGAATGATCTAGCTGCAATGGCTCTCAGAAGCATAATGTGACCACTACAGTTCTTCACATCCTAAGAAAGAATTTCATAACAAGTGCAGAAAATGAGGTTCTGCAGACAAATAGAGACTATATTTTTCAATATGTATCTTTAATAATATTTCTTAAACTTATTTTAGAGATGTACTTATATTTTTAATGTCTATATTACTAAAGAATATATAGCTCACATTGAAATGCAGTTTGGAATGCAAAATGGAAAATCAGAGAACAAAGGTTTAATGCAGGAAGTAACATTTGAACAATTGTGTACAAAGATTTATTTATAGTGTTAACTTGCTAAAAATTATCTTTGAATTGTCTAATTTTAGCTTTCTATATTTTTAGTATTTCCTTCAAAGCCTGAAAATATATATTTTAAAATATTCAAAATGCTGAGTGATAAATACTTTAAAGCAAAACAGATTTTGCTTAATGGTCATAAGAATTCATATAATTTTATGTCTTTAGAAAACAGATTTGATCCTTTAATTTTTACATTAACAATAATAGTTTGTAGAAATGTCTTTTTAAAGAATTATATAAAAAAGACCACCTTTTCAAAATAATTAAACTCAAAAAAGTCCTTGCTTACTGACAGCTTTCAAGCTCAAAGTTTTGCCAGTTGATGAAAGTATTCTACATGGACAAATTCTTCTCCTTTTCTACAATTTTTTAAAACTTCTTGGGATGGCAAAAACCACCTACTACCAAAAGTTCTTTCTCCTTTCAGTGCACTGAATTTCTCTCATTAAAAAAATAAAAATAATGACTAGAAAGCCACCATTACCACTTCATTTCTCCCTAGGTGACATTTCAAAGTTTTAACATTACCTTTTCCTTGATAGCATCATTAACTATTATCAGTCTTGAAATAGCATTAGTATTTCCCATAATTAATATAATCTATACTAGAACATATTTTATTTATATCAGTCATCATTGAAGATGAGATGTGACAGTAATGTACTGACTCACCAGTATATTTAGTCTACTGCTTTTTCATTGTCCATGTATTAGAGTAAGTACTTTACATTCTCAAGATATAAAAATAGGATATCTTTACAAACAGACACATTTGAGTGTATTGCTATACAACATTTTCTAAAACATTTTTATGACCTAGTTTTTCTTATTTCTCTATAGAGCACAAAATAGGCATAATCATACCACATCACACTTCTACAGTTTCAGATCCATTCTTTAATTTTTCTATCACACATTCTTCATGTTCATGACCAACATTATTAATGAAGCTTTCTTTAGAAGAATATATTTAAAGAAACTCAGTTTTGCTACCAGCAAAATCAAGGTGAATGCAGAAATGAATATAAATCAATAACACTGCATTGCATTATATAAGCTATATAATTATCTACATAAACCTAACTAATAAGCCTGTACAAGATTCACATTCATCTCTCAATAAATTCTCAAATAACAATAAGCCATGGTCATTTTGGGGCACGAATACTGAGTGTTCAATCTCGAACTGCCAAGATAATCACTATATGTTTAAAAAAATATATCATATCACTATAGCTGTAAAAGGAAAATTAAATTAACATTATCTTACAAAGGTTTGAATTAGATCTACTTATTTCTCCTTGACTATTTTCAAATTATCTTGTTTACCAGATGCATAACAGCCCTTGGACTGAACCGAAATTTAAAAAAGCCCAAGAATGACTGTTGATTTCAGCCTACTGTGAACTGTGGACTAGTGAGTTTGGGACTTGTGTTTTATCCTAGCTCTCCTCTGCTCTGAGGATTATATTTTTGTCACCTTCTTAGAAGATTAAAAGAGCTCCTGTGAGATTTGGCTACATTATAATGGTTGAGCTACATGAGCTAGAAAATTTGTAGAACAGCATCAATTGTAAATTTAGAAGAGCATTTGTTAGTTTTGAGGTCTTATTTTTCATATCTCAGGATAAGGAAAATAATAGTTTATTTTATTTCTTTTTTGTTAATACAGAGTTTAGTTAAAGAAACACATGGCAAATATTGTATAAAATATTTTATATCTTAGCAACATTCCACAATTTAAAATTCTTAAACATTAATAATTGATCCTGAGTTGCAGTAATATATTTTTAAAATAATAAATGCATGAAATATATATTAGGCCAATCTTTAGGCCCTGACTTGAAATAATTAAAAACTGGTGCTTTTTTTCTTTTTGCCAATGTTTTTATTAAATTGCAAATATTAAGTTTTATCACTATCAAATGATCCTCACTGCCTAAACATGCCCCCCAAAAATATTCTCTAGGATTTGAATATGAGGAATTTTCCCAACTGGGATAAATCCAGAGGATGTGTTAATAATTTTGATGAAGTAAATTCTAGTCCTCATATCGTAGAGACTTCTCCTCCCAAACAATTCCATTAGGAAATAAAGCTGTTTAAGCAATAGAAGACTTTCTAGATAGAATTAAACAACAAACTCAATTAGTTTTAATCAGTAATGCAAGTGAAACAGATTTTAACTTAATTAAAGCTAGCAGAAGTAAAATGCCTAGTCAGATAATGGGATATAATGGAATCTGAATTCCCTTTCCTGACAATAATATCACTATGACTATCTATTTGGAAGGAGATGGCACAAGCTTTGATAGTTACTTGGATGGTTCTAATAATTAAAAGCAGATAGGTATCTTGAACATGTTAAAGAAGAGATAGCTAACTCCTAGTCAGTACTTTAAAGTGACCAAATTAATCTGATTGCTCCTGTCACATTTTCACTAATGAAATAGCTTTTGCAACTAAAATATATTAAAGTTAATATGATATTGAACACATCCTTACTTGCAGATGTGGCTAAGTGAAACTACAACAGTGTTGGATGTGTTGTCATTTTCCTTAGAAAATGTTACAAAGCTTTAACTGTCGTATATTTAGTTAAGAAAGTAAAAAAGGTAAAAATAGAGATAATATTTATTAACAAGATGAGTAATACTAACTACGCTTTATATTTATTTCATACATCATGGCTTCTAAACTTCAAGCAGGTAGAATTAATGTGCTTTTCTTCATTTTAAATATAAGAAGATGAGAGTCTCAGAGAATTTTATTCACATTTTCTTTGAAAATACAAGTATGAAAAATGAAATTCAAGCCACACTTTTCTTACTTGTATTTTGTTCATTGGTTTATCTCCTCTGTGCTATCGCTTCTCTAACAACAGCAACAAAAAAGGAGGATGGGTAAGATTTTCAAGAAGAAAGATATTAGTCAGTAATTTTATTATTTTGGTGTGTGGGTGAGATGGAGTATGTAAAGCTCACCTTACTTAATCTACAGGTAAATCAAACTAGATATTTAAAGATTTTTTGACAAGCTAACAGTGTATGCGTATGTATGTGTGTGTGTGTGTGTGTGTGTGTGTGTGTGTATAATCTTATTATTAAACTTAAAAATATGAAAAACTATGTTTTGTAGGTATATATGACCCAATAATGCAAGGAACTATTTTCTTCAGACCAGAGAATTTATAGTACACAGAAAAGAATGTAATTAATCTTTAAAGTTCACTGTAATATAATAAAACAGAAATAAAATCTTGGATCTATGAGAGGTGAAGAAAACAGAGCAAATTGTTTTCTTTAGAGTCACAGCTTCCTGGAGCAGAGACTCACAAGCTGGAATCACCAAGACAACCAGAGCTGGAGAAGGAAAGCCTGAACTGTAGTCGAAGAATGACTAGAGATTAATGTCAAGACTCAGTTCTTTCCAAATTGACCTTCAGAGTCAATGCAATCTCCGTCAAAATCTCAGCAAGTTATTTTGTGAATATTGACAAACCAATTCCAAAGTTTATAGGGAGAAGGAAAGACCCAGAAGAGCCAAAACAATAAGCCAACACGATATTGAAGGAGAACAAAGCTGGAGGACTGATGCTGCTCAACTACAAGATATCATAAAGCTACACTGATCAAAACAGTGTGCTCTCCACCAAAGAACAGGAAAAAGACAAATGGTATAGAATAGAGAGCCCAGAAATAGACCCCCATTAATAGAGTCAACTGATCTTTGACAAAAGAGCAATGGCAATAAAATAGAGCAAAGGTAGTCATTTTAATAAGTGGTGCTAGAATAACTGGACATCCATATGCAAAAAATATATATATATATGAATTTAAACACAGACTTTCTACCCTTCACAAAAATTGATTCAAATTGGGTCACAGACCTAAGTGTAAAAGATACAATTATAACAATTCTAGATGATAATACAGGTGAAAGCCTAGATGATCTTGGGTATGACAATGATTTTTTAGATACAACACCAAAAGTACAATTCTGGAAAGTAATAATTGATAAGCTAGAGTTTATTAAAGTTAAAAACTTCTGCTTTGGGAAAGCTAATGTTAGAAGAAGAAAACAAACTATAGACTTTGAGGAAATGTTTGTAAAAGACACATCTGGTAAAGGATCATTATTTAAAATATAGAAATAACTCTTAAGCTCAATAATGAAAGAAATAAATCAATTAAAAAGTGAACCAAAGACCTTAAAAGACTTCTCACCAAAGAAAATATGCAGATGGCAAATAAGTATATATAACAAGATGTTCCATATCATATATCATCAGGAAAATACAAATTAAAATAACAGTATGAACCCATTTGAATGGCTAAAATTCAAAACACTGACAACTGTAAATTCTAATGAAGATGTGGAGCAACAGTAACTCTGATTAATTGCTGGCGGGAATGCAAAATGGTACAGCCACTTAGGAAGGAAGTGTGACTGTTTCTTACTAAACTAACATACTCTTATTATATCATCCAGCAGTCACACTCCTTTGCAACGCAAGGGAATTAAATACTTTTATCTGTACAAAACCCTGCACACAAATGTTAATGAAAGCTTTGTTAATAATTGCCAAAACTTAGAAGAAACTAAGATGTCTTTCAGTAGGTGAATGGATAAACAAACCACGGTCCATCCAGACGATGAAATATTATTCAGTGCTAAAAATAAATAAACTATTAAGCTGAGAAAATACATGAAGGGACCTTAAATATATATTGCTAAGTGAAAGAAGTCAATCTGAGAAGGTTACAATCTATATGATTCCAACTTTCTGAAAAGCAAAACTATGGAGACAGTAAAAAGATCAGTGATCACCAGGGGTTATCACTGATGGGGGAGAAGGGAAGGGATGAAAAGGCAAAGCACAGAGGATTTAAGGGCACTGAAAATATTCTGTATCTATAATGATGGATGCATGTCATTATATATTTGTCCTAACCCAAAGTATGTACAATACCAAGAGTGGACCATAATGATGTAAACTATGGACTTTGGGTGATTATGATGTGTCAGTGTAGGCTCATCAATTGTAATAAATGTGCCATCTGGTGGGGGATATTGATAACAGGGGAGATTATACGTTTAGGGGAGGGCAGTGGGTTGTATATGGGAAATCCTTGTACATTCTCCTCAATTTTGCTGTAAACCTTAAATTGTTCTAAAAAGTAGTCTGATAAAAATAAAAATTAAAAGAAAATGATGGAGCATGGTGAATAATGAGGTGCTTTTGAACAAACTAGAATTAAACAATGAAAGAAGTCATGTGGAAATCATATGAGAGAATTCCAGTCACAGAGACCAGTGATTGAAATAGCCTAATAATAGCCTAATCTTAAACAGCTAACTGGTAACAAAGGCATAAATAATGGTTAATAAAATTGGCAATTCTAAAAAAATATGTTGATGTTAGATTTAGATGAAGTGTTTATTTAGACTTAGTTTATCAAGGTATGTAAATAACAGTTATTAATGTTGGTATAACCATAAACATTCACTGTGATAATATAATAAAGACAGACAATATTCATTGAGTTCGTGTGTTGATACTTAGAACTAAGGTGAACAGCAAGTCATATGCATTTTTATGTTACTGGTTAGGAATTGCGATGGCTCAGGGATAGGGTATAAATAACTCTTTCTCTTAAAAAAAAATCTGTTTAAAATAATATTTTAATGCTACACATTTTCATTCCATTGTCCAGCCATCGTATTGGCTACAATTCTGCCTATCTGGGAGATGGGACCTATATTTTTTAAAAAAGGTGTTGTACTTTGTTTTATATTTTTTCCTATCCAATCAAATCAGTTCATAGTGTAATCAAGATGTTTTACACACACACACACACACACACACACACACACACACACACACACACACAATGTAAAATCCTCCACAAATAGAGACTAAGCACAAAAAACAAAACAAAACAAAACAAAAGAAAAAAACAAACTTGTCTGTTTGAAGAGACCAGGGATCCAGAATTGATAGTTCTTACGTCTCTCAAAGAACACCGTGATATCACATCTAATTCTAGCTCTGTAACATCTAGCTTTACCAGCATTTTACATTTATGTTATACTAGAAGAAGCAACTTTAACAGTAACACTGTTTTAAGGACCGTAACTAACATTCTTAAGCGCTATGGTTATTATTTATGTAAATACAGAAAATGAGAATCTTTAATGAGGAAAAAGACATCCCAAGGGCAAAGTGGTGAGAGATGCACAGAAAATAATTTGTTCTGTATGGAGAAATAGGAACTCAGATTGCAATACCACCAAAACAACTTGCCACGATTTCTTTGTGAGATGAATGTAAAAGTTGAGGTCTAAATTTAGACATTTTATTTTCTTGAATTTACTTTATTATATAAATTTTTAGTTAAACATATAGCATACGTTTGTAATCTATAATTCATAATGATCGTTACCAGGGGAAGCGGGTAAGAGAAATGAGGAGATATTGGTCAAGGGCACAGACTTTAAGTTATAAAGTATGTAAGTTCTAGAGGCCTCATATACCACCCGAATAGTTAATAATATTGTCTTGTACACTTGAAATTTGTTAAGAGAGTAGATCTCAAGTATTCTCACAATACACACACACACAAAAATGGTAACTAGGTGAGGTGATAGATATTTTAATTAGCTTAACTGTAATCATTTCACCATGGATACATATATTAAAATCTCATAGTTTGTCTTGCATATATAAAATTTTTGTCAATTACACCTTAAGAAAGCTGGAAAAATACAATTGCTTTGAAGTGAAAGGGTTATAAAAGTTTTAAATATGTGGACATGTTAAAATTGTCTACAAATAAAGACTGCAATTGTTTGAAAGTTTCAAAAACAATTGCCTCAGATATCTGTTGCTGCATAATGAATATCCTACAACTTGGTGGCTTAACACAACCACCATTTTGTTGTTTGTTCCCCTAAGATCTTTCAAGGTCTTGGGGGTTAATTGTGCTCAGCTAGTCAGTTTTCACTTGATATCTCTCATTAGTGACAGTCAGATAATGACTATTGAAGAAGCCATTGCTTTTTGGTAGCTTTTGATTTCACTTACTCTAAATTTTAATAAGATTGAGAAGATGAAATACATATAAAACAAAAATAAGTAGCTGTTTGACAAAATGGGCCATTAGAAAGCCGGGGGGATTTCATAATGACACAGAATTTGAAATAAAGAAGAGCCTGTAATTTATACGGAGTGGCAGAACATAGACTTAAGTTTTTAAGAGCTATCTTTTGAAAAATATTCAAATCAGAATGAGAATATTGGACGAATCTTGGGAGAAGTGTATATTAGAAAATAAGTACAGAGAACTGGGCAAAGAACAGGAAGATGAAGCAACATTTTACCAAATAAATCAACAATCCCCCCATCCCCTAGCTTTGCTGCTTGCTGACACTCACAACATTGAAGGGTTACAAAATGAAGTCTCCCCATATATTTTTTAAAGACATTCATAGACGTCTTTTTTGATCCTGTTTTCTTGGGTCTGGCTGGGTACATCTATTTCATGGTATGAATTTTCCTTAAATATTTTGTTAATATGGTCCCTATGTACATCCAAATATTTCATATTAATTTCTTAATTGACTGTGGGTGTTTATACTAGTCCTATCAGTCATTTGGGTATAAAAATGAGTAAACAGGCAGGTATATTGTTCCAGCAGTTCAGATGGCCTTCAGAGTAAGGAGTTTAAATCTACCGATTAGAAAGATAGTCACTTATCCAAATTTTAGAGATATAAGAAACAGTCCTTTTAATGTTTTCATCTTAAACATCAGTTAAAGACATGTTTATTCTTCTTTATTTATTATTTAAAAAATCATTTTCCCCTTCTAAAATTGAATTTATTTTTAAAATTGCAGAGAATTCCTTCATATTCTTTCTTACTATTATCGCTATCAGTAATTCTTATTTTTAGGCATGTTCAGGAAGTACACGAAGTTTTCCAAACTCAGGGAAAATGCTAGCTATGATTCATTTAGCTCTATTAACAATATATTAAGTTTGGGATGCCAAGCAAAAAAAATAAATAATAGCATGTCTAGTATAAACACATAGTAAATTAAATCAACTTAGCCACTCATTATATACCATTCACTCCTTCATGGACCTTGTTTTTCTGCCTCTTTAACCGTCTTTCCTCCCAACATACTTGAATAAATAGATGATGGCAAAATTCATATTACCTTTGCTCATAAAAATGAAATGGAATGTGACCGAGTATATTGAAACAATATGGCATAATCATCGTTAAAAAAATTGCTGAGAATTCCCGGTTTACTCAGCACACCTGAAGATGCTGGCAGAGAGAGGAGGTGCTGGAGGTGCAGACGAGCTAGACTGGCTGGTGACAGGACAGACTGAGTGGGTGCAATATGACCACTCCAGCCTCACAGTCACAATGTCACCAGCAGCAGCCTGGAGCTCTCGGGAGCCTGGCTACTGGGACTGCCACTACCTGAAAAAGCGGTTGGGCACTTGTCCAGGAGGTGTCACCCGGAGAAGCCGAGAAAAGTCTTGCCTAGGAAGTCCAGAGACTCCTGCTATCCTAATGGATATTTTTCTTTACTGCATAAGCATTGCCACCCACGCAGTCGCAAAAAGGTCAAGAAGAAACATCCCGAAAGGTCTCGGGACTTCACCAAGAAGCCCTTAAGTGTCATTCGTAACCAACAAGATCCAGTGCTGCCGGATGACAGGCAAAGCCCGGCACAGAAGAGAGTAAGCTCAGAAAACCAGGCCATGTAGCAGGCTACAAAGACCTGTCCTGTCTCAGCTTGGCTGTTCGCAAAACCCAGCCTGCACCAAGGTGATGACTCCACAGCAGGTGGCTTGGGATGCCAGCAACTCTCCAGCCCCAGCTTGGACCCCAGAAGAAGCAGGCAGCTGAGAGCTGGCCACCCCAGGAGGAGCCTTCAAAGCCAAGTTTAGGAAGTCTACCCCAATGTGTACACCACTGGGCCTTCATTAGATTTGTCAAACTAAAAATAAACAAACAAACAAAAACATGAGCTTTTCTCCTTCTGAGTAAAGCTCAATTTTTTTTATGTCTTTTCATAAATAGGCATCTAATTTATTTATGGAAAACACACGCACACAAATGCAATGCCTTTCTTTTTTTAAAACTTTTGTTAGTGTCAGAATCTTTAAAACATGCTCATAATCATAGATCTTTTACAGCTAAAATTCTAAAGATTTAATGGATTTAAGATTAAAACGAAAATTAAATAATTTAATTAAGATTATAACCTCTTCAAATCAATGTTTCATACTTAGCCCCAGGAGATATTTTGTGGGTATATTCTGTGAAAATTTTAGTTATTCAGAAATTTCTCCCCTGCCCTCAACTATATCAAAACTTTTTCATAAATTTGTTGCAAGAATTAAGATTTATAACTTGAAGTTAAAATACTCATTATAGAAAAAGAAAAAAAAAAAACCTCTAAGTTAAGAGACTATCAGTGCAGTAGCAGTAGGTCTGAAAACTGAGTCAGGTTTTTCTACCGCTCTAAAATCCCCTCTATGTTCTTAGTTTGATAATTTCTGGAGTTTATCAAATTTCAGGATACTCGGTGACTTCAGTTTATGCAAAGTAGCTGAATAAATAAAATATATGCCAGCAGGGTATATAGTAATAAGTTTAGGATTACTTTGCCACCATTTGCTACAGAAAAATGTATCTTTCTAACACTAATTTAAGACAAATACTCAGCTAGAGTTAGTGATTTTATTAATAACACTCTACGTAAAAGAAGAGGTAAAGAAATGAATAAAATAACATTTTGCCAAGTGAAATTTAGAAACATATAAATGGGTTACAGAGAGAAGATTGAAAGGGATTTTATATGACAGAATAAAACGGAGATTGATGGCTATAGGAGATAACATTAAACTTTTAGAGTTTGAGCATCTATAAAATTTTTTCACAATAACATTGAGGTAATTTATTTTTTCACAAAAAAGAAGGTACATTTTTATAAGTTATAGTACAAATGTAAATTTGACAACAAGGTAGTTTCATAAATCTTTTATATTTATTTTTTTAGTCTTGTGATTTAAGAAACTGCAATTGTCTTCTTTCATCATAAAAGATTTTAATTGCTACACTACATAAAACGTCTGAGTAAATAAAATTATCTTAGTAAAGAAATGTTTTCTGGGATGACTGTCAGTGGAGATGCACAGCCTTTGTCACCAGTTCATATTTACTAGTAAACTCTGAAACAAAGCAATATATACAATGGCTAATAAAGCCAAAGTGCTGACAAATAAAGGAATTCAGCATTATTGTTTTTATGTTAAGAAAACAAATCTAATAATTTTTCTGCTTCCATGTTTGGTGTTAGAGAAAAAAAAAACTATGGATAATATTATTCCCCAAATGATTTTAGTTTAGTGCTTTTTCTTGATACTTAACATTTATGTATAGTTACAAAAATTAAAAGTGAAAAAAAAAAATAAGCTCTTGTTAATATAGAAAGGGAAAATTCAAAATTGGCTAAAAGCTTAAGTAGAAAGTACAGAAAGTATAAACCTCCTAGAAGAAAATATAAAGGGAAGTTTTATGACATTAGGCTTGGCAATGACACCAAAAAACACACAAGAAAAAAAAGTCAAAACATTCTTAATATGTTATTGTATATTTGAGATTTTTCTATTTCCATTTATATTATAAAATCAAATATATCCTATAATATTATACATGTATATGTGTAATAACAAACAATTTGCATTTAGCAACCCCATAATGTAATATGGGCTGAAAATATTTTCATGTTTCTGCATAGTGTAGGATTTCTGAACCAAAAATATTACTGGCACCTGGAGTGACTTGAGAAATCAGGACACAGAATTGACTGTAGATTTGGATTTTCCACTATTCTAAAGGCAATAGGGACATTATTACTTATGGTCAATGCATACATGGGGAGCGCAGGGGTTAAGGTGTACTTTCTTGCATGCTGTATTATCATAGTCACTAGTTTTCATCAATGGTTAATTGGTTTAAAGTAATAATGAAATGTAAAATATTATATTAGGATGCACAATGGATGCGATAAAGATACAATGATGATCCTAAGGACTTCACAATCTTTTTGGGTTTTTTTAGGTTTATGGTGTTAAAATCCTCACAATAAGAAAATTATAGGTTACTCAGGACACCTAACGGACAACTTGAGACATGTTGTCATAAGCAGAGGTTCTTTGTGGCATCTTTGAGAGATACATTTCCTGTCACCACATTGAAAACTATGTTGAAAATCAGGACTATTATATATGAGTTAAAGGGTGACAGAAGAAAAAAGGAGAGGGCGTGTTCAGCCCAGACAGGTCTTCTTCGTTAAAGTCAGGTATTGGGAGACAGAGTGAAACCCTATAATATGGAATAAATAATTTCAATTGAAAAACTTAAGAGATCTGATTCCCCAATTTTTTTTGATTCCTCAACATAGCTTCTTCTCAGATAATACTGGGTTTATTATGGGCAACTAATGCTACATATTTCTTGGTGTTCTATGATAATTATTTTTCTGTTTTGTTTTGTTTTTGTTACAAGCCAGCAAATTCTCTTCCACAGGAGAATAATTAACAACAGAAGAGTTCATGGCTTTCCTTCAACACCTAAAAGCCTCTGCTGAATAATGTTGGTTAATATATTTTTAAGTTATGAGCTAGTAACTGATGCATCATAAGACAGGCATTGATGAAATGCCTGATTAAAAAAAAAAAGAGGCAAATACATGAAAACACATCCTTGTTTATGGATTGAAAGAATTCATATTGTTAAAATGTCCATACTACCCAAAGCAATCTATAGATTCAGTGTAATCCATATCTAAATTCCAATGTTCTTTTTTTTTTTTTTTTAAGAAAGAGCAAAAACAATTTAAATTCATATGGAACCACAAAAAACCTCCATTTATGATAAGAGTGCCAAGTGTACAAAGTGGAAAATGATAGTCTCTTCATCAAATGGTGTTGAGAAAACTGAATACTAGATACCCATGTGCAAAAGATTAAAATTTGACCCATTTCTCACACAATATGTGAAATAAAACCTCTCAAAATGGATTAACGACTTATATGTTAAGATCTGAAACTGCAAAACCCCTAGAAGACAACATAGAGGAAAAGCTTCAAGACATTTGTCTTGGCAAAGATTTCTTGACTATAACACCAAAAGCACAGTAACAAAAGCAAGCTAGACAAGTGACTTGTATTACAATAAAAAGCTTCTGAACAAGAAATGAAAGAAACAATAGCAACTTATGGAATAGGAGAAAATATTTGCAAACCACCTATCAGATAAGGGGTGATTTTTAAACTATATAAAGAACTCCTACAACTCAACAACAAAATAAAAAAATAATAACCCAACTAAAAATGAGAAAGGACTTGAGGTATTTCTCTAAAGAAGACATAAAAAAGGCCAACAGGTACATGAAAAGATGTTCAACATCACTAATTATCAGGAAAATGGAAATCAATCCACAATGCTATATTGCCTCATACTTGTTAGGAGTGCTATTATCAAAACCAAAACAAAAGAGAGCAAATGATGATGAGAATGTGGAGATAGATATTAGAACCCTTGATGGGCATGTAGAATGGTGCAACTTTATACTAGAAAACAATATGGAGATTCCTAAAAAATTTAAAATAAAACTACTATATAATCCAGCAATCCCACTTTTGCATATATATCTAAAATAGTTGAAATCAAAATCTTGCAGAGCTATTTGCACACCCATGTCCATTGCAGCATTATTCACAATAATCAAGATATGGAAACAACCTAAATATCAGTTGACGGAGGAATGAATAAAAGTGGTGCACATGTACAATGGAATTTTATTCACCTTTTAAAAGGAAAGAAGTCCTGCAATATCAATAAGGATGTGCCTGGAGGACATTGTGCTCAGTGAAATAAATCAGTCACAAAAAGACAAATGACACATGATTCTGTTTATATGAAATATACAATAGTCAGTCTCTTAGAAGAAGAGAGATAAATGGTGGTTGCCAGGGCTGAAGGAAGGGGAAGTGGGGAGTTGTCATTCAATGGATATGAAGTTTCAATTATGTGAGATGGTTAGGCTTTAGTTATCTGCTGTGTGACATCCTATCTATATTTAACAATACTGTACTATATCGCACACTTAAAACTTATTTAGGAAAGTAGATCTCATGTGAAATGTTCTTACTATGAGAGAGAGAGAGAGAGAAGAAGGGAGGGAGGGGGAGAGGGAGAAGGAGAGAGGGAGGGAGAGATGGAGGGAGGGAGAGAGGGAGGGAGAGAAAGAAAGAGCTACACTTGCAAAAAAAAAAAAAAACCCACAAACAAACAAACGTAGGTTCCAGGAATACCTGTGGACATACTTGGACATGAAGCTGAACTTTCTCTTGTTCTGGGAACATACTGAAAACTATCAGCCTTAATTTTTTTCATTTGGTGAATTGGAATCGTTCGCTGGTATATTGTATATGTTACCACTGAAATCAAAAGAGGCCATAGCCACTATGTTTTGTTTGTAGTGATTGTGGTTTGAGGTACAGCAACTAGTTTTCGCCCTGAGGCAAGCCACAAACAACTGGGCTTTTAGAAAGTTATTAGCATGGTAGTTTCCTTAACATTCAAAGGGCATATGGCATGTACCTCACTGCATCATATTAGCAATATAACAGGTCACTTCTAGATTATATTCGAGATGATACGAAGAAATAGAATTGACGTATTACTGGGTTAAAATGCTATCCTTGTCCCATAAATGCAAACTATTACGGCTCATTCTTACTAACTGGTATGGGGAAAAGTCCACTTTCTAGATCAATAGTTGCATTCCAGGTGCCAGAAAATAAAATCATTTGTTCCAACAAGGATACCACATCTGGAATGTCAACCACAGTTTGAGGCCTCAGCTGATTATGTGTATAATAATTCCCCAAGAATCTTCTAACTCTTGCACTACTTCCAGAGGTGAGATAAATAAATATTGGATAGAAAACATCACCTCGCATTTTTAAACACTTAATGATTTCCCTAATCTTTGCAATTACTCAGTGGACATGGTTTTACTTTGGATTCTCTATTTTGGTTGAGTAAGCAGATCAAAAAGTTTCCATTTGACACCTTTACTGCACAGATCAGGATACCAGTATGTGGGTATATTCAGTTACCAAAATAGTATTATTTATCAAGTTCAGTATTGTCA
Source organism: Pteropus alecto (assembly GCF_000325575.1). Lineage (NCBI taxonomy): Eukaryota > Metazoa > Chordata > Mammalia > Chiroptera > Pteropodidae > Pteropus > Pteropus alecto. Next base: position 4,255,772 of record NW_006437828.1, read on the forward strand.
GGAACTGGATAAATAATCGCTTAGTTATTCAGCACACCCATCAGAAATGTTGTGAGATTAACTTGGGCAAAATTTAATTTATTATCTGATCTTCTTTAAGTCTCCATTCTGACCAGAAGATAATAATATTAGTTCTCCAGTTATCAGCATCGATTTACAACTCATGTCATATAATTCCTAAACATTGTAGGTATTTTCATTTTCCCAGTGTTCATCCTTGAAGCTGCTTGTAGATCCCTTTGGAAAATACTTGGAGAAATATTTACAGTTTTAACCTTGGCAGTGGCACAAGGCCTTTTCTCAAGAAAGACACGTCAGTCATGGGATTGTGTTATATGGAGTTAGCTTAGGTTTAAGGACTGAGAGGCTCTGAATCTCTGTTGCATTATCTAATGTCAGAATTCTGTTCACCAGAACTATAATTTTTACTTTTATATAGATTAAGAAATAGTAGACAAGCAACATATTTCATTCCTAGTGATCTCATAATCAATTAGCCACTACCACAGATACTGGTTCAAAATACCCTGATTGTCACTCCATTCTTCCTCCTTATAATGGTTATTTATTTTGCCTCCGATGGTGAAGTGTCACTAACCAAGCTCTATTAGTCTTGTATTCAATGACTTCCTTGGAAAACATGCTTTCCATTTCATCTCTCACCATCGTCCCAGCCTCCAGAGGCCATAAATCACTGAGATTTTCAAGGGTGTTAGTGCTCCCCTTACCGATATGTTTTTCAATGTTTTCATAAATGTGTCTTTCACTCTTAAAGAATATAGGTAGCAGAGTGGGGGAATGTTTGTATTTAATAAATCTGTTCCATCAATAGCATCACTGTAAATCTTTAAATTTTACTTTTCACGTTTTGTCACAAAAGTTCTAGCACGTGCATCTCATTAAAAGGCCACTACTGTTTCTAGACTTCAGTCTCTTGGCCAAAAATATTTATTCTGACCCATGTTAAGCTACTCAACCTAGCTTACATTAATTTCTGAATCAAGGATAAATGGCTTTCATAAATAAATATGGAGACAATTAGTGGAAGAATGAAGACTGTATCTAATGATAAACATATTAAGAGCTAACTTTTTATTTTTATGTATATTTTGGTTATCTCATAAATGCATTTCAGTGAGTTAAACATTAAGGCTACGTCTCAGGTCTCCCAAGTTTTACCTACTCATGTTCCTATATAGGTCCAACCCTTTCATTTTCTACACTAGATATAATTTACTTCACCTACTCAAAGACCTCACTCAAGCAATTTTCCCTCTCTTCATTTTTTTTCTTTTTGCTATATATTTTCCATTTTTCTCCATTTTTTTTTTAAATAAAAACCTTATGACCTCAAACTCCCTTTAAATTCTCGCTGAAGTTATGTAAAAACTCTTCAAAAAAATCACTGCTTCTTCGATCTCCAATTTCCCCCTTATTTTTTTCCTTAAGCTCTCTCCAATCAGGAGCTCACTTCTCCTCACGAAATGCATTTAAAAACAGTAGTCTCCAGTTTTTCCTGGAACATAATATACTGCCTACAACTCAAAGACTTTTAAAATGGTTTTCACTTACTATAACCAAGTTGCTTTGAAGGTATTTATTAGTTATATCTCATCTTTTCCATGTCTTTACTCGATGTCTTCTCACTGAAGCCTTCTTTGACCATGCTATTTAAATCTTAATATATTGTTTTTTTATCCAGAATTCCCATATTGTATGTATCTGCTTATTAGATAGCAAGTTCTGTTAACACAAAGATTCTTAATTTGTTTATTCATATATCTCCAATAATCTCATGAGAGTTTTATTTAGTTGACTTCTTTAAGTTTTCATGCATAGGTCTGTGCTGACATCAAAATTTTTTAAAACCTACACAATTATGTAGAATTATGTTAAATTTTAATAATTATGAAAAACATAGAATTACTAAATTAGTATATTTAAGAAAAAATTAAATAATTAGAAAATAATAAAATGTTGATATAAATATTTTTATCTTAAGATTGGTTAATATGAACTAATAAAAAATATTGTGGTACTTTGATATTGTTTTTATTCCAATAATTGAGAGATGCTCTCATGTTATTTTTTCCTTGTATATTTTCATTTCATATATACAGCAAAGTTTTAGAGTCCAAAAGTAAATAAATAAAAGAAATTATTTTCCACAAACTTTACAATTAGAAAAGGCCTTTCTAAATCAAATATGATATAATATAAAAACACTAAAAATGAAATTTATTCTTTCTTGTAGTTGCCAAAATAAAACTCTAAGATGACAAGTAAAACTTGTACAAAAATGCACTGCTATCTTATTCTATAACACACATATTTTGATCACAATTCAAGTATTCTTTGAATTACATCTATGAGAGTTCTAATAGCATTTCATATCAAAGGGCCAATATCTCATATATT
>NW_006437828.1:4259142-4306103 GCF_000325575.1 Pteropus alecto
ATTCAGAGAATCTCACCCAACTTTTTTCTTTTAAGCTCAATTCATGCTGTTGTGTGTGTGTGTGTGTGTGTGTGTGTGTGTGTGTGTGTGTGTGTGTGTGTTTAAATTTACTCTATGACAGAAATGAGAATATCAGTGAAAAATACTATTGGCATTAATAGTCACAAAACTAAAAGTTTCATGGCCAAATAACTATTTGGAAAATGTAGTCTTTAAAATGTAAATGTCTTCTTAAAGTATTTCAGACATTCTTTCTTTGAGCCTCAATTATTTGCTTTGATGTAGCCAGAGCTTTAGCTCCACTCAAACAAGCATTATATTTTGACTGAGATCATAATGTAGTGATCAGATTCTGTATATCACTTTATAAATCCAACAGTTCTTTTAAATCACACAAAGAAAATACTTTGAATTTGTTTCTATTGACTCAACAGCTTGATTCTAAACCTATTGTTCACTGAAAGCCCGTCTCTGTCCCCAGGCTTACATTGAGAGGTGATTATGTCCACTGGGAATTTGCTCTATTGAGTTGCTATGAATCCTACATTTTATTGTAATTTTTATCAAGTTTTCCAAAATAGAGCTATATAACTATCAGGCATGACCAGTGGCACTTAAAATTCTACTCCCAAGTGTATCTAGATATATGGAGCAGTGACATATAGGGTAATGCTACCATAGAAAAAACTTCAAACATTTTTAAATACTTGTGTTATTAGCATATATTAATTTCATAAAGGTTATATATTTGAGATATATTATAAAATATGTAATTTCATAAGCAGAATATATTCTTCATTAAGCAGAAACAGATATATAGCAGGAAAACGTACTAGTTAAACATTACAGTAAAATCCAAAATTATCCTACAATTTGATTAACTAAGTAATTCAAAGTATGTCTAGAAAAATAATGGAGTATATTATATTCTTTATATAAGTGACCATTCTTTAAAAAATTCCAATTCATTTGTATAATATGGCATTCAACATGACTGTTGGTTTTGAGATGAGAAACTCAACTGAAATTAGCTTGGGCAAAAAAGGAAATTGATTGACCCCCATAGTCATGTATTACTCACAGTTGTGGATTTAATCCAATACACATGCAGGGATGATATACGGAATCATTCCTTTTTCTTGTTTCTGAATGTTAGTTTCGATCTCATCTAGATTTTGCCCTTTGACCACTGACAAATCTTGAGGTATAAATCTAACAGTTTACTAGAGATAAACTAAATATTTTCTAGTTTATGGGAAAAATTCCTAAGAAGCTACCTGACAGGTAACGACATAGGTCACCATCTGGTAGATGAAATTTAGAAGTTACTAGGTCATCTTTTTTTTGGTGATGCTTTAAGGCATGAGATTTAGTGTTTCCAAGAAGTTTCCCTTGTCAAGCATAATATCACCCATCTTGATGAGAGGGGTTGTAATATTTGCCCCTCAAGAATAAGAGACCTATTATGGTAACCACACTGCCCACTTCCATACATGAGTCTACAGTTTCAGATGTCACTATTAAAGGCATATCTAAAAGAGAAACTAAGATATCCAGAAATATCTAGAATATCTAGAAATACTTTGTTAAAATAAATACAGGTTGGACCGTGGCGTCTAAAATTTCAGCTACAGTTGGATCAAAAAGCATTAAGTATATTTTGAATCTATGGGAAACATAGGAATCATCACAAGCTGCCCGTTAGTTCATACTTAAGTGTGAACCACAGAGCAAGCTTTTTCTACTCTTTCTTCCTAACAAGTAACATCCAATCTGTATTTAAGTTCCATGAATTTTGCTTCCTAAATTCTTTCAAATGTATTCTTTTGATAGCAAACATTTTTCAATTTTCATTGCCAAAATCAACCTTATTTTTTAGATGAACATAGTAGACATCTAACGAGTCTTCCTGTGTTCCCTCCAAATTGTCTTCATGTTGTTACTAAACAGTTTTTTCAAAAATGAAATTTGAGCAAGATAGCACATTAGTATTCCTTCTTTAAATTACATCATACACTAATCATGACCAAATTAATACCATACCCATCGTTTTCTGAGCCCCAGAGGCATATACTCTACTTCTAATGTGTCTCTATCTTTAGATTTCACTTTGATATTTCTAGGTAATATGAAAGTTTAATAAAACACAATATTTAATGGAAGATTTTTTTTTATGATAATTGCAGGCGTGTATAATTTTCATGATCTCTCAAATAATATAATGGCAGTATTTAGTCCAATTACATAGAACCCTGCCAATCACAACTTTTTAATGATAAATTGGCAAAACGAGATCAGTTATGCAGATGTGTGTATGTGTACAATGTTTCATATAAACATCCATATTATACAAACTAATGCAGTTGTAGGAAAATTACATTATGATAAAAATAATTATAGATGTTTCTGCCTTCCAAAGATGATACATGGTTTCACATCAGTGAGAAATAAATATCGCTTTTGCTCACTTTAATCTACAAGAACCTGAGAAGGAAGAATGGAAAGATTAGTATTTTCAAACTTTCTTGGTTCTTTTAGATGTGAAATGATGAGACACTGATTAAGTGATTCTTCTCGGTAATTCCAATTAAAGACCCTTCTATATGCAAAATAAATGCAGTTTGGAGAAATAAGGAGGGCATTTATTTTACGTATGTGATAAAATAAAGAGAGGAACCAGAGCCACAGAGGGTTGGAGAATATAGAGATTATTTTCTCTTACACAATGACAGAGCCATGTCAGGAGGTGGACGGCTATAGAAATGTATAATGAGACTTCCTTATGGAAAGATGGCTAAAGGACTACATAATAGCTTCAGTTTTAAGGATTTTGATATTGGAAACCATGCATACTCAAAACTTTCAGTGAAATCTGACACACACACATAAATGCTTTTTCTAAGTGTTATGTAAGAAAACTCAACTCAAAGGGGCTATAGTCTTTGACTGGTTTTTAGTAGTTAGCTCAATTAGATTAATTAAGTATCACTACAAAATTGCTGATTAAAAAACTGTCACAGAATCTTAGTGGCATACAGAAATGAATATTTGTTTCTCCTGTATAAGCTGATTCATATTTATTTGGTTGTTTCTCGGGTATTTTTCATCCTTTCTCCTTGATCAGTGAATGAGCTTGGGCATATCCTTTTGATAGAGATGACAAAAATGGAAGAGATCAAGAAAAAAACATAGAAAAAGAAAAAGCGTGCAATAATTCTTAAGGTGTCAGGATAAAACTGGCATATTATCACTTCCACCTCTTTATAAGCAAAAGAAAATCCGAGCCAGGATTCAATGGCTAGGAAAAATGTCTCTTCGTTTAGGAAAATCTACAATGTCATATGCAAAAGGCATAAGAAAAGGGATATTGGAGAGACAGACTATATAAACTGTTCCATATTCATCTCTTACCCTTTGTCTCCCCTGGAATATGAAGAGATCATGGAATAAGCACCACGCTTTATGGAACAGTATAATAAGGGAGTTTAGGCATTTATTCATCAACTCTAAGTGTGATCAGAAATACCATTCTGAATTACATTCGGAGGATAGGTTAGAAGCGTTTCTGAGTTCACGTGCAGCACAGTCTGTATCTTGAACTAATGATTATCTAAGTAACCGAGGCTTCATGTGTCATGTGTGCATCTTCACCATGCCTATTTTTTAAATAACAGTATAATACATGACTCATTTTTTAATATCACCTCATGTTCAGAGGTAACTATTGAAAACCATTTTGATATTGAGACTGCATTTTCAACATTTACGCTTTAGATGGAAAACAAGCACCATCAATATTCTATAAACTTTTAAAAGGTAATGTGAAGACAACATAGGGAATATAGTCAATAATATGATAATAACTATGTATAGTGACAAGTGGGTACTAGACTAGACATGGGAATCACTTACCAAACTATGTGTCTAATCACTATGCTTTATACCTAAAACAAGCAAAAAAAAAAAAGTTTAAGAGTGCATATGTTCCAGAATTTTCTTATTGATATAGCAGCCAATGGAATGGTCTCTGATTTATTATATAAAGCAATTTCAATAATATATGTCTTGATAAATCAGAGATCAGAGGTCACAATCTTGTCTTAGATAAGACTGATTCTGAAAGAGAGAGGTCTCATATATTGGGACACTTCAGCATAGTAGAGTCTAGACCCAAAAGAAATGTTGAGAACAATCTAAAATGCCAGAGACTGAATTGGAATTGAAGATTTATAATAGTAATGCAGGCTACCACAAAAGATATAGAAGAAGAAAAAATCAGGTGCAGAGAAGTAAAATATAGTGTTATGAAGTCTCTGAGGTCTTTCTCTAAAAGTCATCAATAGTTTACAATTTCAAGTGTGTCAGAGTATACTAACATGAGTATAACAGCAGTTAAATATGTATGAAATTGTAGGTTGAGTAAAGGGGATTCAAATTTCAGATTCTAAATGTTTAAGCACCAAAAAGGAGGAGATATTGCTTTGTGGATATTAATATTATAATAAGGTAAGTAAAAATATAGAGAGAGAGATGGGTACTATCAACTGGAGAAGGGCAAAGCAGTATAGATCTAACTAAGGTATCACAGAAGCTCTCTGAATTATCCATTTGGGGAAAAACAATATAAGGAGTTTTCTTTCTCTAAATCTAGTTGAGAAAAAAATAGAGATAATCAGCAATGCCTGATTTCTGTAAGGAGCAGCACAAGGATAGTTTGCTTAAAGTTTCAGGTGATATTAGGAGAATTTACAAAGAATGACTCAGCTGTATAAGTTAGTGGCTTAAGTCTCAGGCAATTTACTGACCTCCATAGAAAGGTCTCTTCAAGCTAGGCAGTATATTATTTAGTTTTCCAAATATTTGAGGATTTTTTCAGAGATATGTTTATTATTGTTTTCTAATTTAATATCCTTGTGGTCTGAGAACAGATTATGTATAAAAAGAATATTTTAAAATTTAATAGGCTTACTCCATTGCTCAGCAAATGTAGGTCCACAAATTAAATATTTTGAGGTGAATCGAAGGACCTATCCTTTTGAATAATGTTATTATTATATCCCTCTGTAAATTATCTGATCAAAATAACAGGAACATATAAGTTAGAAGGCCTTATTTTCTATCATAATCTCAATTAATAATTTAAATTCTTTCACCTCAAAATTGTCTATGGAAATAGTATTACATATTTTGATCTTTCCTCTAATCCACATTTGTTATTTCTATCCATAAAGAATCCATATTAATACTTTTTCCAAATAATGATCTCTGAATAAAAATAAAGCCTTCTTACAGGTGGAAATCCTAACAGTATACCTTTCCATTTGAGACACCTGCTGCCACAAACTCCTCCCTCCACTTTTTAGTAGATTTTCTGAAAGTCAGTCATCAGGTAAGAGTAAAATTTCTGTTGAGGAAGACACTTCAGGGAGATCGGTGTAATTTTAACCACTTCGAATCTGCCATGTTGGTCCTGGTTTATTGCAACAGCTCCTACATGTGCCTATTTCTGTTCTGGGCCCTGCAATGTATCCTGTACATAGCAGTTAGAGTACATTCTCTTAACAACATAAATTACATCGTTATCCTCTGCCCTAACCCTTCGATGGCTTTCTCTGCACTCAGAGTAAAACACAAACTCTAACCTGATCGCACATTTTAAAAAGCCAATTTATGTCACTTTAAATACAAATATCCAATTTTATTCTTATTTCATAATTTATCATGGTCTGAATATATTTATTTATTATGTTATATACTCATACATTTTTATGCTCTACATAAGACGTAGTACCTTGACTAGCTTGTTTACTTCTGTATCATGTGCACGCAGTACTAGCAAACGGTGTGATTTGATTTATATCACACCATGTAAATGAATAAATGGTGGATGGACACCTGACAGGAAAGGAAGTACACTGGGAGATACAGAGATCTTGGTAGATGAACTCACTTCAGACATCAGATGACAGAGTCGTGTCCTACTGCCTTGAGATTATTACTAGGATTAAATTTGTACTTTTCTATTTAAACATAAAATTTATTTTAGTAGACATTAGATAATTGTTTAGATTAGATTTTATAATTAGGTGAGATAATCTATATTCACTTAATATATATACAGATTAGATCACTGTATACACACACACAAACACACATGAATCATTCTATAATCTAATTCTCATTTTATAATTGTTACCAGCATGTAAAAATACATTGCACCCAAGTTTAGGAAATCATATCAAAAATAATATTTGGAACATAAGTAGGAAATTGTCAGCTGACTCTATAGTGTTCATTTTATAATGTTACCTATTATTGTCCAGTAAATTTCCATAACACTTGAGAAATATGACCTCAATATTAAACAAATAATAATAATTTATGTATTATTTCTGACAACAATTGTAAACAATAAATATAATAGAAGCTTGATTATTTAGGTGGTTACCATGTGCTACAAAAGTGAATGTACTTAATCTTAAAGTTTTAGGGGCAAATAATGTAAGGAGAATGTACAAAATGTAGTCACCAGTTTAACTGTGAGCCTGAATTTTTTTTTTTAACTTAAGATACTTTGTTTTGTTCATTCACAACATTTTAGTTTACTCTAATGGCTCTCTACCCTTCTTCTGTTCCACTGGAAAGTAAAAATATTTTTGAAGGCTGAGAATTCTTATAGAATCTCACATTTTCTTGTAATAGGATGACATTTTTGAACTTTAAAATGTTATGCAGTTAAGTAAAACTATAACAAAAATAATTTGTGGGCTTCCAAATTTTTCTATAGATCTTATTTTACTTTGCATGGTAATATCTAAAATATTTTCTAAAATCAGAGATAAAGAAAAGTCAAGCTGGGATTATAACGCACATTATAAAAGATCACCTGAATGGATGTAGTATTAGCATAAAGCAGTAAAATAATTGGGCATTAAACACGTCCAACAAACATTTATATGTTATATTTCATATTTGTGAAAATGTACGTAATAATGTTCTAGCCCACAAAAAGTTTATGATGCATTTAGAGATGCAGAAAGGTAAATAATTCATTAAAATATTGGTAATATTAGCATGAATCCAATAAAAAATAAAATAGATAAAGAGTAAAAGAAATTGGAATGATTTCAGTATTAGTTTTGGAAAAAGCTTCAGAGAGGAGGAAGCATTTGAATTAGAGCAAAAAGGATGAACAAAGTTTCACTAGATGAAGGAGTAGAAGAAAATCACTTCAGCTGAGAAAATCACATGATCCAAGAGATGGTGTTCAATTTCAATAAAGTCAAACGTGCTGGTTAGTTACATATTTTCAAGGATTTTGAATGTGATATCAAATACTAAGATATTTTGTCTTGCTTTTTGTCCTCATAATCCTTTCCTTAGAGAAAAGTTATGTGAGAGATTGTATAATTGGATTAAAGCTTTTTTTGAGTTACCCTAGTTACAGTGTGAAGGATGAACTGGAAGGCAAAGAGGTCAGTAGAGGGAAGACAATGAGAATGTTATCATTATTGTGAATGATAGAAATCATGAGGCTACCTTTTGAACTAATAAAAATAATGTATTTATTATTATACTATTATATTATTATTTAGAATAAAAAATAATGTGTCTCTAAACGATACAGTATATGAAATGCAATAAATTTATATTTTATATTTTATATCCAGTTACAAGGACCTTATCTTCAGGTAATATATTAACAAGTGCTTTGGTTGAAAGAGACAGAAATATAAATCTAACCAAGAGGCAAATAGGAAGTGTATTGATTCTTATATATTGACCGCTGGGAAAACCCGGGGTGGAGCTAAACAGAAATGGCTGAAATCAGGGATTTCATACCATCAAGGAGACAGAAATATAAATCTAACCAAGAGGCAAACAGGAAGTGTATTGATTCTTATATATCGACCGCTGGGAAAACCCGGGGTGGAGCTAGACTTAGAAATGGCTGAAATCAGGGATTTCATACCATCAAGGTTTTTTTTCTGTTTTTCATTTCTGTTTCTTTCCTTGTCATGGCTTTATCACCTCAAAGTAGCATTTCCCCGAGGCTAAAACTATAGCCATCAAGTAGAAAGTTTAATGACATCACAGTTTCAAACCAGTGAGAAAAGAGCATATCACCACACATTGCATTTTAAACTATGTGTACAGTGGCCAACTTGGCATGAGTCACAGTCACCAGGAAGGTGGAATAAGGTATAAAGATCTCAGCTCTCATCCAAATCCCATATATAAAGCAATGGAGACAATATTTCCATGAAGGACAGTGTATTATTTTTATATTGTTGCTCTAATAGTCTTTCCAGGTTTTATTCAAGAAGTTTGTTTTACTTATACCCTAGTTTGCTTAAAAAAATAAAAAATAAAAAAACAAAAACAAAAATAATTTTAGATTCTTTGTTCTGGCAAAATGAAGAACTGGGCTAGAGAAAACCTTTCCCACTAAAAGTATGGAGAGAGGCCTTGTTACAGAGAGCAGCACAAAAATCATAGCCACTAAAATGCTCTTAATTCCAAGCTGAGCTTCCTCAGGTGCTAGAAGAGAGAGGGGGCGTGACAGCCCAGGTAGGCTCACATGGGTAGGAGCTGGCCTCTAATGGCTAGACGTCCCAGTTTTGTTTAGAGAATAATGACCTTGAAATTATGAGAAGAGTTGGAATTGAGACAACTGCATAAAGTCAGTTATATGTGAAGAAATATAGTCTCAAGTGAAAAGAGTGAAAGAGAATAAAAACATCATTCCCAAATCATTGCCAACGAGGAAGTTTATATCTGCTCTGGTATTTGCTGGGGAAAAATTATTCCTTAAATAATTAAAAAACCTGATATCTAGACCTTTCCCAGTACATCCTGGGCAAAGAAAAAAATCTTAAAAATAGCCATATGAAAGAAAATAGAAAAGAGATCTTCTACAAAGACAAGTAACAGGCATCCAAAAAACATCTAGAAGCAGCCATATATGCCAAAAGACAATATAATTCTATCTTTAAAATGCTAAAGGAAAGTAATTGCTAAATTATTATTCAAGAGTAAGAGGAAAATAAATATATTCGCATATAAGTGTGAGCCCCTCCCCATTACCAGTCTCACACTTCCTTGACATCTATTGGGAACAGTAAGAGAAGTTGATTTTATTGTTTCAACACCTTCAATCACATTTTAAATTTTATGCATTGCCAGAAGTGGAAACTCCATCATTTTGTGGGATGCCAACAAAACACTATTGGATGAAAATTGTACTATATAAATGTATATCTTAGAAAAGAAAAAAGTAAAAGAGATAAAATGTAATCATCAGCCACACCAGGAGTTTTAAAAAAGATTAATCAAGTACACTTGAAATAGTTACTAGGAAGTATCAAAAAAAAAGTGCATAAATTAGAGAACTAAATATCAAAGCAGCAATTTAATCAATTGCTTTAACCTAAAGCAAGGATGTATAAAATAAGAAAACTGGAAAGGTTTATCAAAAAAAGAGAATGCCAAAGTAATATCGGGACTGATAAAGAGGATGCGATGACAAAGAAAATATCCATTAAGGGTACAGACGTACATGGAGAACTGAATTAACTTTATACCATGATAAATGCAAAAGAAAATCCAATGGATAATTTTGTAGAAAAATGCATGTATTAAAAAATTCTTTCAAGAAAAAATAGTCTACTTAAAGTGATATTGGAAGCATTAGGTTAAAAATGGGCCAGAGGAAAGTTTTAGAGATGATGAACAGAATTGTGGTATAGACTGTGGTGATAGATTCACAGGTGTATACTTACCTCTAAACTCATCAAATTGTATATAATAATCATGTTTGATAATCATAGAAAACAAAGATAAAATATATTAAGTAATCAATTCTTTAATATTATCTTCTTTACTGTGTGTGTATATATATTATTTATTTATATTTAAGAATTAAAATCAATGCTTAAATTTATTGACATTTCTATGGTCATACATTTATATTTCCATTGCAAGAAATGTTTTCTAATTAATTTAACGAACAATTAGGAAATGGAATCCTTGTATGAGTTTCTAAAATTATAATAGTATGAAAAAAATAACTATAATTTTTGAAATCTAATTAATCAGGATAGTTTTATCAAAGATAAAACGATTTTATCATGTGCAGTTACAATAGAGAAATTTATTATGGAGGCAACCAATTTTTCTTTTAATCTTAGATGGTGTCAAATTTTGCTAAATTTTAAATTAAATACAATCTAAATCCACATCCTGATGGAAAACCTTTACAAAAGGACAAAAATGTTCTATATATAGAGCTTTAGGCTGGTCAGGAAAAGATTTTAATGTTTTAACAAACCAGATAAGGAGTAGAGATATACTAGTCTCAAGGGACCCACAACTTTTTTTTTTTTAGGTGACTTTTAAAGGTCTTTTTTGAGTAGAAGATATAGAAGACTAAGAAATAAGTAGAGAACTGAGGGCTCATGATTCACACTAATAAAACAGAATCGGAATGCATACACATATTACAAATGTACAAAATGCAGCTCAGCTAATTCCTCCAAGGTGAAATTTATATATTTCTTTGCTGAGAAGACAGCTAGGAAATGATAAATTGCGATGCTTCTATGAGAATAGAATCCTGGTTCCATAGTCTATTGCCAGATCTTTTCAGATCTTTGTGCAGGTCCTTGCAAGTCCTTGAGGATTTTCCTGTGAGTAGATTTCCCCTTTATGATGCTATAGTATAAATTTCAGAAACAGGTAGTGTCATACTTGGACGTCATGTATAAATCTCTATAACTGGCAACTCAAACCAAAGCAGAATCTTGAGTTTTAGTGGTTAGGTAAAAATGGATGATAGCTACTACACAGCCTTCCCAAAACACTCTCATAACTCTCGCACACATCCTAACTGACAAGAAGCCATTTGAGTAGCCCAGAGGAGAAATTACACAAATGTTTCTGTCTTACATAATTTTCAGACTTTTTGATGAAACACTGCCTTAAAAAATGGGCAAATATCTTCAAAATTTGGGCTCAATACAATTTTCATCTAATTTTTTTAGTTTAAGGTAATGTTTAATACAGAAAAAAATGGCATACTGGAAATTATTGTCATTAGTTTGCTTCAAATGAGTAAAAATGATGATAATTATGTTAAAAGAAATAAATTCACAGTTCTCAAGCTCTTGATTATAGGAATATATAACATCTTTAAATACTTGTAAATCTACTGAGATGTTGCTTACTTGATTTATAGATATTAATAGCTACCATATTAGAAATCAAAACATTATATTAAAAGTACATATTGATAAACTCATTAAAAACAATAAGGTCATTATATTGACAAGGCTAACGGACTAAATAAAATATACAATTTTCTCCCCAAATAGTGATGAGCGAAATTGTTTTACATTTTCCAGTTAAAAAAAAAAAAAAAAGGTCTAGCTTGATAGAAAAGATCTGAATTCTTCCTTCTGCCTCTGGATTTAATCCATTGAGATCTGTTGTTTTGTTGAAGTATGGGGGTAATGTGGCCTTTTACAGTAAGGGCAGCAGTATTCCAATACGCTTTTCAGCAAATTGTAGATATTTTTTTGTTAATATACTCCAGTGGACAAGTGGGGTAGTATTTTCCTTCTTAATACTGTTACACAGGGAAATTGTCCCAGAGATCTGCCAAGGCTCCCTTGAATCTTTAGTGAACACGACCAGATGATTCATGTGAAGATAATTTGGGAAAAAAAGGCAAGAGATTAACAGGTAGAACAATCCCAGGACAAGACCCGGAATAGTGTGTGTGCCCACCAGCTAGAGTAGAAAAATCTCATAATACATGGGGTGTTACTTAAAGTACTCAGCATGTTATTGTCTAAGTAATAAGGGAAAATGGCCCTAGATTAAAAGCTATTCTGGTCCAATCTAACAAGAAGTAAAAGCAAGTCTTGTAAAGAACAAACATCTTTTAAGTAACTTAACTGCATCCCACACAATCTCAAGAATATTTTAAGGAATATAAAAATATCCGGCACCCAACAAGCTATAAATTATGGCAAGTATCCTGTTGATAATCAAAGTGTATGCAAAGAAGCAGAAAATACACCCCTCAAAGAGGAGAGAAATCAATCAGAAAAAAGGACACCAAAATATCATATGTGAAACACTTTTAATCGACACGATTCAAAAAAGAAATCAAAGAGAAATTAGAAAGTCTTATGAAAATAAAAACTGATATACGACATATTAAAATCTTGGGGATGTAGCTAATATCATACATAGAGGAAAAATTATAGCACTAAATAGCCATGTTAAAAAGAAGAAAAGTCTCAAATCAATTGCCTAGGTATCTACAATAAGAAACTAGAAAAAGAAAATTAAAATTAAAGTAAAAAGAAGAAAAATAATACATATAAAAGGAGAAATAACTGACAAAAAATGGAAAAAGTAGAGAAATTCAATAAAATCAAATCTGCTTTTCAAGAAGATTAATAAAATTGATAAAACTATTCAGTTTCATCCACAAAAAGAAGAAAAAAGACATATATTTCCAATTTTAGGAATTAGGGAAAATCACTGGGCTTTACAGATATCAAATTAATACTAAGGGGATGCTATTGACAATTTTATGCTATTAGTTTCAACAACACAGATTAAATGGATGAATTTCTTTAAACACACAAATTACAAATACTAAATTAAGAACATAATTATCAGAATAGCCTAAATTTCCAATTAAAAATTCTATCCCAAAAGTAATCTCCTGGCTCAGCTGGCTTTCTCATGAATTCTTTGAAACATTTAAGGAAAAATAATACAAATTCTACATAAAATCTTTCAGAAAATTAAAGATATACTTCCCAGTTAATTCTATAAGACATATATATGTATGTATGTATGCATGTATGTATATATACATAGCCTGAAAACAAAAAATTAATACTCTTTGTGAAGTTTTATGCAAAAATTCTAAACATCAAGTAGATCATCTTATATTTTGAATTGCTCTTTTATCTGTGATGGTTTCACCAATCATTCATTGTTCATTTGGAAAATATTGGTTCACTGAGTGATACGAATTTTTCAAGTTTTGACAAATGTCATCATATAGTATTAAAGAATCCTACGCAGTAATATCACCAATCCCAACAGAAAAATCAACTAAAAGGAAACTGGAAAGCTCACATTTACAAACACTAATTATCAAAAATAAAAAAGGACAGTTCAAATTTTCACCTAAAAATCATTATCATTTGAAAAATAATTGCTTAGTTCACTTTGTAATTAAGCTCACAAATATTTGTCCTCAACAAAACAATCCCACTTAAAAATTTAATAGAAGTCATATGTATGTACATTTCTATTATTAAAAAGAATATTTTAAAAAGGTGAATAAGAAAGGGTTACTATTTAATAACATTGATAATTGTTACTTCTACCTCAAAGACATTTTAAGTGAAACATATTTTTCTTACAGTGAGTGCATGGAAGTAGAGAATACAATGAGTTAGACTAAGTACAGTTTATTTCCACTGCTTCTATTTGTGCTAAGTCACCTGAAATTCTACCCATAGTTTTCAACACAGTGAAAAAGGTAAATAACATCTTACTGTTAGAATAAACATATTTGACATCATGAATGCCTTGAAAGTGTTTTATAGATCCCCGGGTTTCCACAAACTACCCTTTGAGAACCAGTAGAATTTTTTTGTGGGAAAAGTACATACATAATTGGCTAACTTTAGAATTTTTTTTTTGAGTCAAAGAATTTATTTATTTCAATAGGAAATACAGTAAGACTTTGTAAAAATATAATTTAGCATTCAAAAGATAAAAAGTTATTAATAGTGGAATTCAAATGGTAGAATGAAACTTGTTTCAATATCTCAAAACTAATGTGTATGACGTATGAAATTTCCACCATGTTTTCTATGTTTGGTGAATAAGAAAAAGAAAATAATAAAAAATAATAAATGAGGATGATGTTATTATTTTTTGTTAAAAATGAACATACATATTCCAGAAATAAAGATATTACTTTGCTCACGAAAATTTGCTTGTGAAAATGTAAAGGTTTTCATTAGACTGAAAAACTAAAAGAAACTAAAATACATAGTTAATACCAATTAAGTATGATTAGCCAACAAACCCATCACAAAATTAATAGCTTTATTTCTTTGCACTTTTCTGTTTTAGGTAATTCATGGAAGAAAATGTCAGTTTTACAATAGCGTTTTAGCTTCTAAGCAGTTCTTTGCTACTTACGTACATTTTATAGCATCCTATTAGCAGAATGAATATGTTTATGAAATAAGTGGTCTTCTTTTTAAGGTTGTTGAGAATAAATTTCCCATTCATCCTTTCATATTTTTAAAACTGAATTATATCCATAATGATGCAATTTTTTTTGAAACTACATTAGAGAATTTCCACTTATTTACAGCTAAGATATCATATACTTAATTAAATAGCTGTGATTGCTATAATTCTTAGCAAAGCATCTAAAGTTTAGAGTGACAACATTAGTGTAGCCTTTTTATAAATTTGTCAGTTGCTTCAAAATATCAAAAATAGCGTATTCGTGTATTATTTTATTGTGTCACGTATATGTTCTTATTCTTTAAAATAATTTTACATGGGTTTTTATTTTGTGGACGTTTTGTTAGAACAGTTTTAGATTTATAAAAATGTTGATAAGATAGTTAACAGAGAGTTCTGAAATATCCACGCCAAGTTATTAATATTATTCACATGTTATATAACTATGGTATGTGACTTATAACTAATGAACTAATATCAGCATCTTATTATTAACTAAAGTCCATGTGTCATAGTTTTTGCCTAATGTCCCTTTCTATTCCAGGGTAACATTCAGGATATCACATTACAATTAGTCATCGTGTCGCCTTAGGCTCCTCTCTTTTTTCAGACTTTTCTTGCTTTGATGACACGATTTTGAGCAGTACTAGACAAGCATTGTTTTGAATGTCCTTCAATTGGGTTTTCACGATATTTTTTCATGCTTAAATTGGGGTTATCGATTTTGGAGAGGAAGACCACAGACACAATGTCATTCTCATTACATCTCATGAAAAGTCTGAACTATCAACATAATTATCACCATTAAAGTTGACTTTCATCACCTACCTGGGGTAGTGTTTGCCAGTTTTCTCCACTATAAAGTCATTCTTTTCCCTTTAATTTTCATATATTATTCTTTGAAACAGAGTCACTGTGCACACTCTGGTCTGCACTTAAGGAAGTGGAATTATGCTGCTTCTCCTTAAGGGCAGAGTGTCTACGTAAATAAATTATCTGGAATTCCTCACAGAAGAGTTGTCTCTCATCTCATTAATAATTTATCCAATCATTTATGTATATCAGTGTAGACAAGTAGATATTGATATTAAAGTTGAGTAACAATTCAATACTATTTTATTTACTTTATTCCTCATTTTTTTTTTTGTTTTCTAGTTTTGGCCACTGGGAGACCTTTGAGCTGGCTTCTGTGTTCTTTTGACAATTTCATCACTTTGGGTTGTTGTTGTTTGGTTTTTTGTTTTGTTTTGTTTTCTCAGCTCTTTAAAATCCACGAGGCTCATCTTGTGTATATTCTGCCCCAGACCTAGAATCAACAATTTCTCTAAGCAGCACTGGCTCCTTTTATTGAAAAAAATGGCAGTCAAAACCAAAATCTGAATGCTAGTTGTGCTGTTGTTACTGGAGTATCATTTCTTTCAGGCTCTCTTATCTGACAGAGCAAGGTACTAACACATGTATATATACAGACCTATAAATATTTCTAAATAAATATTTAAAGCTTTCAATGAAATTTCTGATATTTTCAACTCTTATCTATTACCACATAGATCATTCTAACTTCCTCCCCTTGCTAATATGTAAAGTCTTACACCATTAGTGAGAAATAAACTTCCCACCATTTGTCATTCATTTACTTAATAGTTCAATTACAGTAGATATATATACCAGAATATATCACTATGACAACTGTTAGCCATATATCCATGGGTAACAATTTTTACAACAGTAGCCCTGTCCTTTGCATCTGATATCTCCTACTCATTTCCATGTTACTTAGGTCGGCATGGTTTCCTCCAATCCCCTTCACTAAGGTGGCTTCATACATTTGTAATACATTTAGATTCTTGTGTCACAGTTTGCACTTCTTCCTGTTATCTCCAGCATCTTAAATGTTTTTTTTCTTTTAAATTTGTATACATTACAGTTAACTTTTGTGATACAAAATAGCATGAGTTTTGTTAAATACATAGTATCATCTATAAATGATTACAGTACCATACAGAATATTTTCACTGCTCTATCAATTCCTGTATCTCTCTTAGTCATTTCTCCCTATATCTTCCAAATCTCTGGTAATCACTGATCTTTTTTCTGTCTCTATAGATTTGCTTTTTACAGAATGCCATGTAATAGAAATCAAAAAGCATATAAGATTTTCAGTCTGTCTTCATTTCCTTAGCAAGATGCATTTAAATTTCCTCCATATTTTTTGTGGCTTGAACACTTCCTTTTTATCACTGAATGATATCCTGTTGTATGCCTGTACCATTGTTTGTTTATGAATTCACCTATTTATTTATCTATTTACCTAAAGATGTCCTGAGAAGGACATCTTATTTGTTTCTAGAACTTGGTAGTTATAAATAAAACTCTTATAAACAGTTTATGTGTAGATTTTTGCTTGGACATAATGTTCGAGATCAATCTGGCAAATAATTTGGAGCACGACTATTGGATCATATGTTCAGCTTTGTAACAAACTGCTAAACAATCATCCAAAATGGCTGCAAAATTGTCCATTCCCAGCAGAAATAAAGGAGAGTTTCTATTCCTTTTATTTCTCGCTGGCATTGGCATTGTCAGATTTTGGGAGTATAGCCATTTCAATAGCTGTGTAGTGGTACCTTGTTGTAATTTTAATGTGCAGATCCATAATGACACATAATGTTGAGCACCTTTTCATATACTTATTTACCATATGTATATCTTGTTTGCAATCATATTTTGTTTTTCAATTTTGTTGTTTATTTTTATTGTTGAGTTTGAGTATCTTGTACATTTTTATACAGATCTTTATATGTTTTGCATTTTTTTTCTCAATGACTAGTTTTTACCTTAACAGTTTCTACAACAGAGCAGAAGTTTTCAATTTCAACAAACTTCTAAATCAACTTTTTTTGTTCATAGATTATAACTTCGGTTTTATATCTAAAAACTCATCACCAAACCAAAAGTCACAAGTCTTTGGCTAGGTTTTTTTCCAGGAGTTTGATAGTACTGTTTTAAATTTAGTTTTATGATGAATTTTTGGTTAATTTCTGTGAAAGGTATAAGATTTGTCATCTGTCTCTAGATTGGTTTTTTGGCATATGTCTATTTTTTGTAGAACCATTTGTCGAAAAGACCGTCATTTCACCATTAAATTGCCTTTACTCCTTTTGTCAAAGATCAGTTTACTATATTTGTGTGATACAATTTATTGGCTCATTATATTTTATTAAGTGATAAATCTGTCCCTTCACTAATATCATGATGTCTGGATTATATCAGATTTATAGAAAGTCTAGATAAGGGTAGTGTAGTCTTCAAACATTCTTCTTCATTATTTTGTCTGTAATTTGGAGGCTCCTGCTTTTCCAAAAAAAAAAAAAAACTTTAGAATTAATCTGTAGATGTCTATAATATAGCTTGCTTTCTTTTTCATTGGAGTTGTCTTAGATCTTGAAATCTATTTAGGAATAACTGACAATTTAAAATATTGTTTTTCTATATAGACATGAAATGACTCTATTTATTTAGATGTTCTGTGATATCATACATCAGATATTTTAAATTTTCCCTATAGAGAGCCTGCATATATTTTGTTAGAGATATACCTACATGTTTTTGTTATTATTGTAATAGATATGCAATGCTAATGCTAATCAAAAGATGCTGGAGTAACTATATTAATTTCAGACAGAGCTGACTTCAGAACAAAGATGATTATCAAGTATAAAGAGAGTTGTTATAAAATAATAAAGGATCGATTCTCCACAAGGACATAATTTTTTACTCTATATTTTTTATGGGAGGCTTTCATATGAAACTGTTATAGGCAGTATTCTGGAGCCCTAACATGGCATATACAGATTTACTCAAAGATTGCTAATTGTAAGAATTAGATTATTTATATTGGATTGCTATTCAAGTGATTAATATATGTTACTAAATGATATTGTATGGATCTAACTTGATCAGATCTTCTGGAAATAAATGAGACGTAGGATAGAATCCTTATGCCTTAAGGTATTGCTCATTGAATAGGTAAATATTACATAAATGCCTGTTTTTAAATGTTATACATGGAACCAAAGACAGTAATTTTGGAAATGTGTTGTACAATACCTAATTCAATTATGGTTCAAAATGACTTTAAGATATTTTTGTATACATCTGTAAAATTTTTTTGTGAAAACTCAGTGAGATAAAGTAAGCCCACTTAACACAATACTTGGTAATATAGGATAAAAAATTATTTGAAAGAAATAATAAATGGATGGTAAAAAAAATGAATGATATTTAGCTGCAAATGCCATATTTTGCTATTAGCTATTTGGACTACTATATATGAAGAATCTTACGGATACAATCGGAATCATTGAGAAACACAGTTATTATAGTTATTCTTCACTAGTCTTAAATATAGGGGATGCTATCAGATCGTGATAAATATTAAATAAGTGAAACAGTATAGTGAGAGAATGTGTGAGAATAGGTTGTCTTCAAACCAGGAAAGTTAGATAAAGCTTAATATCCAAGTTGACAAATAATACAAATTCAATTACAGTGAAAGAGTAAAGAAAATATTTTATTTTAAAAAATGATTAAAGAAAAAAAGAAAGAAAATACTTAGAATGCAAAAAATCTTCTAATGTAAGTATGGTTATAAAAATATAGTAGCTGCTGTTTTGCCCAAAATTGTATCTACAGTTGTAATTAGATTGAGCTGTGGTTACATTTTTTGATCCCAAATGAACATATAAACATTTTGAAATTTCCTACTATATCTGTTTTATATTTAGCTTTGAAAACTTTAGAAATGTCAGGGAAACATTCTAAGTCTGGAAACTAGTAGGTACACATTGACCAGTTCCATCTGAAAGAAAGCAAAGCACATTGTTCTCAAATTAAGTTACTACCTTGCATTTCCACAGAATGAATCTTCAGTGAAGGGCTTGGATTGTTTCCTACATACTCAAAACAGAATAATGGATTTAAAGTGGCAAAGGGTTGTACACAATAAAGGCTCCTTTGCCCCCACACAAAGAGTACAGAGAGTCCTGTGTAAGATATTCAGGTCATAATGACAGAATAAAGAGCTATACAAAATGTATCTCAAATTGAGCTCTTTGCTTTCTTATAAATTACTCTGGAAAACTTCCCAGATTATTACTGCTTTTATAAGGCAATATCTGAATGATGTGGCTGAAATTGGAGTGAGAATAAAAGAGCCTACTCTCACCACCAGCACAAAGACTATGGACATTGATTCTGTCTAGTTGTAAAAGTGGAAATTCTCCAGTTTCAGGGTGGTGGTATCTCCAGGCGCCAGCCCTTAGGGAGAGCAGTATCTCAGTTACAGGGAGGTGATATCTCCAGGCGCCAGTCCCAGGGAGAAGCACAACATTCCAAGGTGAAGATGATAAAACTGTCTATTAGGCCTTGTTTGATCTGAGAGTTCCCCGAATACCTTTGCTGTGTACAAAAAATTAACGACTAACTTCTGCTTCTTGTAATCTGTTCATTCAAAGACGTAGAAGGAGACCTTATAAACTGCCTCCTCGGGAAGCTCGGGGCTGATCTCCTCTAATCCTGCGTGGTACAGAGTCAGTCGCCGGCCGGTTAATAAAGGTTCATAATTAATCTCAATTGGCTCCGTGGGTCTTAGAATCGTTCGCGCCATAACATCGTATTGCCCAAGTATTTTCAAGATTTTTTGCACCTTTGTTAATCAACCTATAAACCTCTTTGATATCTTACTCAATATGGACACCTAAAAGATTTGTTATTTTAACAGACCAATACAAAGAGTGATTTTATACTTCTTATTCACAACTAAAAATAATGAAACAGATTATGTAATGTAAAATACTTATATCTTCAAAATGTGACAATTACATAAAATAAAGAGAAAAGTATTACTGGCTCTTAACCCTAAATCTGACTTCAATTTTTTTCTCCTTTGACTTGTGACTTTAGCAAGAAAATTATCAAATTATCTAATAATTTGTTTTTATAATTTATATCTCCCTCATAATTTATACATAGACATAAGCATAAAATTTAGAAACAGATTTGTTTGATATTTTAAAGTTAGCAGAATTGAAATGACTACAAATGATACTTTTGGTTACAATTTTTAATTTTTCACTAGGTTATATTATAAACATTAATGGATAATCTCATTGTACATATCGATCAGGAGTTTTTTTGTTTTTTTTTTAAAGATTTTCTGAAATCCAGCCTAATGTAATTCCTGGATGAGAATAATTGTTTACTTTGTCAGAAGTATTAAGTTGCTTCCCCCCCGCTCCTCCCCCACCCGTGCCCCTAAAAATAGCATTAAAGAAAGTCTTCTCCCTCCTGAAGTGGTTCAAAGACCTGGAAATGAAATGCAGATTATTTGGCACCACTAAGTGAAACATTAGAATCATACCAGCTCCAGGCAAGCCAGCGAAGAGAAGGTTTGCCTAAAGGATATGTACTAATTTAGGATTGCCTGCTGTGACCAGTGGTTTACTCCCTGTTGACAGAAATCTATGTAAAACTCCTGGGAATGCAAACTCTTTGGATTAAGATCAGAATCCAGGTTTACTGAAGACCAGGGATGTGATTAAATAATAACTGAAAGATACAGCAGATCTGTATATATAAAAGGTATGTGGAGAGTGAAGACAATATAATCACACTGATGCAGGACAGGGCGAATTCCCCTGGGTGGAGATTCTTGAGTCCTGCACCTAGAAAGTGAAAGTTCTTGACAGAAAGCAGAAAAGAATTCAAGTGCACACCAGAGTTAGGGTCAAAAGGAAAGGTTATTATTGAAGGAGTAACGCTCCATAGAAAGTGATTTCTCAGAGACAGAGGGTGAGAGATTCCAGAGAAACAGAGAGAAGACCCGGAGAGAAAGACAGACTGAAAGACAGACTCTGAGTGTTTGAGGAATTCAGTTTACATGGCAACTTAGTTTCTATGAATTCTAGTTTAAAGAATTCTAGTTTATCTATTTTCCTTTGATGGTTTGGATATACAATATGAAAGTGATGGTGTGTAGAGTGAAATGCACGGGAAAAAGCAGGCTGGCAATCCCCAGGCTTTGTTCTATATTTTCCCCAGGGTCTTTGGCCATAGGGAATGAAGAGTTGGGTTTATTTTGGATAGGGTATCAACTTAAAGACACTGTTTTCCCTTCAAGGGATGGGTCAATGGTTTGTGAGAAATCCCAGCAAGAATCTTCCTTTATTCCTATAGGGTAACTCTGGTCTGGCCGAAGCATATTGCAGGCTCTGAATACAGCTAGATTTAACATTCAGTTTTCATGCCTCCTCCTTACGTTAATGACACATAATGATTCAATTGCTCTTTAAATAATTGGGAAGCATACATCTATAATAAAATTATTTTATGAAAAATATTATCCTAATTCCCCAAATTCACAATTATTATATTTTTTTTATTTAGAATGTTCTTTCCTATGATTTCCAGAAAGATATGTCACTGAAACTCACAGCTCTTGCAAACTTTTGAAAAAAAATAATTCATTGTCTACAGTGAAATATTCAGGAAAATATAATAAATGAGAAAAAGAGCATATAGATTGTGTTACACCACATAATAAAATACTGTCAATGATTATATATATTATATATATTATATATATATATATGACTTAAACCCCAAAATAAAAATATAATGTAGTTCTTAATAGGGTGTACATTAGATTAAAAAATAAAAAATATCACAAATATGAAGAAATAAACATCAAATATCTATTTTTAGTTAGTAATTTTTAAAGAACACCAATGTTTAATTGTGCTCATTTTGTTGAACACGTTTTGATAGATATAATAAATGTATGCATGTTGAACCTTTTCTAATTTATCCTCTTTTAAAATTGTCCTATTTAGAAGAGTGATGTTCTAAGTAATGATATCATTGTATCAGTTAATAGTGATTAATCAGAATTTTGACATTATTCCCAGAAATTCTATCTTTAGTGTTAATTCTTCCAGTAACGATGATGATAATATTCATATATTTATTGAAATAAAATATTTCATAAACACTACAGAGCCATAGTCAACAAAAGCAGTAAATCAAAAAATGAGTACTTTCTATATAATGGAAGCGACTATTCCTCATTAGTTTTCTGTAAACAAAATAGGAATAAAAGAAGGAAAGTAAGCTCACTAATATAGACTAAAATCTGTAACTCATAATGCAATTTGAAGCATTCTATTATTATTCTATTATTGGAATAACAGATAATTGTATAAAAATTAACAGAACTATATTATAAAATTCCACTTTCAGATGCATACAATGACAGTTTTACCTTAAATATGTCAAAATATTAGAAAAGATAGTTTGGGAAGAAGTAAATGAAGAAAAAGAAATACATTAAAAATTATATCAGATTCTGGGAAAATGTCCAAAGGAGGCTCATAGGTTATCTGTTGGAAAACCAGTTATAGCTTATCTGTATTGAATAGGAATGTTTCAATCTTACATCTATGCAAACTGCAGAAAGGAAGAATATTTTTATTGAACAAAATTTAGTCACTTCTCTATTCAATTATTATTTTTTTTCTGTGATAGGGCTCCATGATATATTGTCGATGGCCTGAGTATTGGGTTTGGTTTAGATTTTGCCAAATTTCATTTGCATTATTTCCTTCTCCTGTACTCCAAAAATTATTGTTTCATTATTTGATATTTTTCTAATTCCCTCCTACTTGTTACAAATTTTTTGAAAATAAATCGAAACCTTACTAACTTTATTACTTCACAATAGCTTCCAAACTGTTTTTTACTCTACCAAGTCTCTTTATTCTTGAAAATATTTCTTATTAATAGAATTACATTGTACATTAATATTTTCTCAAAAAGAAGTTATTTCCTACATATAATAAAGCCAATAAGTATATTTTTCTTGACTCCATTAGTGATTTCATATATAAATGTTAAATTATCTATATTGAAGGGAAAACTAAACATATAATTTAAGATATAATGCTATGTAAATATAACTATAAAGAAGAGACAAAGCTGGGAAATTAAGAAACAATAGCTACTAGGTTGAATCTATTTTTAATCAAATTGTATAATCTCTATCACATTGAAATCATTTTTAATATTATCTGTTTTAATTTGCTTATACATAAAGCTTCTGTACACATTTAATATGTATTTATCTATCTATTAAGTGAGATGTTGAAAGATGATTATATATATTTTCAGGATAAGTTGAACATATATAATTTGCACTGATATAAATTTAAATTGACTTAGTCACTATTAAATAAATGGCAATATGCAGTTTATGTATTAGAAATGTGAAAAAAACATTTTCTCTTGAGAAACATCTAGAAATGCTGAATGAAATAGAATACTTTTTAATGCATACTGGATCCTATAAAAAAAATAAAAACACCAATGAAACACTAAGAAACCATAATTTAAGAAGGAACTCAAAACCATAAGATTTTGCAGCCACTCTAATGTAGATATTTCATTTTAAACACAGGCCTAGGTTACATATTATGTAAAAGGCAAAATTACTGTGTAAAAGCACTTCAAATGTAATCTGTAAACATAGAAATGTAAATAATAAAAATACTTAAAGATAAATTATTAAAAAGTTCTAAAGAAAGTGCATAGAATTCCATACAGAAAGGAAACACACACACACACACACACACACACACGGCAATGTGAAAGAAAGGTAGATTGTGTATCTAAAACAAGTATCATAAAGATAGGTTTGAGATAATGAGGAAGATACTACAATTATGCAGAAACTGGCCAAGAGCTCTCTACAAAAGTCAGAAGATATAGTTTCTCAAATGAATCAAATTCAACAAGTTTAGGATGAGATAAATAAAAATAAAACATTAGCTACATGTATTGTATAGAATCTGTGCTGAAGATCAAGAGAATATCTTTAAAATAACCGCAGAGGAATGACAGACTAGTTGTAAGTATTAATCCATTTCATGTTTAAAGAAAAAAAGCACAGTTTGCTGCCAGTGTTAATTTAATTTTACATAAACATACTCTTTGAGGCTAAAGCAAATCTGACTGGTTTTCCATGTGAAAATAAAATGTAAAAACTGTTCTTGGAGTTATTTCTAAACAGAACTTGTCTCTAATCCGAATATAACAGAAACGTATACATAAATTGAATTCATCGAATGAATCTTCAGCTAACAACTGTTTGAGAATGATGTTAACGTCACACGTAGAAATGCTACATTTTCTAGGATTTGACATTTTCAGAAATCGAGAATTACTATATTTTGTAAATGGAAATACCACTACTAAAAAGGAAATGTTATAAATAAGATGATGTCATTTTTTCCAATGACTATCAATATACTAGAGCAATGCAAAACTAATAATAAAAGGATTCATTTTGTGCCAAACTTTGGGGGTGAGGTTAGGACTGTAACCCACGAATCATTTCTGGGTAAATACTGCAGCCGAAAGCGCTGCCAGTGAGTATTCTCAGGGCAAACGGGAACTGGGTTAAAACTGCAGTTGATATCAGACTTCCCAACAGATAAACACAATTTAGAAGATAATAGAATGAAGGATTATAACCATCAAAATAAGAAATAAACAACATAATTATTAATAACCAATGATACCTTCTCACTGAAAGAACTACCATAGGTATAGCATATCCTCTGGAATTAAAGTACAATATGTAAAACTGCAGTGGTGTTCAAGAAACAATCTGAGCATCTAAGGTGGCGAACATGTGTATAAACCTGAATAAACATTCATTTAAAATATAATATTATCCGCTTTTATGGTTATAAAAATTCTGAAGCTCTATATAGTTGAGCATAATAATACAACCACTCTGTAACCGCACACAAACTTCATTTCATTTTTTCAATATAGTTATTTCTGATTCAAATTGGTTTAGCCCAGATAATGATACTGTGACTTACTTGCTTTCTCTACCTTCTCTCTCAGCATGCCTGCTCCTTTAATCATTAAGCCTTAGGACATAAGATTTATAGAGCTTCAGGTCTAGAGTCATGGGAACAATGTTTCCATTACACTATGGATAACATCTTACTTAGCCTTAGATGTGTTTCAACCCCAAGCCCATCAAGGCAGAACAACCCCACCGGCCATGGGACCAGGCCACAGGACCAGACAGGATGACGCCTTGGCTGATTCCAAAACCAAACCCAATGATCAATTACCCCAGCCCTGTCCAATTGTCAAATCAGTAGTAGCACCCATGGCCCTAACTTTCTTAGTTTCCATGACGATTGATTTCCCCCCCTACATAATCTGCACTCCCAAGACACCCGTGGGGTGGAACAGCTTGCTGAGAGCATTAGCTGGCATGTGGCTCCAGGATTTGTAACTCCCTGTAATAAATCCTTACTTTCTTTGTTGCAAAACCTACAGGAATCTTTTGAGTCTGAGGACCAGGCAGGCAAACCTCTTTTGTTCTGCTAACAATAGTATATGTATTTAATAATTTTCTACTTAGTTGAATAAAGTACACATTTTAAATATTGATAGTTATCTATAAATAACACTAAACATTAGAAAATGAATTTGGAGGTGTCACAAAGTGAAAGACAAAGAAATAGAGACAACTTTACAAATTGACTGGAAAAGGTAAAGGGGAAGAAGAAATAAGTAGAACATATAAAATGGAAGGAATAAATAACACAATGTCAAAAATTCTATCAAATTTTTTAAAAAGTATAGTCTTTAAAAGAAATTAATAAATATAATGCCCAGAGAGACTGAAAGTATAAGGAAGAGGAAAATATACCCAGAAAATTTAAATCAAAATTAACTTTGTGAAGCTTTAATATAGAGCATTATAAAATAAAAGACCTTTAAAAAAGATATTATAGCTAAAGATATTAATAATGATTAAATAACTTCTTATCAATATGTCACTGTCAGTTGGAAAAATATATTTGAAATCACTGGTGTTTTTATTCAAATTTTAAAAGTAACTGATATCAGAAAGCAAGCCAAAAAAGTAAACAAGCATTTGACAAATAACAGATTCTCGCCTGTGTGTGTGTAAAATAATAATGAAAATAAATATTTAAAACTGAAACTATATTAAATTTAAAAAGACAAAACTAATTTACAGTTTGAAAATATACATTAGGAATTAGAGGATTTTTACATAAAAATTACAACAAAATCACTATCAAAACTTGTGTGGTAAAGTTAAGGAAAGAACTATTGTGGATTTACCAAAGATCAATTCATATGAGCAGAAATAAAAAAAAAAATTGAAAATCAATAATTCAAGCATAAATTTCAAGAATATAATTTAAAAATATATAGCAAACTTAAATAAGCACATACAGTTTGACAAAAGTAAAAGAAAAAAAACAGAGTCAGTAAAGCCCAAAGCACATTTGATAGACTAATGTAATAGAAACTCATCAGTTAAGAATGAATGTTCAAATAAATATTAGGAAAAAAATATATAGATATAGAGAAGCGTGATTTTAAAAAGACCATGTAGGAAATGTGAATGTCTTCCTCTGATACCTTTAAATAAATGAAGAAATTTCTAGGAAAATATGAGTTAACAATACTGATAATATATTTTACTGATAATATGTTTTATTGATATCTGAACACACATATAACCTTTTATGGTCAGTAGTTAAAATCTACCTACCTTTTAAATGCAAAAATAAATCAACAAAACACTTCTAGAAGAGGGATATTGTCATCAGAGATGACAGCTCCATGCACATTGTCACCTCTGAAGACATTCCAGTGTGACAACTAGCAGTGGTGGAACACAGTTTTATTCATGGTCCTGACCCTGCTTGGTACAGACCTAAGCTAAATGTGTGGGTGTGTGTCTCAGTTTTTAATAAAAAAGGAAAAAGTTTAAAATGTTTTAAATAGGAAAGAGCTTTTAGAATAAGAATACATATAAAGAAAAAAAAATTGCGCAGTTGTATAATGTGTTTATGTTTTAAGCTAAGTAATTTTACAAAAGAGTTAAAAGGTTAAACAAATTTAAAAAGTTTACAAAGTAAAAAGTCACAGCAAGCTAAGGTTAATTTATTATTGATGAAAGAAAAGTTTTTTTATAAATTATGTGCAGCCTAAGTGCACAGTGTTTCTAAAGTCTGCATAGTGGACAGTCACGTCCTGGCCTTCACCCTCACTTACCCTCACTCACTGACTCATGTAGAGCAACTTCCTGTCCTCAAGCCCCATTCATGGTAAGTGCCCTGTACCGTAAACCAGTCTTTATCTTTTATATTGTATTTTTATTCTACCTATTCTATGCTTAGATATGATTAGATTTGCTTAGATACACAAATGCCATTGTGTTACCATTGCCTACAGTATCCAGTGCAGTAACATGCTGTACAGGTTTGTAGCCTAAGAACAATAGATATACCAGATAACCTAGGTGTGCAGTAGGCTGTACCATCCAGATTTGGGTATGTGCACTCTATGATGATGTTTGCATAATGATGAAATCCCTAATACTGCATCTCTCAGAACAAAACATGTTCCATTGTTAAATGACACATGACTGTACCTGAAAAATTTGATGATATGCATTTTATATGATCTATTAATTTTACTTTTAATTATCCACCCTGGAGTAACTCTTTTAGATATTTATAACAGTGAGTTTGTATTGATATAAAAAAAAGTGTGGGAAAAAATGTGTTCTTAGTATATGAAGGCACGCAGATGTTTATTCATGCTTTGTCATGCTATATATTTTTTTTAACCAGTGAAATAAATCTATGTGTATCAATATGAGTTATATTTCATAATAATAATACTGAATAATGAATAATGAATAAAAGGGCTATAAAATATGAGTACAATAGAAATTGTATTAATTTTACAACACAGTAAACAATAGTATATAGTATAAAAAGATATTTTCATATCAAAAAGAGAACTGAAACATTGATCCGAAGAAGAAACACACACTTCAGAAAAACAATTACTTTTATGGGAAGGGGAAAGGAAGGTTAGCAAGGGTTGTAACTGACCAAACCATTCACAACTGTTCAGATGTAACTGTGAGAGCGAGCGAGAACCAAAAGAGGGCGAGCATGCATTTGTCTGTTACATCACTTTTGAGCTTTCTATGTATTTAATATATTTCAAAGTTTGTAAAAAAGAAATACTTAAATATGATTGCACGCAGTCCTCAGATTGCTGTGTTCCTTGGGAATGATCTTATGCACTTTTTTTTTTTAAGTAAAAGAAAGAAAAACACTATCAACTCAAATCTACCAATGAACTTATTCCACAGTAAAAAAAATGTGATCCTAAGAGCATAAATTCCAAGACACTAGCGATCTTAATGTCAAAAGTCAAAAAATCTCAATTTCAAATTTGATTTAAGATCTGCTACTCCGCAGTTCCAAGATATTCTCTGAAACATTAGAACCACCTTGATGCCTTGTTAAATAAACTATGATATAGCTAAAGGATATAGTGCCATGAAGCTCCCTCTCCCCAAATGAGGAAAACACCGCACATACTATTTTGTAATGATCTTCACAATAGACTAAAAAGTTAAAAAAAAAAAAGCAAGGCAATGTACAGAATGTTATTTTGCATAGGTAATTTTTATATCTGATTTCATTTTAATTGAGAAATTTACTACTGAAAAGTAAGTATGGAACCTGACTTATTTTATTATGTTTTATTGAAGACTGACTTCTGGAATATTAAAAAGAAATAGATGAGATATGTTGAATGTAACCATCTGCTATTGAAAATCTAACTTTGCTTAGTAATTTCCTGATGTCAATGTCTCTGGTGAGATACTAAATTACAGGAGATCTGAAGTATGGAGATTTAACAACGCTCTAATTAAAACCGCAGCATTTGTGCAACAGATGAAGACTATTTCAGAATAAATTAATATCAATAAAAACCAAGAAACTAGCCTGGGTGTTTTGTGGAAAGTTGCCAGAGCAGTCATGAGGGGTAGAATAATTTGCTTAGTGGCAACAGCAGCACAAAAAGTATACATTGAATACCAGTGTCAATTAGAAGAAGTTAATGAGATGTAAAAAGCAGCATAATAATGCAGGTATCCTAGGACCCTCCAACTTTTGATTAGACAGAGAGAAACTAAATTCTTTGTGGTGAATAACACAATGTGTTAAAGCTTAATGAACAAACGCACTATGAAAAGGAAATAAATTTAACAAATTACTTGCATGTGATCAGAATGCAAAGAGTAGAAAAATGTATTTAATAAGGAGAATAATATTTGCTTAAATAATGAATATAAACATATTTTGGAATTTTTGGCATATAGTAAATTTATGCAAGTTGAAAATTCTTCATAAAGAAAATGACTATCATTAAAAGATAACAATTTCTTCTCACTTATTGAACTATTAGGTTTTAAAACATATAACCGTAAATTGAGTTTATAAATTTAAAAATGTAGCTTGCAGTAAAGATGTCTTGCAAAAAATATGGATCCTGCACTGATCTTGCACTATATTTTTTTAATTTTTAATTTTAAAATGCATTGAGTAATTTAATTTGGCGCTATATCATGTTTCCTCACTAGCATTTTATGATAAATATTTTAAATGATACGTGCAAATAAAGTCAACAACTAATACATAGTCAATAGCAGAGTTTTTAAGCTCTCTATTGAAAACTGTCATAGCAAAGCATTACCTCAGAGTTTACCATACTTCTTTTCAAGATGTAACTGAAAATGTGTTAGAGTTTGTAAAGAAAGTTAGATAAAATATAGAGTATCTACAGGTGCTCCCCTACTTAAAATGGGGATACATCTCAATAAATAATAAACTGAAAATATCATAAGTCAAAAACATTTTTAATACACTTAACCGACTGAACTTTAGACTTAGCTTAGCCCACCTTAAACCTGCTCTTAACACTTAACATTAGCCTACGGTTGGGCAATTATCTTGAGTTAATGCCGCCTTCTTCTTCCTCTCACCAAAAGCAAGATATACAGACGGGTGTTTTGCAGACACAATGGAATGTGAAATATGAAAGCACAAAACACAATAACCAAAAAGCACTGGCAACATAGCACACTGTATTGTTCGGCTGTTTACACTCATAGTCGAAT
The DNA here is from genome assembly GCF_000325575.1 of Pteropus alecto. Lineage (NCBI taxonomy): Eukaryota > Metazoa > Chordata > Mammalia > Chiroptera > Pteropodidae > Pteropus > Pteropus alecto. Next base: position 4,289,543 of record NW_006437828.1, read on the forward strand.
GGCAGACTGGGAGTGGCGGGTCACAGCCGCTGTCCACACAGTGAGAGAATACGGTACCATGTACTGCTAGCCCCGGAAAAGATCAAAATCCCAATTATGGTTTCTACTAAAGGCATATCAGTTTTGCTCCATCCTAAATTCGAAAAATGGAAAGTCAAACCACAGTTAAGTTGGGGCCCTCTATATTGCTCTTTTACATCCTTTTACTTAAAGGTAAAGTTTAAAATAATACACAAGGGACATTTTTTGGTAACAGCAGGTTAAGATACAGACTATGAGTCGATTATCTGAGTAAAGATGGAAACCCAGAATAAAGACCCCAGGATTTGAGACTGCTTTTCCCTTAGAGGGATCTGCTTATTAAAAGAGTTTGCCAAGGTCCAAGAGGCTAAGCAGGCTTTCCACACCATCACAAAAGGGGGAGACTAGGGCCTGCCCAACGGGCACCACAATCCACTGTACTCTAGCAGTACCCAAAATCATGTAAATCCTCTTGAGGAAGATAAACAACTTTAAGCCTTATGTTACTTCTATAATTTTTCTAGTGGTATGCAAGATAGATTGTGTTAAGATAGAAAATTATAGACTAGAAGGCATTTATTAGAAAAAAAGAAAAATAAAAATGATGTACATCTATACATCAAGAATTTAATCAAAGAATTTAATCTGAAGAAAGTAAAAGAAACTAAATACAATTTGGGGAGAAAATGATAAAAGAACCTATATAATATGAGGATCAATAGTGATAATCACTGCTTCTTCATAAAATAATAAAATTGATAAATTTGTAAACTCTGGTGAGAGTTATGAGGTATATTAGAAATTGTGGTACCAAGCATTTCATTCTGCCCCCACCCCACCAAAATAGCTATATGTCTGTGAGTAATCTATGTTCTACTTCAATTATAAGACAACGTAATTATATTTAAAAGAGTAAAGACACATAATCCTTATCATGTTGTCAACAAAATATTAGGAACCAAAGTATGCTACCTACCCTATTTGTGTTTTTCCTTAAAATATGTATAAAACTCCTTTGAGTTTATAATTTAAATAATAAAATAAAAGAATTATAGCTATAATATGCATACTACAACATTAAAGCCCAGTCAACATTTGATCATGAGAATACTGCTTATTTTAGTGGAGTACAATTTATCAAATAGGATATTGGTAGCTGGCAATTGGCCATATACTAACACACACTTAAATCGTTCAAAATCTCTAAAGTTATTAAAATCTAAATCACAAAAATATAGCATCTACAAAATGAGATTAAAAACATTTAAATCCTAATATATAAATTTTTGTTCTAGGGACTTTTTTCTTAATACCAGTAAACTCATCTCAGTTAAAACACATAGGAAAAATGTATGTCACTCATTTAGACAATGATTATGATTTTTTGTAACAATATTTCTTATGAATACATATATATGTGTGTATGTATGTATATATGTATATATACACATATATACATACATACGATTACATATATTACATACATACATACAATTACATAAAATTACATATATATACACATATGAGTGTGTGTGTGTGTGTATATGTAATTTTGAACCAAGCAACAAGCTCCTTAAATAGAGAGAATGGTTATTAACAGATTTTTATCTGATACATATATCAGGTTACTCTCCATATAAATAGGTGCACAGCTAATATTTATTGATGATAATGTGTAAATGATTATCCAGAGTTTAGCAAAACTACTCTATGGCATTGCTATCTCTGCATCGTTTTGTTTGGCCCAGCAGACTGCAGTGACCTTGAACTGATACCAGCCCCCTCAAGCTAGTGCATTCCCTAGATAACAACCCACAGAGTCACGAACAAATTTAGTTTTTGAATTCACCTGACTCCCAGGGCTTAGATGCTGCCTTATGTGCCTCCTAGATATGACCCCAGTGGGGCTTACCAAAACCCTACTCTTTCCATTTTAATTGCCCAATCTGGCTGTAGACTGGGAACCCCAAAACATTCTATTCTTAGACCCTAATCAAGGCATGTGCCCCATGTCCTGCCTTTCAATGTGCTTTGTCTGCACTTTGCCTTGACTTCTCCATGTGGCACCTTGGGGTATGCTGGGTATTTTCTCTGATTGTGAGTAATAAACTTCTCTATTTCAGTACCTATTGTGTTCTTTTGTTGAGCTACTGCTCACCATCCGGCATCCTATGCTCTACTTAATAAGTATTAATTTAACGAAGTCTGAACGATGATGGAATAAATAAAAATGATTAAATTTTCATTTATGGAGATGCACCCCTAAGTATTTTTTGACAGAGATAATCCAGCATAAGGAAAATAAAGAGCAACAATTTTTAATGCTCATTTTTCATCACATTAAGTCAATCAAAAAGCAATTATCAGTTAGTGATTAGAATGTTCTAATATGCCAGAGAATAGCCTTTATAACTAAACCTTGCTCTCAAGTTATCAAGTTTTTCAAAAATATATATCCTTCACATTGCCTGTATGAATTACTTGAAAAAAGTGAATATAACAAATATAAAATAAAGCAACGTATAACCCATCAGAATTAAGAATAGCTAAAAACCCAGCAAAGTTTTATTAGGAATGAGTGAAAAGAAAGATGAAATTAGAAACTTTATAAAGAAAAATTCTTCAGTTTTGTTTTTGATTTTGTATTTAGATGCATATTATCTTATACATTCAGTACCTGATTTTGACCAAATAATGAAAGCAATTAGGTATAGTGATCAAGAAAGAGGACTATTAAATAATCAGACACCACACCAAATACTTATATGACCTTGGGAAGATTACTTAATTTCTTTGTGACGCCATGGACTGCGCTCTTTTATCAATTAATTTAGTGTTTATAGACAAAAGGCAAAAGCTAAAATGGGCAAACGATTTTAGTTCACTCTACTAGTTAAAGGAACAACTCCTCTGAGAAAGTTGAGGTTACTGATTAAAATAAACTTTTTGTTCTTAGTATTTTTTGTTTGTTTTTGACTCATTATGCTATGCATTATCTATCCTTGCTTCTAGTGTATTACATTCTACTTTGGGGCTGAGATTTCTAGAATGTTTACTACTGTCTAAATTCATTATTTTGAATTACAATCCAACTTTTTTTCTGATATCTTTCTTATGATTAGACTGGAGCTAGTTTTTGGAAGAACGACAACAGAGATAAATTACCATTTTCAAAACCTCATATCATGTCAAGGGCACATACAATCAACATGACATCACAACTGTCAGGTTTCTCCCCTATGAAGTCATGCTTTCCCCCTTTCTACATCATACTGCTTGCAGAGAAAACACTATCCTAGCCACACTTAAGAGTGGCAATTATGCTCTGTGGAACATAACCATCGAGCATGTGGATGGAGCAAACTACATAAAGTAATTGGAATTCTTTTGCAAAAGTGATTTGTCTCTTCCTCCATTTATTTAGTCAATGCTTTATTTATATCAGAATGAGACTCATGGATGTTTAGATGTTAAATTGTAATTCAGTACCTTTTTATTTACTCATTTTATTTTTAAAAATATCCCAGCTTGGCAAACCCTTTCAGTTGGCTTCTCTGACATTTCTCCCCCTCACTGAAGGTTGATTTCTGTTTGTTTATTCGCTTGTTTGTTTCAGCACTTTCCTTTTTTTCTAGCTATATAAGATGCTCCAGACTCCTCTTGTACATATCCTGCTTCAAACCTATCAGCAACTCATTTCTCCAAAGTTTCTTTCATTGAAACCAAGATCTGTACACAATGTTATTTTTTTAGACAGAATATTCTTTTAAAAGAGTTAATTTCTTTTGCCCCCAGATCTTGTTCTTTCACTCTTTTCTGTGACTTTTTTTGAGTATTGAATGCTCAGCAGTTAATATGTATTGACATTATAAACATTTGAATCAGTAAAAATCATCATTAGTTATTTCATAGGTATTGCTGTATGCAGTCAGTCATTATTTGTTTCATAGGTATTGCTGTATGCAGTAAAAAAAAAAAAAATTGTGCCTTAATTCAATGATCTTAGACTACAATGAGAAGCTGAAGACAATTTTTTCCTTTTATTTCCAATAGTGTTTTAGATCAAGCTCTTTCTTATTCTCTTACACTTAGATGCATTATCACATTGTCTTTATGTCCCTAACTTTTCTCCACTGAATGTATACAGAACTCTGATAGATGCTGTAAGAGTCTACATTCTTAAACTATTATGATTAATGACTAACCTCAATCAAACATTAAAAGGGACTTCTGGTTTAAGCAGTGTTCTGATAACACCTGCTGGTTCAGCTTCAGTTTAATTTCCAATTAAACTGAAAAAAAATTTGGTAAAATATAAGCAATTTGGAAACTCAAAAATCTGAAAAATAAAAAATACAATTTATGTAACATTAAAATATAAAATGAAACTGTGTTAAGTATTAAGACATTGGGAGTTGAAAATAAAACAATTTTTCATTTTCTATTTACAAGATTGTCTTAAAATAGTATTTTTCGATCTAAGTATTTCTTTAAAAGTATTTTTAATAATCTAAAGTTATCATGCTCATGTAATATCATTATCCCATAACTAGAGTGTTAATTCATTGAAGAGAACACTCTTATTCACTATCGTATAAATTGTGTAATACAATTTGTTACAGATCACTCAATTTATCCTTGGTAGAGTTGATAAGTGAATAAACAAAAGGATTAAAAAATGAGAATCTAGATGTTAGACAGTATTCAAAATTACAATAATAATTTGTGTATTAATTTGTATAAATTTACTCCTAGTAAGATCTCTTTCACTATAAATTTCTATTACTTCTACTCTTCTAAAAGTTTAATTTTTGAATCAAGGAATACAGTTTCCAGATGTTTTGTTGAAAGAGGGGATTTCACACTTCAAATGAATTTGAATTTTTACTTAATGTTATTCCTTGTAGAGATTCACAAGTGATATCAAGCAAAGTCTAAGACTTTATTTAGTAAGTAAATTTTTTAATTTTTGCGTATTCTAGCATTTTTCAAATGAATTCAATAACAAAGTGTTTTTCTTCTTTTTAAAATTTGTTTTCATTCCCTTTAAAATAGTATATCCCAGAATCTAAACTAGGAGTGTGCTTAAAATGAAGATCTTACTATTATAGGGTTGAGTAATTTTTCAAGTTCAAGAGAATTTTTGTATTTATTGTTTTAAAAATTTACTTTATGGCTTTCAAATAATCCCTGTTTGATCATGTATTTTTCATTTGTAATTCATTGAACATGGCTAGCCTTCTCATATCTATATATCCAGGAAAATTCATGAGTATATGTAATTTAATTTATGGATAAACCCAGTGAACAGGAAACTAGAAACAAGATCAAATGGCATACGAATGGGACATTTCCTCTAGGTTCACAATGATTCATTCATCACGAGAAAACTATTTTCTCAAGTCAAGAAACAGTTTTTTATTTTTTTACTTTACTAGGTTTCTGGTCTTCAGTCTATTGACCATGTCACACAAATAAGGAAATGGATTTTGAAAAATTTTCTTGATATGAATCATACTAATTTTTATACCAGTGATATTGTCTCTTCCTATACACACATTCACCATCTTTTTAAAAATAATACATTTATTATTTTTCCATTCACTAATATCAGGTTAAAGGTGGGACTTAGCACATACTTCTGCCCAAGTGCAATATTAAATAGATAATTGCATCTCAATTTAGCACCATCATTTACTTAGAAATTGTGCTTCGACATAACTTACTCTTTTTAATTTGTGTGCTATAGGACCACATTTTTTGCTGGATTAAATTCCAGTTACCATTCAAGTTTATTGCATAAGTATTAGTAGTACCCTGAATTATGAATTACTTGTGAATTATGAATTGCAAAGGCTGGGAAGATAATTTTATGATAACTGATTTTATGCAAATTATTGTACTAAGCATTTATCTAGTTTACATTATTTGCTACAGTGATGATAAATGATATTTTACCTCCAAAGAGATGAGGCAAAGGATTGTTAGGGTAATTAATTTGTTCAAGGTTAAACAGCTAGTGATTTAGCGTTTCTATTTAACCAAAGAACACCTGATTTCAAAGTTTACACTTTTCATCATCAACTGCATTCTTTTTAATATGTGAAGCAAAAAGCATTTACATAGGAAATTAGAAGAAAACTAGAATTATTGAATAAAGTAATGACAGGCTGAGAATGGATAATTCTACTTCTGTCTAAAAAAATTAACAGAATTTTCAGGAACATTCTGGATTATTGAGTGTTCTTGCTGCGTGTTCTTGGCAATATGTGAGAAATTTTATAGGGAATTAGTTATAGAAAAAATATTTAGAGGTGATAAAGAAGGAAGTAATCTAAAGAGATCATCTGTCAGACACCCATGCATTCTATTATTTCATTTTTCAAACATTTCTGATTTTAATTTATCTATTTTGTTACTATTAAACTTTGAGAATGAAAATTTTGTTAGTAGGATAAAAATAAAGCATAGTATTTAAAATATATTCAAGAAAGGAAATAATGAAGAAAACCATTCCTAATGAGTTGACTCGCCCTCCATATAAGGGTATTGCATTATCACAGAATCCAAAGGTTAATAGAAATTAACACACAAACAAAAGAAGCAAACAAAAAGTACATTGGATTTTCTGAGGTAGATTGTAGACTTAAAGGAATCAAGAATTCCATTCACCTGATTTAGAATTAGATTAGAGGAAACAATTTGTTTATGTGAGCATACACAGAAAAATATACTTTAATGTCTCTCTCTTTTTAACTTTGGTTTATGTTACTTCCCAAATGACTTTTATCTCTATTATTAGGGACCAACTACAATCAGAAAGGAACAGTACCACCCTTCATCCATTACGTGACTGAGTTTTGTCTTGGGTCGCTACAGCAGAATATCATAGACTGGGTAGTTAAGAAACAACAGAAATTTCTCACAGTTTGGGCTAGGAAGTCCAAGATCAGGTAGGTCACTGGTAGGCTCAATGTCTGGTGAAAATAATTTCATTGTTCAAAGATAGCCATATTCTTGCTGTGTTCTTACATGGCCAAAGAGATAAGGGAACAATTTGGGGTCTCTTTTATAAGGGCACTAATCCCACTCATAAGGGTTCTATCCTCATTAGCTCAAAGACTTCTCAAAGCCTCTACCTCTAAATATCATTGCATTGGAGATTAGGTTTCAACATATGAATTCTGAGGGACATAAACATTTAATATACCGTATTCCATCCCAACCCCCCAAGTTCATGTCATTCTTGCATGTAAAATACATTTATCACATCCCAGTAGCCCCCAAATCATAACTTGTTCGGCATCAGCTTTAAAGTCTAAGTCCAAAAGTTGCATCTAACTATTATCTAAATCAGATATGAATGAGACTCAAGGTAAGAGTCACCCTGAGGCAAATTTCTCTCCAGCTATGAACATGTGAAACCAAAATTGTTATGTGCTTCCAATACAAAATGATAGGATAAGCATAGGATAGACATATCTATTTCAAAAGGAAGGGAAAACAAGAGAAAGTGGCACATTCTAAGGAATTCCAAAACCTAGTAGGACATACCACAATAAGGTTTGAGAAGAATTCTCTCTGGCTTAGTGAGATGGAAGTCCTGCCATCACAGTTTGGGGGGGTGCCACCCTCACAACTTTGGGCCACCCCTCCCGTACAGATTTGGATGGTGACTGTCTGACCTATTGAAAGCAAGGCAATGCCCCCCGCTACTTCCCCCTTCCACTTTTGAACTGAGATGCCAGCCTTGATGATCTCTGAATCGCCTTCAGAATCATTCACTTTTGTCTTAAAGTATACCATTCGCAACCAAGTTGCTCTATGCTACCTTCCTATAAAAACCAAGAAGCCCCACAGACTTCCTTAATTTCTTCTCATCTCCTTATTCTTCAGTCCAGACTAGGAGTTTCCCTACTGGAGTGACCATACTAATCTCCCGATCAGAGTCACTGGGCCACACCCTCTCACTTTGCACAGTATGAACAAGCTGAGAATTTTCCAAATCTTAAAGTGCTGCTTCCTTTTTGCTTAACAATTTTATGTTTAAGTCATTTCTCTATTCTCTCATGTTACTATTAAGCAGTCAGGAAAAGCTAAGCCATACCTTCAAACGTGTGATTAGATGTTTCTTCAGCTACATATGCAATTTCATCACTAGCACGTTCTACTCTCCACAAAACACTAGAACATGAACACAACTGAGCCAAGTTCTTTGCCAAGTTTATAGCAAAACTTACCTTCCCTCCTGTTTCCAATAACATGTTCCTCATTTCCATCTGAGACCTCCTCAGAACGGCCTCTACATATTTCTTCCCTTCCTTTGTTCCTTCCTTCCTTTTTTTTTTTTTTTCCTTTCAATTTTATTTATTAGGACAGCAAATCCCTCCAGGCTGCAGAGCTTCTGGGCACCACAGGACATAAGGCCTCTGGAAAGGGCAGGCCCTCACAGCTGCCCTTGATGCCAGCTGTATTCTGATGCTGCCACGCACTCCCACCCTACACGTGCCTGTGCTTGGAGTCCAGGAGTGTTTTCAGCTGGTTCCCTGCCTGTGAGCCCCGCTCCCTGCCACCACGCGGCCTGCTGCAAAGTGGTGGCCACCTCACAAGCCAATGTCCAGCACAAAACATACCTGTCTAGGTGTCTTTGCTTTGGCTTGGGGCGTAAATATTTCTACCGGCATTCCATCTACGATTACGGTAGTCTCGCCTTATTTGCAGTTTCGCCTTATTTGCAGTTTCTTGTAGCTGAGATCAGTTACTCTCACACAGCTACGATCCAAAAATATTAAATCAACTCATAAGCTTTGAATTGCGTACAGATCTGGGCAGCGGTGAAATCTCACTTTGTTCTGAGCACCTGGGAGAGGAAATCTCGCGAGTTTCCACTTCCGCGCACCCAGAACGTGATTCATCCTTTATCCAGCATCTCCACGCTGCAAGCCAGGTGCTTTTTATCTCAATATTTAGTGCCTGTGTTTAAGTAGCCCTTAATTGACTTAATGAATGCCCCAAACTAGAAGACTAGTGATGCTGGCAGTTCGGATATGCGGTAAAGAGAAGCCGTAAAGTACTTTCCTTAAGTGAAAAGATGAAGTTTTTCGACTTAATGGGGAAAGAAAAAAAAAATTGTATGCTGAGATTGCTACCAACTACGGTAAGAACAAATCTTTTATACGTAAAATTATGCAGAAAGAAAAAGAAATTTGTGCTAGTTTTGGTTTTGCTGTTGCACCTCAAACTGAAAAATGTAGGACCGCAGTGTGTGGTTAAGTCCTTAATTAAAACTGGAAAAGGCATTGAATATGTGCATGGAAGACATGACATCATCATGGCTCCAAGATTCTCCTTCTGACCCAATATTAGAAGGTCAGTAGTAGCTTAACACCACATCGCAATGCTGAGGTCATTCTGCTCACTTCATGTCGTCACATAGGCATTGTCTCACACCATCACAAGGAAGGCAAGTAAAGTGTAATAAAATATTTTAAGAGAAAGAGAGACCATATTTATATAACTTTCATTACAATATAGTGTTATAACTATTCTAGTTTATTATTAATTATTGTTAATCTCTTACTGACCTAATTTATAAATTAAACTTTATCATAGGTATGTATGTATAGGAAAAACACAGTTTATGTAAGATTTGATACTCTCTGTGGTTTCAGTTATCCACTGGGGTCTTGGAATATATTCCACAAGGAAAAAGAATTACTATACTTAGTTTTCTTCTAAAAAGATAAAGGCCTCCTCTATAGCTGTTCTTTCTTTCTGAGCTCTCACCAATATTGCCTTTAAAGGTCTGTTCATAGCAAAGTAGTTTTTTTTTTAGCGTGTACCTCCAAACTCTCCCATCCTCTACCTAATCTCCATTTCCAAAGCTGCTTCCACAATTTTAGGCCTTTGTTATAGGAACACCCCACTCAACCAGTGACAGTTTCTGTTTTAGTTATTTGGGTTGCTATATCAGAATAGCATAGACTCTGTGGCTTATGAACAAAAATTTATTTCTCACAGTCTTGAGGCTAGGAAGTCCAAGATCAAGGCACTGACAGATTCAGTGTTTGGTGAGAACCCAAGGAATGCCCACTTTAGTATTACATGTTTAGGCAGCACAAAGTCATTCATTCCTTCCCACTCACCACTTAAAACAAGAGTTTTTCTATCCATTGCTTCTGTACACACAGAGTTGAAACATTCTGGATGTCTCAACCATCTATCACAGAGAAGGTTCTGTAATCAGGAGGGGTAGACATTGCTTTGGAAGGCTCTCAATTCTCATTTATTTTCTACCCATCACCTAGGTAAAACTGAAATTACTTATTAAGAATTCATTTTGCTTCCAAGGGCCTGCATTACTATATTTATTCAGAATCATTTCCTGACATTCACTTATTTGAGTTTCATTCCATCATAATATCAAACTGTCTGTAGTCTTCATTTGTCTGTGTTCAAGTTATCATCACTTACTATATAATTCTTCCAAGTCTTTTATCATCTTAACTTCCCAATCTCATCTTTATGTACTCTCCTCGTACAAGTTTTACTTAAAAGCTTTGCTTTAGAAAAAGCATTTTTTAAAAAGTATCTTCATGTTTTCAATAAGAAAAATGTCTAGACATAACTGTCTGTCAATAAGCATTTTTGAGCTATTGATTAATACAAACCCTTGTTATGTTAAAAGTAAAATATCATCTAGATACAATAAATTCTGAAGCCATGGATAGTCATTCATATATACAAACTCTAACATAACAAAACACACCAACCAAGTTCTGTTATATTTTAAAGATGCTATAATTGGGTAAGTAGATAATATATATTGTGATTCTAAGATCTGGAGTTTGTTTCCTATCTTATAATTTTGTCTTTGAGAAAATCATTTTCCCTCAATTTTTGTGTTTTACCTAATTGGAATAATATTAATAGCATCTAACTTATGAACCAGAGCTCATAATTAGAGGTGAAAATATATGTGCATTTTAACATATGAAACATGTTTACATATGTAAGTGTGCTTAAAATTTAGAAGAATGTATGTTTATACAGAACATTAGGAAACAAAATATATAACTTTAATATTACATTAATTTTACTCTTAAATATAACACATCTACTAAAATTCTTTCCAGTAATATACTTTCAGTTATTACATACTTTCAGGTATTATATACTTTCAGGTATTATATACTTTCAGTTATTATATACTTTCAGGTATTATTTATATATGTGTATATGTATATATATATATATTAATGCTATATTTTAATGCTCTCCCATCAAGTACTCATAATATATACCTTTTAAATAGCCATTAACAATATTATTGTTTACAAAATAAAATTGCCTTCTTTAAGACTTAAAAATCTCATATGAATGTGAATTATAATGTTTAAGTAGAATATTGCCTTGACTCGACTTGTCTGAGTTTTTTTTTTAAATTGGAAGCGAAAGTACACTCTTAAAAACTAAAGTATACTCTTGGATGGGAAAGTGGGCAAACTCACAGGAAGCTGCCTGAGTTTTTGAGGAGAAAAAACTTGAGCAGTTTGTATATAGCTAAATTAATATCTCTATGTGCCAAATTAGTTGGGACATTTTATCCATATTTTTTTCTGCCTCTATGAAGCTTTCAGGTAAGACTAGTTGTGTATCTGACATTTTATTCGAGCTATTATCTGAATTTATAAACCCACTCTACCTCAGTCTGCTCAAAATCTTCCTGTCAGATGCTTCTGATATTTGTGAATATCCTATTAAAATCCATTCTCTGGCGAGACTGCCCATCCTTGGTCTCCACTTGCCTTTGAAAAACTCATTCATTAATTCATTTCTCTAGTCAATAAATATTTATTAAATATCTACTGTATACCAGTTGCTGATTGAGGCATTTAAGAGAGATTTGTAAATTCAATGGGCAGATCACTGTTGCTATGTAATTTGCATTCTGAACATCTCTATTTCATGACATGTTTGGTAGCTTTTTGCTGTCCTTCCAAAGTAATTGTAATACTGTAATTCTTTTGCCATTGTATTTACTGGACTTCTCATAAGGTGGTGATAACTCACCCTGGTTAACTATAGAGCATCTCTGGGAGCCACAAGGAGATTCCTAATGGTTTCCAGGGGTTGATTCCGATGATCTCTTCCAAAGGAGATGCTCTTTCCTTAACTCATATTTAGCACTTTCAAGAGGAAACCTCATCACAATAGGGAAAGTTGAGCATAATTATATCCTCTATTAATAATTCTCCTCCAACTTTCTTCCCAGAACTCATTGGTACTTGAAAAATATAGATTTGAGATAGACTTCGTCTTGGTGAACAAAAGCGGCAGCTGGAACTGCTATTCCTTCCTGGAACTTAGATGTGGGTTGTCACAAAAGCCTATTGGGGTGGAGCTCCTCAATCACTCGTAGTTTTTTTTTTTCTCTCTCTCTCTTTGAATACCAGTGCCCCACACTCTGCACTGTATTTTAGAAAAGTCAGAATAGGTCAGGACAGCATTTAAGCTTTACTACATATGGTACTCAAAATTTGGGTAACAATAAAGTCAGGACACCAGTTGCAGTATCTCAAAACATCCCAAGAGAGGTAGGCTAAGACTTTTGCTCCTGAACTTGACAGCTGACAAGTTCTACCATTGCATATATGATAAATATTGGTGAAATTTGAAAAAATGTCAGGATGTTGGTAATTTAATGGTTCTATTAGTTATCTATTGAAATGTAACAAATACTTCAAAATTACAGTGACTTAAAACAACACTTAAAATCTATTGTCTCCCACTGTTTCTGTGATTCAAAAATTTGGAGCAGCTTAGCTGAGTGACTGAGGCTCAAGTCTCTAATGAAGTTGGCTGAAGTCATCTTGACACTTGATTAAGAAAGAGATTACACTTTACAGTTGGCATAGCCATATGTCTTTTGGCTACAGCAGGTCTTTCTCTGTTATATGGATTTCTCCATATTGCTGCTTGTGTATCATCATGGCATGGCAGCTGGCTTCTCCAAAAGTAACTGATCCAAGGTGCCATTTCTTTTATGATTCGCCATAGAAGTCACACACCATCTTCACCTCAATTTCTATAGGTCCTACACATCAGCCCTATTCAGTGTGAGATGAGTCTGCACAAGAGTGTGAGTAGCAGATGAGTTGCTCACCTCAAGGTTAGAATTATTCTGGGTACCACTGTCACCTGTGACAAGAAATTCTTTATGATCATACCATTACTGATATTGTCAACAAATTGGATTGATCAAATGGAATAAACTATTAGTCACTCTGTATTTGCTTTAACTCTTGCATCAGGTAGAACTTTTGAGCATCCTTGAATCATCTCAACCTTATGACTCAATCTAGCTACTGCCGCAGTGGCCAATTCTACATAGATTTTTCTCAAGATTTACAAGTGTTCAATTTTAAGATGTCTCACTTTTGATCTGTACCACAAAATTCTTACTTTATAGAACCACAAACATTTTTCCTTGAGCTTTCTTTAATAACATTATGACATGCCTAAAGGAAACTGAAGAGCACTATGAATGAGCAACTTAGAATTACAGGGGTAAATGCATATGGGCCTGTTCTTGAAAGATGGGGATCGGAGTTAGATTAATTAATTCAATTTCCTTTTGCTCTCCCCAGATAGATATATAAGAAATTAATTTCTGTGAATTTTAGAAACTCCTATGAGATCAAACTCATTTTGGCCAACACAGGCCAGCACAGGGGTAAGATGCTTTCAGGAATGAGGAACCAATTCTTATAGCTTCTGACAGTTGTTTCTGGTAGTTCACAAGATTAGTCTCTTAAAAAAAAAGAAAAGAAAAGAAAAAAAGCTCTCCTATCCAAATGTGTGTCCCTTATGTGGGCAGACTGCATCAAGTACACATAGGGCCACAGGGGTCCCTTGCTTGATACAGGAAAATTAGAAAAAGTCTTTACACCTCCAGAGCTCATGGTGGGGTCAGCTGAGGCCTCTGCTGCAACTGCATTGGAGCTCAGATTCTCTCTCTGCCCAATCCTCTTTTGTTAAACAATTCTCAGTAAAAATCCTACATGCAGATTTCAGAATTTCAACATCTGCTTCCCAGAGAACACAAGCTATGACATTTTTAAAACCAGGATTAGTCAGAGGTTACAGATTCTTAAATGAAAACTGGATCACCCACTGGGAAGCTGGCAACGAGCATATCAGCACTAATGAAGGTGGAACACCGATATACGATTGATTGCAGTTATAAAACTTTTATTGGCACTGTACTAGGATGAGATACTGGTGGTAGGGAATGTGCTCCAAGGTGAAATATCTCAGGATTTTGAGAGGTATGAAAAAAATAGTAGTTACAAGTGTTAAAAGAAGTTTCTAGGCCCAAGATGAAGCCACCGCTGCCCAGGTGCCAAATCTGCAAACTTGGATAATTTCCGTGTCCCTGTAAACACTCTGCTTGGATGTAGTCTATCCAATCAGCCGATCCCTAATTGCCAAGCCAACTCTGGTCTTCCTATTCTCAACAAGGTTGGCCATGTGGCCCCAGCCAATCAATTATTTTCTGTCTCTTCCTTGTTCTTTATTCTTTAAGCTTCCTGCCTTCTACCCCTGTTGGAGGAGGTCATTGAGAGAACGTGACTATTAGATGACGTGAGAGCTGGCCCCAAGCAATCTGTGGTTCCTCACCCCTGTCCCATGTCCTTGGAATATACATTCCCCTTTGATTCCCACATTAGGGCTATTTCAAATGCATAGATTTGCGGGAGCAATGTGTTGTTAAGAACAGGTGAATTGAACATGTAACTAAACACAGTTAAGGCTTCTATATAAACCTTTTAAATTCTGGCGGGCAGGTGTGGAGATTTGTCTTGCAGCCTCCCATAAAAGCCTTTTATGTAAGTTTCTTTGTTGAACCTGCTACCTGCCAATCTGGAGTGCTTCTATGTTCTTGGATCTCTTCTCCACCTTTGTGTATGGGGCCAGTTAGCAAAACAACAGCCCCGTTTTGCAGTTCTCTGCAAACAGACCACCCACTTCATGAAATGTTAAATAAAATTTGTTAGTATCATGTGAATTGTTTTTCTTTGATTCTTTTAAACAGTTTTTGGCAATGAGGAATGAAATCCAGAGCTGACTGCTAACAGCCTATGGGACAACAGCAAGGTGCATGCTGAACTCTGAATGCCCCAACCCTGTCATCACTACCGAGGGCCAAGGGTGAGTCAGTCTCTGATTTGAGCTCTTTTACCTTGTTTGCAGCTCTCTGATCAAAATAAATTGTTATATATATGCATATACACACACACACACACATATATATATGTGTGGATATATATGTGTATACATATGTATGTATGTGTGTGTGTGTGTATGTGTATATAATGGTTCTTTTTCCCCAGAAAAAATAACTGTAGCATACCTTGGGGACAATAAAATAAAATTAAGTAAAAATGGAATAATGAAAAGAAAAGGGAAAGTTAGTATTCTAAGGAGAAAGAAAAATAGTGCAAATACAATACAAAGTGTCCCTACCAATTTCTACTACGTGCAATTAGTTTAACATTAGTTGGATTTTAACACACGGAGGAGAACTAGTAAATGATAAGGTTAATGCAGAACTCAGAGAGAAGCCCATAAATGGCACAAAATAAAATCCTGGAGATTGGAGTCAGTGGTATCAGTTAAACATTGCGATAATTCACAAAAATTTTGAAAAGAGCATGGGATAAGACTGAAAGTAGCAATAGTAAAAACAGAAAGAAAGAAAAACAATGAATTTATTATTTTAGGTCAATCAACAATAAGGTTGATAATTCATATGATGTGAAATTTTGCAAAAGGGAGAAATTCAAAGAAACCTTAGATTTCCCCCTACCCTTGAGTTATGGGACGGACAATGATAAGACCTATAATCTACTAAGACCTGTAATAATAACAGTGATATTATTAATGATAATAATCTGTAACAGAGCAATAATTATATTTTTCTCTTTACGTGTGCCACAGTCAGTGCTATGAATTTTGCATGCCTATCGTTAAAGTTCATAAGAACTCTATGAGAGAGATTTTATAAATATTCTTTATTTACGTCTGAGGGTCAGAGATATTAAATTGCTTTTCCAAGTGTACATAGTTCAGAAAATTTAGAATCATACTTTTAAATGCCTGGAACTCACCCTCATAGTGGTCTTGACTGTAAGATTCTTTAATATGTTTTTGCCTCAAAATGATAAGCTCCATTTTAGGTCATATTGAGTTTCAAATGACTGTGGTTCATTTATGTGCAGAATACATTTTTCATTTTAGAGCTAGAGTCAGGCAGATGGATCTGCCTGAGATAAAAAAGTAGAGAAACACCAACTCTGGAAAATTTATTTTTTTCATTCATTGATAACCTACCTTGTACCTATTGTTTCAGTTCTTATTTTGGAATTCTGATAGCATAAATGATGAATCTCTTGTATTTATCTTTATTGCCGTGGTTTTTAAATCAAATATTTAATGTTTTTATAGATTTTTTAAAATATTTTGTTTCCTCTACTTA
>NW_006437828.1:4306114-4314268 GCF_000325575.1 Pteropus alecto
TAATTATATATACATATAAAGAAATATATTTATAAATATATACATATTCATATATTTATATATAAATATGTACATATACATCATGAATTCACTCTAATTCTTATTTAAATTTAGGATCATGAGAGCTTTATATAACGTTTAAATTGAAATTTTTATTTTAAAATAGAACACTGATAGAGATTATCTAACAAAATAAATGCTTAGGTTAATGGGAAAACACCTTTGTGCAAATAGATAGATGCCGCTTTTAATTGAAATAGAATAAAATATATGGGAGAATAAATTTTTGAGAGTAGATAGTAAGTTCAGATGGGTTGGAGTTGCCACTGGGATTCTCATGTTCAGACCGCTCTTAAGTAGAATTATATAATTAGAGTAAAGGTGTTTATAAACATAGATATGAATAGGGTTTGAAATACCTTTTGAATTTTGTAGGGTAAGAAGGAAAAATGTTAAGGTAGGGTTGCTGAGAATTTGGGCTTTTTTTAAGAGCAGGATAAAAGAAATAGAGACTAACCATAAAGATTAAAGCTGCCCAAAAAACAGCTTGCCTCTGATGGATGTCGTAAACATGACAAATAAAAAAAGTGAAAAGTGCCCAGAAACTGGTTACTAGGTCATCATCCATGATACTGTTCAGAGAGTTGCATGGAAGGGGCTGGGTCAGGAATCCAATTTCTGATGTCGGGAAAATGAATGGTAATAAGAAGAAATAAACACTAATGATAATAACTGAACTTTAAAATTTAAAAGCAAATTTCAGCCACCTGATTCTGCCCATTGTCTCAATCATACTTATTCTAAAAATATGTGTTTAGAGACCCTCAACAGTTATGAGAGGCCAGGCTAATTCAAGTTTTATCAAATTTTATATACTAGAGTTTTAATGAAGGTGCTATTTAATAATTGTCCTCTGTTTAAAAAAAAATGTATATAAAAGGCACTTAAATCACCATTTTATTGAAAAAAATATGTTTTAATTCTTTTAAAGCAGACCAAGAAGTATATGGCTAAAGAAAGATATATAAACAAACATCTTAACAAATAATACACTGTCATTTGTCCTTTTCAAAGAAAAATTTTATTTTCTTCTCATTGTCCTTGTGTATTTTTAAATTCTGTAGAATAACATAAATCATATGAAGTTTTCTAAATTTTAGGAAATCAAAAATATAGCAAATATTTATATATTTTATATGATTAAATTATATGAAGTTTTCTAAACTTTAGGAAATCAAAAATATAGCAGATATGTATATATTTTCTATGATTAAATTATTAATGAAACTTTCTCTTAAAAACTAAAGCCACTTTAACTTTTCTCACTTATTAGGAGAATTTTCCTATAGATTCCCAAATACTAATCTAGAATATTGTTGTAATATTCTCTTTCGTAGAAATTGAATTTGCTAAATTTTTTCCGAATCAGTGGAAAAGAGCCTGTAAAATTTTCCATCATTATCTACTACCCTTCATATATTTTTCTCTTAATTTAAAACAAGTATATGCATCTATTTCGAAAAGTATATAAATTTATAAAAATAAAATTTTATTATTTAGTTGATAAAATTAATTTGCTTCAAATATTATTTTTGGTAATATTCTTTTGCACTATTGCACTATAACATCCTTTAAATGTATGTGTTATTTAAAAATATATAGCTTTCAGAAAATCCCCCATTGAGAAATCGACTCAATTTTCTATCAATATAAAGTTTAACTTCCAATTATGATTTGAAATATTAGGTCTTGGCTTTGCAGATGATTCTATGAGAATGATTTCTTTATGCTAAAGGTAGAAGTTCTCTAAACATTTTTTCTTCATACATTTGCCAGTTTTGTAGTATTTTTTAAATACTAAATTGTTAAACAAATATAATACCAATGTGCCCACTCCCTTCCCTAAACAGATGGTCTACAGCAAATGGTACAGGTGATTGTTCTTATATTTTCTTAGAACATAATCAAGAAAACAAAATCCAGATGTGTTCGTTTGTTGGCACTATATCCAAAATTAACCAATTATATACATTCAAAAAAGTCTCTCTGAGTTTAACTCCACTTATATTGCCCTAAGAAAGATATGTACTTATAGTCCTTTCTTGATTGGCTTAGCCAGTTTCCCTGTAACTTTCATCCTCAGCAATCTATAGCCTCTCCTAAGTAATTGTAAATATTTCAACTCTAAAATTCACTAATAATGCCTTAACAGAGAAAAAAACACATGAACAAAACAAAAACAGTACACTGGAGTTTACAATGAAACTTCCACTTTTCTCCTAGTCTTCCTTGCATGTGTCAAAAAATATTGTGTATTTACATACAAATATTCATATTCATAAATATGTATATATATACATATATAGAGAATATATTTTAAATAAATTTCATATCTTTTCATATCCACAACAAAACAGTTATTTCATTGTTTTATTTCATTTTATAGATAATTTTAGTACTTACAGTTTTTTTTTTTTTAATCAGTGTTCGTACATGAGAATTGTGTAGTTTTTTGTGCACTCTTACTGTTTTATAGGGATCTGATAATGAAGAATCTAGTGATATTGGAAGTTTTCCTAATTCCATGGTGCCCTACAAGTTAAATAATATGAACTGATATTCTTCTTGAAAAATTTTGAAATATGTTACTTATGTAACTGCCTGTTTTCTCCTTTGGTTTTAGCAATTTTAGTAGATATGTGTTTGGGTATATGTGTAGTATTTATTCATACAGTGACTGTAACTTACCAGCTTTCTTTCCAATGGAAGATAAGCCTATTTGCTTGATCTCCTTTAATTTCATTTTTTTATATTTTATGAGAAAGTTTATTATATGTAAATCACATATAATAACATAATTAGCACATCTAGATACTACTACTTTAGTGAAACTGATATGCTATCCTGCCTTTTTAATTTTTAAAAAGCAAAATATTATAAATGTATTTTATACCTAACTTTTCTCAGAAAAATAGATCAGTAATCATACATATTGACATAAGTAGATCTTATTTTTTATTTTAACTGTTAAATTAATCCATTTCACCTCATTTATATTTCCCATGTAATATTAAAAGTGCTTTATATTTTATTAATTCATTTATTTATAATTTATCTTGATTACTTTTATTATTTTATTTTTTCATTTTATTATACTTTCACTAGATTCATATTTACAGCATTTTTCATATTTATTTTATATAACATTATTTTGAAAAGTAATTTAAAGCATGGCTTTATTTCATATTCTGACGTGATGTTTTTTGGTCTTATTTGTTTTATAGACATTTTGTAATTTTGCAATTTTAGTTGTGTTTTTTTTCTGATATAATATTGGTCTTTAATACTGAAATTTATTTTTTACTAAAATATCCAGGAACTAGTTTTTCTTCCTATTTTATGATTAGTATTGTTTTTTTCTACATTGAGATTTGGAACAGATATTTACTCTCTACTTTCTATGGAATTAACTGAGCTTTGGTCTAGGTTATGACCATTTTTAGTCAATGTTTTTTCAACTGAGATAACCCATTTTAAAAATTGCTATATATTTTTTTTCCAGAAAATAAAATTATGTATCTACCATCTATCTATTTATCTATTTCTATATTTACCTACCTATCTAGCTAGCTCGCTAGCTATTATATTAAAAAAATACAGCTCTACAGGGTGCAAATAGAAAACATTACTATTTTTTAATATCCTTCAAAATCATTCTATGCAACTAGTTTTCATGGTTTCTTAGATAAAAATTCAGATAGTTCCCATAACTTTTAGTTGTATTATTACTTTTAGTTATTATTTAGATAATATTATAGACCCTATACTATGAATATAATTTCAAGCTTTATGTATAAAAACAATGTACCCTCTTTCAACTTGGCAATGCATCAAACTACGAAGCTTTTTGTTAATGAAGAGGGCATGTTTGGTTTGTTTTATCTCCTCCTTTATGTCTTTACATCTACCCAACCTCCAGCTGGATTACCCCTTGTTCCTGTTGGGATCTAGGCAGGAGAGAGTAGTACGATCCAGAAAATGTTTGCTTGACTAACGTTGTCTTCATCTGTCATTGGTAGGTTAAGGATCCAAGAAATGTTCTAATTAGTGCTCCCAAGATGCTCTGACATAATTTTCTCAGAGATCTCTTTCTGTAGACATCTGACTGAAGTAGCTTCTTTGAGAAAGTCAGAACTGTTTCTGATTGTATATGCTGCCATGTCAATTTCTCTACTTACCAGCATTTCTGTAGTCTTTCCAGACCAGCATCACTTCTTACAAAAAATACTTTGGTTTGGGGAACTTAAAAATAATTCTCAAACCAGGGTATCCTGAGTTGCCCAATATGGCCTGAAGAAAATATTTAACTGTTGTAGTGTAAAACTAAGTAGGGTGTTAATCATAAAGAAAATATTTTCTCTGCTTTTCAATCAGTACCTATAAATCTTTACACATTCCTCCTCTGTCTGTGAATGAAAACTAATAAGCTATTTTTAGAGTTCTTAGAAAAAATTAAATTATCTGATCATCTCTGGTCACGAAAGCAGTTTCACTTCGGTAATTACTAAGTCTTTAGTCCTAAAAGATAACAACAGATGGTGATTTTTGACCAGGCTCAAATCCCAATGTCAATGCTTAAAAACTGCGAGTATGAGAAAATAATTAACAAAATATATGCTTTAGTTTTCTCATAAAATTAAGGAATAACAGCAATCACATCATGAGGTTTTATTCAGATATTTGTAAATGGCTTAGAATAGGGCCCGCAGAGATCAAGGGTCATACAAGTGACTTCCTAAAACTTAGTGCATATAAAATATCTCTTTTATTTTAGCATGGACTAATTCGTGTCCAAATATTTAATCAGGAAGGTGTGGGAGGAGCTTGAGAGCTTCATTTCCATTTCCAAGCATTCCTTTTCTCCTTTTTTTTCCATTAGGTAGTTACTGTTTTCCCCATGTTTTTGGGTCGTGATGAAAGAAAAGCAAGGATGTGGAAATATCTTACTTTCCTTGATTTGGCATTAACAGCTTCTAAGATTGGCACGTGTCTGTTTTGCTCTCATTGTAACTATATAACTGTAACTTTTTAAATGTTTCTTCACAGCCAGCTTAAGAAAATGTCCTTAAAGTTTTGAAAATGGGATCTCCTGGATGATTGAAGTGTATATTGGTTAAATTATTTTGGAGAGAATTCAATCTAATGCAGAAAGTTAAAATGCATATACTCTGTGACCTTTACATTTCATTTCTAAATGTCTATCCCAGAGAAACTCTCACATGTATATAAGGAGACTAATATGAGAATGTTTATTGAAGAACTCCTCGTAATAATGAAAAAGAAGAAACTACTTAAATAACCCTCAATTGATATTTAAACTAGCCTATTCACACACATTATATGAACTCTCAATATAACTGTGCAAAATTTCTCTATTAATTTTGATACCCTTTTTTTCTATATGATTTCATTTGAAAGCATTAACTTCCCTGCACAGGCTTCAGCAACCTCCTCTCACAGACCATGTTTGATGTCCATACGTTGCCCATGTGCTTCTGAGAGAAGAAACTACCCTTCTTGAGTGCATGTAATACTAATTAGAGGGACAATTGCTGGCCACCTATTGAACTCTCCAGGGAACAGTGTCTTATAGACCCCTGAACCCCTAACCCTCTGTACTTAGTTACCTATTATGCTTTAAGTCACAGAAGCTGCACCCCACATATTAAGTATGGCCACCAAAGCCTGCTACAGGGTAAAGCCACACCTGGGCCCTTTGACAAATTCCATGTGCCCGAGGAGTGGTCTGTTTACATGTTGATAATTATTCTGCCTATTGAAGAACTCCTCAAAAGATATTTTGCTTGTTGGTTATCATGTGCTTTTCTCTTTCAATGAGTTTTTGAAGTTTCCTAGTAGGTGAATAAAAAATATAAAATATACTGTGGTGAAGAGATTTTTATCCATTTTAATTACTTTTTTTGTAGAAAAATCACACATTTTACATTAAATTTATGTTATTAAGTGGAAACTGTATAGAGTTTATTATTATATTTCATTATCATATTGATATTATGCTAGTAAATAATTCAGCTATTTTATCAGTTTTATTTAAATTAATATAAATAAGATGCATTAGTATCTAAAATAAATTATGGATTAAATAATCATTTTTTATTAAACTCATTTCAGCGACATTGGTTAATAAAATCATCTGGGTTTCAAGTGTACAATTCAATAATATGTCACATGTAAACTGCATTGTGCATTTACCACCCAAATTTAAATCTCCCTCTGTCACCATATATTTGACTTCCTTTACCCCTACCTACCTCCCTTCTCCCCGCTTCCCTTTGGCAATCACTAATCTGCTGTTCGTGCACTTATTTCAGCAACATTGGTTAATAAAATCATTTGGGTTTCAAGTGTACAATTCAATAATATGTCACATGTAAACTGCATTGTGCATTTACCACCCAAATTTAAATCTCCCTCTGTCACCATATATTTGACTTCCTTTACCCCTACCTACCTCCCTTCTCCCCGCTTCCCTTTGGCAATCACTAATCTGCTGTTCGTGTCCATGAGTCTCTGTTTGTCGTGTTTGTTTTATATCCCACATATAAGTGAAATCATATTCTCAACCTCTACTGTGTGACTTATTTTGTATAGCATGATAATCTCAAGATCCACCCATGCTGTTGCAAATGGCAGTATTTCATCTTTTCTTATGGCTGAGTAGTAGTCCATCGTATGTATATACCACAGCTTCTTCATACAGTTATCTATCAAAGGATACTTCTCTTTCTGGGTCTCTATGGATAATGCTGCTATGGATAAATATTTTAAGATTGTGGATAAATACCCAGAAGAAGGATTGCTGGGTAATTTTGTTCTTAATTTTTCGAGGACCCTTCATACTGTTTTCCATAGTGGCTACATCAATTTATATTCCTACCAGCAGTGTATAAAGGTTCATTTTTCTTCACAATGTCTCCAACACTTATTATGTCCTGTCCTATTGATGATGGCCATTCTAACAGATATGTGGTGGTATCTCACTGTGGTTTTGATTTGCATTTTCCTAATAGCTAGTGAAGTTGAGCATATTTTCATATATCTGTTGGCCATTTGTATGTCTTCTTGAGAGAAGGGTGTGTTCAAGTCCTCTGCCCATTTTTTAATTGAATCGTTTGATTTTTTTATTGTTGAGTTGTATGAGTTCTCTGTAAATTTACTGGATATTAGGCTCTTATCAAAGGCGCTGTTTGCAAATATCTTCTCCCACTCAGATGATTGCCTCTTTGTCTTGTTAATGGTTTCATTAGCTATGCAGAAGCTTTTTAATTTGATATAGCCCCATTCATTTAGTTTCGCTTTTACTTCCCTTGCCTTTGAAATCAAAAGGGGTTTATTTCTGGACTCTCAATTCTATTTCATCAGTCTGTGTGTTTGTTTTTCTGCCATTACCATGCTATTCTTATTATTGTTGCATTGTGACATAATTTGAAGTAGGCAGTGTAACACCTCCAGCCCTGATCATTCTACTCAACATTGCTTTGGCTACTTGGGGTCTTTTGTGTTTCCATACAAATCTGAGAATTTTTTTGTTCTATTTTTTTTTTTAAATGCCATTGAGATTTTGATGGGAATTGCATTAAATCTGTATATTGCTTTGGGTACCAGGTCATTTCAACAAGGTTGATTCTTCCAATCTATGAACACAGAATATCTTTCCATTTCTTTGTGTCATTTTCAATTTCTTTTAATAATATCTTAATGTTTTCAGTATATAGGTGCTTCATATGCTTTGTTAGGTTTATTCCTAGGTATTTTATTCTTTTTGTTCAATTGCAAAAGGAATTGTTTTTTTTTTTTTCATTTCTTTTTCTGACAATTCATTTTTAGTGTATAGAAACTATGGATTTTTGTACATCGATTTTGTATCTTGAAACTTTTTTGTATTTATTTATTGTTTTTAATAGTTTTTTTAATTTAATTTTATTATTAGTTTCAGGTATACAGTACATTGGTTAGACATTTATATAGTTTATGAAAAGTTCCCCCTGATTGCTCTTTCTCTCCTCTGGCTCTCCACCTAGCCATTACGTTATTGCTGAGTGCATTCCCTATGCCGTGCTCCTCATCCTCATG
>NW_006437828.1:4314414-4347983 GCF_000325575.1 Pteropus alecto
TCCAGTCGAGTACTAGTTTTTTAGTGGGGTCTTTAGGATTTTCTATGTAGAGAATCATGCCATCAGCAGAAGTGAAAATTTGACTTCTTCGTTTCCTGTTTGGAAGTCTTTCATTCTCTCTTGCTTGATTGCTCTTGCTAGGACTTTCAATACTATATTGAGTGATAGTAGCCTGCTTTGCCTTGTTGCTGATCTTATGGGGAAGGTTTTTAGTTCTCACCATTAAGCGTAATATCAGCAGAGGGTTTGCTGTACATGACCTTTGATACATTGAGGTACTTTTCTTCAATACTCATTTTATTTATTTTAGTCATAAATAGATGCTGTACCTTGTCAGATGCTTTTCCTGCATCAATCGATATGATCATATGATTATTATCTTTTCTTTTTTTTAGGTGGTGTATCACATTAATGGATTCGTGTATGTTAAATATGAATTAAATGATCATTTCATTCGGTGTTTCTAAATGTTCTCCCTTTACCTTAGCAGAACTGGGAACATACTTTTTTATCAGCTGGTAGGATTCTATCTTTTCTTTATTTAATGTAAGTAATTCAGTACGATCAACATTATAGAGGCATACACCCTTTAATGTACTTATTACTTATCAATATAACATATTTAGTAAAGTATATCATAGGCAATGATGCCTAACATTTTTGCCCATTTTTCTATTATTTTCTGGGTAATAATTAGTATTACTGAGGTTCTCTAGTAAGTGATATGCTCTTTTACCTCTCGCTATTTTTAAGAATTTTTTTTAACTTAAGCTTTTAACATTTTATCCATTATGTGTCAGGATTGAATCTCAATTTATCCTTTTTGAAAATTGCTGAATTTTCTGAATACATAGATTAATGTATTTTTTTCAAATTATGGGATGCTTTCAGACATTGACATTTCTTTGCATATTATTTTTGTCAGTTTTCCACTCATCTCTCTTTATAATATTTTTATTACTCATAACTTGGTGTAATTAATGATGGACCACATTTCTCTGAGTCTTTGTCCATTTTTCTTTTTTTTCATAGATTGCATAATCTCGTTTGCTCTATCCTCAAGTTCACTAATTTTTTCCTCTGCTAACCAAAATGTACTGTTGCGACACTTTGACACATTTTTTATTTCCCTTATTGTGCTTTTTAACTACAGAATGTCTATTTGATTTCTTTCTTTTATCGCAACATTTTTAATGATATTTTCTATTTCATGTGACATTATTATATATCTTCCTTTAAATGTTTACTTTGATTCTTTGAACATATTTGAAATAGTTGGTTTGAAATAATTTGTGTTCCAGGTCCACCTTTGGGCTCCTTTAAGACCAGATTCTATTCCTTGGTTCTTGTTTATGGATCACATTTTGTTTTGTTTTGTTTTGTTTTTGTTTATTTATTTGCTTTGACATCTCTTAATTTTTGGTTTTGCGAAGCTCACCTTTTTGATAATATAATGTAGTAATTCTGGATAATGATCTCTGCTTCCTCCCAACTCCCCATGGCTGTTGTTATTGTCATTAATTGCTTAGTGATTTTATTTGTTAAACTGACTTGGCTCAACTTATTCTGCAAAGTGTATTTCTCACACTTACGCACCCTCTTGTGTACTGGTTATATTTTTCTCTCTTTGTTTTTATCTTTCACCTTATCTACCAAAATGTCACTTCTGTATTGTTATAAGCCATGCTAATCAAAGATGGTGCTTAAATCCCTTAGCTAATTGTTTTCACATCTATTTGGATATGTGCATAGGAGGTTGCTGTCAGTTTAGGGAGTTTAATTGTTTGCTCCACATTCAGCCTGGGATTAGTATAAAGGTTACCGTGCCCATTGTTGATAAAAAAGTGCAGCCCTGTGGAGGCATACAATCTTCCAGACTGACAGACAAGTAGGATTTCATTTTTAAACCTGGTTTCCTAGGAGTTGCTACTGAGTCAGAGTAGCGCATCTTCAGTCCATGTTTGGTCAGCAGTTCTGTTTAAGCCCCTCATGCTGGTAAAACATTTTTCTGCCTTGTGCAGATTACCACAGGTGCAACTTGGAGAATATCCTCTTGGCTGCCCTGTGGCCCGATTTGATTGCTTCTGCGTGGGTGAGTTCAGGCACATGCACAGTGTTTCTAACTCCCAGAGTTGACTGTGATCATAGCGGGAGAATTCTGGACTATTGATTTCCTTGAGTGTCTATGTTAAAGTTTTGGTCACTTGTGTTAGGGAGCTACCAGCTTCCTCTTAATTGTTCTTCCCTAAGATTATCATTGTTTTCAACAATGCCTTCAGTGATGGAGTTCTCTGAGCTTTGTTCCAAATAAAGTGGGTCACCTCAGGCAAAGCTGTAGAGCACTTTGATTTATGGCTTGCCTTTACTGTAGCAGAAACCCACACTACCGCCTGGGGGAGATGACTATGGAGACCCCATATTATCCACTCTGAGTAAGCACTGGAGTGAGATGGGGGTCTGGTAATCTCTGATCCTTGAGGCTTTTCTCTCTCTTTTTTTAAATGGACATTTCTGCCTTACAAGCAAGCTGGGGGGTGGGCTGATTGGAGCCCTGGAGTCTTGATCTGCTCTGGCGGAGTGGTAGAGCTTCTGTACTGCAGATGAGCACTGTGTGGGACATAGGAGGCACCATCTTCATACCTGTACCTGCCTCTACATGCTGCTGGAGGTATTGAGGAATGAGAATGTCAGAAATCCATCCTTCTCAGATTGAAATAATAGTACCAGACTAGAAACTGAGAGGTGAAAGAGACCCCGTATTCTTGTCTACACATACCCAAAGTACAGCACCTTGTGTAAAGCTGTGGTAACAGAGAGCTAAGGTAGGACACACTTCACATGCTAGAAACGCTATTGCTATTCTCACGGAGATTTTGTAGATTGAATGAATGATTCTCTGTTACTGTATTCCCTCAGGACAATTTCCAATAATTATTTTTATAATTATTCACCAATAATTTTTTTCTATGGAAAAAAGAGTCTATTGAGCTTTTTTTTCCTGCCATTACAGAAGTCCTATACCAAAATATATTATCTTAATCATCACGATATAAAGAAATAAATATTATATAATACATACTGATTATGTTTCTACTGTTTATTTGATGAACTTAAATATCACATTACCCCAGCAGACATGTCCACATGTACAATCTAAATTTGCCTAGTCCCCTTCCTTAATAATACATCAGTTATTTCTTCTATCACCTGTTTTTACTATCATAGCAATTATTATAACTTAGTAAAACCTATATTAACCATTTTATTGTTTACTTTCTATCTCAAACAAGGACTATATTTATTTATTTACCACTTAGAGTAAACATTGTATGTGAATTTAATATTTCTTGTGAATGAATGAATGAGAGAATAATTTTACTATAAATCTGATTTATCTCAATTTATAGTCTATTTGGCAAAATTTTACAAATATATTTCACTTCATTTTGACTAATGTGGTTTAATACTAATATGGTGTTACTATTTATAGAAAAAATGTTGCTTTTGACAGATCTCCCAAGAAAGTAAAGGAGCTTAAGCTTCAGGGCCTCTCACTTGTAAAGATTCTTTCAATTTATGTAGCATATGAATTTAGATAGATATCATGGGATTATATAAACTATAGTGTATAGTATATGAATAAGTAGACATATACGAATGAATGTAATACCTAATTTTTAGATCAATACACTACATGTTAATTTAAAATGGAGTTTGGATTACTCTTCCATATGTCTTATTACCTGATTAAATTTACTTTTTTCCAGAAATAATGATCAAATAAAATTTAAATGTAATTGAAGAAACTACTTTAGTTGAAACCCAAAACATAAACTGAACAAAAGAAAATTTTATACACTTCGAAATGTCAAAACTCCTCTATGAAATACAGACTAAACTTTGAATGGTCAATTTATAAAGACAGGGAATTAAATCATGATTGATCCTAAACTATACATCGTAAAAATTACAATGAAAGATGAAGAACGTTGTGAGAATCAGAATACTGCCAAAC
Source organism: Pteropus alecto (assembly GCF_000325575.1). Lineage (NCBI taxonomy): Eukaryota > Metazoa > Chordata > Mammalia > Chiroptera > Pteropodidae > Pteropus > Pteropus alecto. Next base: position 4,318,430 of record NW_006437828.1, read on the forward strand.
TAGAAATAAAAAAGCAGAAGGAGTACGTAACTAATAGTAAAGTAATGCACAGTTTTTAGGGTTTGAACAGGCCATAAAAGAATGCCAATAACAGTTTGATTTTGAGGAATTATTTAATGTTGATAGGTACAGTGAACTTTCATAATTTTTACTGAGATACAGTTTATAACATCATAATATAAAATTTATAATAAACCAATTTGAAGATGCTGACAGCAAAATAGTGAGTAAATGTCAAGAATTAAATTTTATTTGAGAGTAATTACTGTACAGGGATAGTTAAAATACTTTGAAATTTTGATCCCATGTAATAAAAACACTTGAAATTTTCCTATGTTTGATAAGTTTAAAAATGCATATGACATAACCAATAAAGAGTTGCAAAGCTGAGGGAAATTTCTCTAAACTACCAATACTAATAAACAATATTAATCAACCATGTTAAAGCAAAGATTGAATTTTCTTTCTGTTCACTCTGTAGAATATTATTTACAAAATTTATTGTCATCTAAAGGGAAAATAAAAAAAATAGACAACCAAAACACGTTAAAATACAATTGTTTCATAAAGTTAATTGATACTTTTATTTTTGCTAGATTTTATGCTATTTCTTGTATATAGTAGTTTCCTCTTAGCTACAGTTACTTGCAGTCAACTACAATCCAAAAATAGTAATTGGAAAATTACAGAAATAAACAATTTATAAGTTTTCAGTTGCACGCTGCTCTGAGTAGCACATAACATTTTGTGTTGTCATGTTCTAGCTGCTCCAGGACCAGAGTCTTCCCTTTGTCCAGCATATTCATGAGCTGAATATGGTACCCACCCTCTAGTCACTTAGTAGCTGTCTTGGTTATCAGCCTGGTTATGAGAGAAAGGTAGAGAGAGTGAGCAAGGCCACGTTCACATGACTTTTATTATAGTATATTGTTATAATTGTTCCTTTTTATTATTAGTTATTGTTAATCTCTTACTACGCCTAATTTATAAATTAAACTTTATCATAGGGATGTATGTGTACAAAAAAACATAGTCTATATAGTGTTTAGTACTACCTACAGTTTTGGGCATCCACTGGGGGTCTTGGAATATAGACTCCACAGATAAAGGAGAACTCCTGTCTGAAATAATTTGTAGATCTGGATATGGCCCAGTGTGGTATTAGATCTTTAACAGATTATCATCTTTTACTCATTCATGTAATATGTTACAAAACATGTAACAAAAATATGTTATATGCATTTATAAAGTACTTAGCACTTTCCCAGAAACTGTAAGCAATAGAATATTATAGAGCCAAAGTCACCCAATTCTCAAAAATTCCATGTCAAAGGGATTCTTATCTTAATTCTTATTATGAAATTCCTATCAGTCTCTAAGTGCTGTGATAAACAAAACAGGATGAAGTGTTCAGATAACTTATGAGATCCTGAGACCCAAGGAGGTTTGGAGTTTTAAAATTGCTGGTAGTGTCCCCAAACCCACATGATTGCCTCTCAAAGAAGAGCTGGGTTGGTTTTGATAAATAGCACCATAAGGAAATACCACTCATGACAAAATTTCCAAATAGGCAAAGGATATTAATACCACTCTAACCAAGGAGACTTGGGGAGTCTCCTTTGTCCACTGAAAGCACCTGACTGTGCCATTAACAGCATCACCAAACCACATTGTCAGATCAGACACAGATGCCTCTTTCACAGGCCGGAGATATTGTGTCTTCACAATTGTAGGCAAACTGGAGGTGAGAGGAGGAAGGTCTGAGAGAAATAAAAGCTTGAGGAGGAAAGAAGAGCATGTGCCTCTTGAATTCCAAATCACTTAAGACCTAACTCATTGATGCTGCGTGAAGGAGTGAACTTAAAATCAACTATGAAATTGAATCTTGAAAATGTAAAATACTTCATCTTAATAATAGAAAATGACAGAAATCATACAGAATTGTTCTGAGTTATCATTTTTAATCCTCTTATACTGTAGAAGCAAGTAGGTGATTTCTCAATAGATTGTGGGTAGTATTTACTTTAACGAAAAGTAAAAGCTCTGTAGCTCCCTGTTTATAATCCACTAAATTAATATTAGCCACTGTGAATACTTAATACAAATATGAAAGAATTTTGGGAGTCTTATACCTAGTTGTAGACTCAGATTTCTAGTCTTTGTATTCTTACCTCATAAAGATAACAGTAAATATGCTTCAAAATGTTATTTCTGTAAATGTGTATTAAATATTTTGGTAGAAACACTGGTAAAATATTATGGCATTTTAGGGAAAGGAGATTCTTCTTTGAGTTGAGATTATTAGAAAAATGTTTGTGGATGTTGACCTTGATAGATTTGTAGATCTTGAATTTCTCGAGTCATTTGAAAAACTACAATCTATAGCACAGAGATTTTAAATGACAGATACAATTTGTGTGAGAGATTATTGTTCATGAGAAAACTATACCTAAGTTTTCTTAACACAAATGTATTATAGTATTTATCTCCTTGTAGTATAAATAATAGAATTAAAGATATGTATGTTTATCTCAAACAATTAATGCATTTTCCATGTCTATGAGGTTTTTTATTGTACCATAATAAAAAAGAAAGAAAAGTTTTATATATATTATTTATCCTTTTTATTGCTATTTAATCCATAAAGCACCAAAATTTTTATTAAAAGCGTCTCTTTAATGAACTACTGTGGAACACATAGCTTTTTCATTAAATTTTAAAAAGGGGCATGAAATCAGGTGACAACTATATCTTTCATCCAAAGATGAAAATGATATCAACAAGGTCACATCTGCCAGAAAAACTTAAATCATTCAATTGGTTAAAACGTTGCCCACATTTCTTCCTTTTATGTAGAAAACAATCTGATCCCTAGGCAACAGAAAAGATAAATTGCCATTTCCACTTACTTTCTTTATGGTATATTAGAAGTTTACTTAAAAGGATCCCTGAAAATGAACAGCAAGAATTCTCAATTATTTTCTAAACATATGTGTAAGAAACTTCTCTAGAGTAGAAATAAAATGAGCAAAACCTATTCTCACTGAAAATAATCCTCAGCTAGAAACAGAAGGTAATTTTCTGTGACAAAAATCATTCTTGTAACACACAGAGAAAAGAAAAACCTTTATCATCTCAATATACTTGTTTTTGTTCATTTAAAAGTGTTTGGCAAGCTTCTTGAACATATTAGAATTTTATTCAGACAAAAAATTATTTCAAAATGAAAAATATTTTTTGTCTTTTCACTCTTGGTATTTTAAGGAAACCTTATAAGAAGATAGAACAGTATCAAAATATATATTCTCTTCTAGAGACAGTTGCAAGTGTTATATTTTCAAAGGCTGCTTTCTTATTTCAGAACATTTTATGTTTGACAAATGTAAAGATCTTGTTTCTCTAATTTGCTTTTATTAGCACATAGTAAAGCAGGGGAAATGTAGGTTAAATTCGAAAGTGATTGTGTAGGCTGTTTATGCGACTCAAATGCATTTGTTTGGAAAATAGAAAAATATTACCAGAGTAACGTTTATACTACATGAGATGTGTTTGTGTGTGTGTTTCAATGGATATTTTCTATTTTACAAAGTTACGTCAGTATACATGTATTTCATAGACGAGTGTCAAAATTTTATTTACATACATATTTTTCTTTTATTAAAAACTGTGTATACATATAGTTACAATAATTTCTCTGACAAAACTTTGAGTTGACAATTTTGAATACAACATAGGGGTTGTATTTGCAGTTAAGAGATAACAGGTAATAAGTTTACATCATTCTCAACCAAAGTAAAATCATAAGTTGCTAAAATAAATAGCTGAAATGTACAAGAATTTCATGCCTAATGGAAATCAGAGTATATTTCAAATAATTATTTTTCAAAAGCAATAATATTTTGAAAGGTATAAACTAATATGTGTGATAACTGTGGAAGCTTTTTTTATATATGTATGTTTTCTAAACATGTGTTTGCTTAGTAATTGTTGAATGTTTTGTTTTAGTGTTTAAATTATATATTTTTTCAAGTTTTCTAAGAAAAATTTCTGGGGTTTGAAAAGGTACTCAACACATAATTGCTGAGAGAATAATTTACATGTTTAAAAATTATTTTAAGATAATGCTTTACTGAAGCATGGTATAAATACTATAACACACAGAAAGGTACATAAATCATAAGTGGATTTTCCCAAAGTGAACACATTATTGTAACATGTATTAACAGATCAGTACTCTTAATTGTTCAATATAATTTAGCAGTATGGCATTGAATATTATTATATGTGTACATTATAAATATTTGTCCATTTACCTGTTGATGGACATACGGGTCGTTTTGAGATTTGGCTATTACAAATAATGCTCTATAAACATTTGTATTTAGGTCTTTATGTAAACATATGCTTTTATTTCTTATGGAATAAGATCAATAAAATCAATAATAAGGTCAATTACAAAAGCAATCGCTAAAGTATAAATATTTTTTGTACTAAGCATATACATTTTTATATTTTAGCCTAATGCTTTAGTGAATTACGATGACTATCAAATTTACACACATCCCCTATCCCCCCCAAAACAGGCTTTTCCTCAAGTATCTATGTCAAAATAGAAAGCCAGAACTTGGATGTTTTTAATTACTAATTTTATTTCTTATCAAAACATACAATGGATTACTACATCCTAAGTACAATAAAGTTAATTTAACTTTTTTTTACTGCAAACATAATAAATGTTTACATTCAACTGGTTTGAAAATAAAATTAGAAGGAAAATATAGAATGGTCTTACCACTTAGAATTAAAATGTAACTTCGATAAATCTGATTCCGTATTCTTATGCATAGTTTTCAGTAGGCATAATATTACAGGCCATATAATTTTGTGTTTAATTTATATTATTTAACATATAAGGTTTTTTAAAAAAAATCAATATAACATTTAACTACCTCCACTGGATTGAACATTTAGGCAATTTCCATTTATTTTACTACTATAAATAATGTTTTATTGATCTTCTTAACAAGACAATATTATTTACAGCTATGTGTATATAATTGTTTCCCAGAAGCAGAATAATTGTTGATGAGCATGAATATTTTGAAGACTCTTCATACATATTACCAACTTGTTTCCCAAAAGAGAAATAACAGTTTATACAATGAACAGCAGTGTCCATTTCCCTCTAGCCTGAATAATATTTACTGTTTTCATTTTAAACAAAGCAAAGCACATCAAAAATAAAATCTATGCTACCTTGATATAGATGTCATATTAATTCTACTGTTTAACAGTTTTTCAAATCAATCAATTTTTTGTTACTGCTACAACTAGCTCGATTTCTCCCTTGTAATTTATCTATCATGTAGCATTTATTTCCTAAATGATGTTTCTGCCTTCGTTCTCCTCTTTCTTCATTCTTTTATCAACACTGTTAATAATGAATTTCTAAAATTCTAATTTCTTTCTCTCATGTGTATAACAATTTCTAAACAAGTCTATCTGCACAATAAATGCACAAGAGAATCTCAGTCACATGAATTCAAAAGAGATCTCATTTCAACCAAGTATGTTTCTGGCCTTTAAGTTCCTGCAAAATGCTCCCTTAAACTTCTTTGTCAGAGCTTTATGCTCTCATACTGCATTTTTTGGATTATTTATTTAATACCTTGTCTGCACCTGCATTCCCAGTCCTTACTACGTTAACTGTAAGCTCTGCGAGGATGGAGACATGCCTATCTCATTTGTTCACATATCCCTAATACTAGTCCTAGTACATGATGCAGATGTGACATGATTATACAAGTGGAATGTGAACAAATTATCTTTATTATCCCTTGCTCACCATCTCAGTTTCATTCCCGCAGATTTCCAAAACAATGATTCATCATATATTATCAGTAATTTCCTGACATGCAATTGGCTTCTTGGGTATATAATGCTGTGCCTTTCCTCTTTTTTCTGAATATACTCTTTTCTACTCTATATCGAACTAAGAAATCACTTCTTACAATAAAGTCGTAACAAGAATTAATCCTTCCTTTGTAAATCTTTCATCACATTAATGATCATCCATTCTAGGGTGATTTAGAGGATTCAACTCTATCATCTCTATATTCTTTTGAGAACCTCTATTTTAGCAAAATGTAGATTCCCTCTCTCTTCATACTTGTTATTTTCTTGCTCTTACTGAGCTTTCCTTGAGGAAAAGGACTTTGCCTTATATATCTATCAGTTGATTGTTGCTGTGACATTGTTTGCTCCATTAAGCAAAAGAACAAAAAAGAATCAACTACTTTAAGTGTGTCATAAGGAGAGTGACTAATAAGCTTAAAAACAAAATAAGTGATGTGCCCAATAGGAGCAGAAGCAAGAGTGAGTTCTTCTTAGATAAATGTCCTAACAGACAAGAGTAAATTTTGGATGAACCATGAGGCCTAGTTCATATGTTTGTATAACATAAGGCTCTTATACAGAGACTGTATTTATTTACTTCACAAGATTCTGGTAAATGAGAAGACCATGTGTCAGATGACTTTTTTTAGTGATTTAAAATTGTATGCTGCATTACCAATCACTGGGACTTATTTCAATATTTTATGTCAGTACAAGTACCTGTTAATTAAGCCATGAAGGCTAATATTAACCATACAGCTAACCCTTGTAAAATTAAGTCTTCAATTATTACCAAGCTTCTATTAACTTAAAACTGAATTACGCATAAGAAACATTCTTCATACTGTCTCTTTCTGATTCTATGGACTATGGTGTGAGCTTGCTGCCTAGCATCAAAATCATGATTTCGGTTGACCAGGTGGGCCTGACACTTAGGTCACTTCTGATGTCAGTCCCTTCTAGGGTTTGAACTAGTCTTATTATTAACAATTTGCATTATTCCTCTGAAACTAGTGCCTCAGACTTTACTAGTTAAATAAGAAATTCAATTCAGACCAACTAAGCTCAGCACCGCATACTTCTTTATTTTGTGCCATAACGGATATGCAAAGGATGGGTAGGGACAGAGGGAGACTTTCCTCAGTATTAACTCTACTCTTTATTAATGTCCGAGTTCAAGGGCTATGTCTTAGACAGCCACGATGGAAAGTTTCAGTATTATTTACATGCAATTCTATGTCATTTAAGACTAATTTGAAGTTTCAAAGATGATACAAAATAACTCTTAATAGAAATTTAAAATAGCATTTTTATTTGAATAGAAATAAAACATATGGATTTTTTAAATAAAATATTTCCATAAGAATATTTAAAAGCTATAGAAAGTGATTAAATATGTATATATATGTAGTAAAATAATAGAACAAGGCAAAGCCAGGGTATGAGAAAATAGAAAATATGTGATGCTTCTTCCCAGCAGAGGTATTGATATGAGCATTAATGTGTTACTGGAGTAGGACCAAAAGGAACAACAGAATCAATGGGAGTCTGGCCCCATATGTTAAACATCATTTCCCTTTACAAAAGATAATATATAAGCATACATCAAAAACCATGTTTAATTTTTTTATTCTTTCATGTTCAGTTTTCCAAATCTTTACCTAGAATACAGTGTCTCAACTAATTTTGAAACTCAGAATACTTATTTTTCATGGTGTTAATTATTCTCAATAATAGAGAACTTTGAATTTAAGAAGTAAAAATTTTGTTTTATGACCAAAACATACATTATGAGACATGTGGGAGTGCTGATTCCCGTTACATCCTACGTCACTTTATCTAAAGCAAAAACTGGTGTGGAAATATTGCATTAGATTTCATTAGAAAATGTACCTACCAATAGAAAATTTCAGTGACTCTATTTTATATTTTATCATCGTTTAATTATGCAAGTCTTCATTCTTCAGGTATTTTTGGCCTATAATATAGTACTTCCACAAAAAGTGGCCAATTCTAAGTAAACAAAAAAATATTTTCTAATGGGCGTGCAAATATTTTACACAAATGTACCCTAAATAGTAAATTTACCCAATTTTCAAAAGGAATATTCTAAGTTATTTAATAAAAAGGCTGTTGGATATTTTTGTATGTACATTATAAAAACACACGTATGCAAGTATTCTCATGCTAGTTCAAAATGTACAGCAACATTTTAAAGACTTTGATAAATAGCATGTTGGCCTTATAATACATTTGGCTAATTCATTATCCCACTATGTAAGATGATGTTAGTTTTCCGTTATCTTTCTATTGAATATTCTTTTTCCTAAAAATTCTAAAATTAAGATCTTTCCAAAGTACATAACAAACTTTCCAAAGTACATAAATTTTCTCGATAATGTCAAAAATCCAATAAAGTGCATGTTGTCATCATTCTCAATTTATAGAAAGGTAAGTTGCAATGAGTTCTTGTATATTGCATTAAAATATATACATCAATACATACATGTACATATGTGTGTGCATAAATACATGTACATATGCATATGTACATGCTTAGCAATCTAGTTCAATCTAGATATAAAAGGGAGAGAATTATAAGAAAATTTCCTTTAAGAGATAAATGAGAAAACAGCATATGTTTATGACTGCATATAATACTATATGCATATAATAGTATATTTTTATGAATGTGAAGGCATGCATACGGCGTGTTATATATGAGAATAAATCACAGATCTCTTTAAATAACATTTAGTTTAAAACCCCTCATAAATATCCTTGTTCTTTATTAAACTTTAATATAATCTTTTTTTAAGATAGAGTATATTTTCTTAAAGGAAATTATCTGAGCTTAAGAACTCTCCTTTACTTCCCATATTTGTTTCTATTTAAATATGTACTTTGCTTTCAAGTTACGAAGAAAATTGTTTCACTTTAAAGTGCCAAAAAAATGTTTTATTAGCACATGAAATATTTTATTTAAGAAATAATCAAATGCTATTAATATGTTATGAAGGCCTACAGAAATACATGAGATTTTCAAGGACTCACTTGTTCAAAAGTTCTCAGTACTTAATATGTAGTATGCCATATGAGAAAAAGTGCAGAAGTGAACATTAATAATCATAAAATAGCAACAATAATAATAGGAGTGTTTTGCCTATTTGGAATTGACAAATGTATGTTGATACTCTCAGTACGTAATTTCTGTTTCTATGAAAAAGTTGTGATTATAGTCACTTTTTTATTTTTGTTTTAGATAACTTATTTTTAGAATTAAAGTTAAAGAGTAAGTAGATATACCTTTTCCAAAAAAAAAAAAAAAGTACTCATGACAAGACAATTAGGTACTCATTAAATGTTATATGTATTAGAAAAATTTATTGAATATTTGTGGACATGAAGGAAAGTTTAAAGTTAGTCAAGTGTAGTAAGACCCCATAGCATTTGTATTCCATCAAAATATACAGGGGAAAGGGCATGACGAAGAGCAAATAAAATCGACTTTTGAGGGGGGGAGGGGAACAAACTTGCGAAGGATTTGTGAACAGAAAACCTATGTTTTTACCCTTCTGCAGTAGGTTGTCTTAGTCTCTATGAGTTTCTTGGTACAGTGAGAGGAAGAAGCTCATTGTAAATACCATTGAGAGTGTGTAGAACTGTGGGGCAGAGTATGAGTAATGGCTAGAAAGAATGCAGGAAGTCCAAGGAAAGAAGCATGTTGAATAAGTCATGATCATAAGAAACAAATACAATAATTTCCAATAAATCAGTGTTGAAAGCACAAAGTTATGAAACAAAAGAATACATTACATAACAAAAATGTTTTCCAAAAATGAAAGTATAGTGTGATGTAAAAATTAAAAATAACTTAAAATTGGACAAATTTGAACTTTTAGGTACTTCAGACAGAGGTCAATACCAATATCTCTAATTTACTTACTTGTCTAAGAGGGAATGTTTAAGTTTAAATGTCAAATATCTGTCCCTAGTGGTCAGCATCTAATAATGTTCTAATAAATGAATGAATAAATGAATGAATAAAAGATAAAAATGAACAAAAGATAAATATTCATTTGTATATTTAGGCATCTATACTTCTGATAGTCTCCCTTGTCTCCTTCTTATTATAAAAATGATGCTCGTATTTGTTATTCAGGCTACTGTCACTTACCCTTCAGTTGTCAGCTTAGAAATGATGTTCTCTACATCAATTTACCTCAAACTCTCCCAGGATGGGCTAGGGGACTTTCTGTGTGATTGTGAATTACTCTTCACACTATGTTTTATTGTCCTCGGTATCTCATACTAGCCTTGGGTAAGCATGGATAACTAGGCATTGTTATTCTTTAAACATAGGCCCTTACACATTACCTGGCACATAGTTGGTTCCCAAAAATATAGTTGAATGAATACATTCGACTAATATTTTGGAAAACAAGCATGGGGCAGGAGTATAGGGAGAAGATAATAAAGTCTGTGAGATAAGGAACAGTGGACATCCATGGAGTAATTAGATATAAATGGAGTTTCTATAAGTCAGCTGGAAATCTAAGGATTTGCTGTAGTTGGACATGTCAGTATGTTCATACATTTAGTACAGATTAATAATAATATCTATGATCAAAGGTAACAAATATTTTAAATATAATAGGTGATGATCTAAGTATCAGAAAGTATATGTACTGTGTGTGTGTGTGTGTGTGTGTGTGTATGTATGTGTGTATGTTAAAATGTTGGAATTAGAAAGTAGAGGATTGACATAAGCTCCTGGACTTTTGAAATAAGGAAAGGTATAACTATATACAGATTAAGTGTTGGAAGTGAAGAAAAAGGAAATTGATACAAATTAAAACTCTATTATTAAATATGGATACTAACATAATTTTTAAAAAATTGAACTTAGATTTTGGACACATTGACTAAACCATCAAAGACCACCCCCCCCCAAAAAAAAAGATCAACTGTCCTTGATATTATTATCTTCTAAACAGTGTTGATAAATGACTAGCATCAGGTCTGTCACTGGGTATGTTTGTAAGAACAGGTTGTATTAAAGTGTTACAAATATGGCTCTAAACTGGAGAAATGGTGTTAACAGTGATACAAGTAGTGAATTTGAAAACAAAAGAGTTAAAGAAAAATTTCAGTGACTGATACTCTCAATATATCTTTATTTTAGATAATTAATTTTTTCAACTTCGAGATATAATTGTCATATAATATTTTATAAGTTTAAGATGTCCAACACGATGTTTTGACATAGATATATATTATGAATTAATTACTAGGATCAGATTAGTTAACAAATTTCATCACCTTATATAATTAATTTTTTTGGAGGGAGGGAGTGCGAATATTTAGGATTTTTTTAGCACCTTTCAAGTACACAATACAGTATTATTCATTATAATCATCATCTGAGTATTAGATCCCCAGAACGTATTTATATTATAGCTAGAAGTTTGTACCCTTAGATACCAATATTCCCCCCTCCCCCTCCTCAGCCATTGACTGCCACCACTCTACTGTTTTTATGCATTTGGCTTTTTAATAGATTCCACATATAAATGAGATAATAAAAAATATCAGTCTTCATCTGATTGATTTTATTTAGCATCATACCATCAATCAAGGTTCATCCTGATGTTACAAATGGCAGAATTTCCTCTTTATTTTTTTGGCTAAATTATATTTATACATATCTATGTCTATAACTCACATTTTTTTTTAAATCTATTCATCCACTGATGAACATTTATTTTTTTTCTATGTCTTGGCTATTGTGAATAATGCCACAATGAACATGGGAGTGTAGATAATCCTCAATATAGTGATTTCATTGCCTTCTGAAATATCAAGAAGTAGAATTGCTGGATTATATGTTACTTCTATTTTTAATTTTTTTGAGGAATTTCCATTATGTTTTCCATAGAAGCTGTAGCAATTTACCTTCCTACCAACAATGCACAAAAGTCCGCTTTTCTTCACGTTCTCTCAACAGTCAGTATCTTGTCTTTTTAATAATAGCCATTCTAACAGGTAGGAGGTAGTATCTCACTGTGTTTTCAATTTGAATTTCCCTGATAATTAGCAAAGTTGTGCATTTTTTTCATGAAACCGTTACTCATTTGCATACCTTCTTTGAAAAATGTTTATTCAGGTTGTCTGACTGGTTTTTAATCAAAATATATATATATATATATATTTTTTGCTATTGAGTTGCATGAGTTCCTTATATACTTTGGATATTAATCCCTTATGAATATGTAGTTTGCAAATACTTCCTGCCATTTTAGGTTACATTTTTATTCTTTTGATTTTTCCTTTTCCTGTGCAGAAAATATTTAGTTTACTATATAAGTTTTTATGTATTTTTGGTTTTGTTCCTTATGCTTTTGATGTCACATTCAAAAAATTGTTGCTAAGGAGCATTTTCCTATGTTTTTTTTTTTCTAGTAGTTTTATGGTTTCAGGTCTTATAGTTAAGTCTTTAATCCATTTTAAGTTAATTTTTGTGAGTGGTGTAAGATAGAGGTGTACATGAATATCAAGTTTTCCCAGCACCATTTACTTTTTCTCCATTGGCTATTTTTGATTATCTTGTCAAATATTCAAACTATATATTCTATGATTCTGTTCCAGTGGTCTGTCTGTTTTTACACCAGTACCATATTGCTTTGATTACTATAGATTTATAGTATAGTTTGAAATCAAGAAATATGATGCCTCCAGCTTTGTTCTTTTTTCTCAGGCTTGCTTTGTCTATTTTCAGTCTTTTGTAGTTCACATAAATTTTAGGATTTTTTTTTTTTATTTCTGTGAAAAATGCCATTGAAATTTTTATGGGGATTGTATTGAATCTATAGACATCCTTGGGTAGTACGGACATTTTATCAAAATGAATTCTTATGATCTGCAAACATGGAATATCTTGTCATATTATCGTGTCTTCAGTTTTTTCATTTATGGCTTATTGCTTTCAGTTTATAGGTCTTTCATTTTCTTGGTAAATGTATTCTTAAGTATTTTATAGTTTTTTGATGTTATTACAAATGAGATTGAATTCTTTCTCTTTCAGAATTTTTGTTGTTAGTGCATAGAAATGCAAGTGATTTTTTGCATATGAATATTTATGCTGCAATTTTACTGAATTTGTTGATGAGCTTTAACATTTTTTGGTGGAGTCTTTAGGATTTTCTATATATAAAAGCATTTCATCTGCAAAAAAGAATTTTTCTTCGTCCTATCTAATTTCTACCTTTAAATTTTTTGCCTAATGATTCAGTCTATGACTTCTAGGAATACATTGAATACAGTGGCAAGAGTGGTCATCTTTGCTTTGTTCCTGAATGTAAAGAAAAAATTTTTCAGCTTTTTACCCTTGAGTATGATGTTAGCTGTGATCGTGGTATATTGTCCCTATCATGTTTCAATATGTTCCTTTTATATCAAATTTGATGAGAGCTTTTATCATGAAAGAGTATTGAATTTTATCATTGTCTTCGTTGATTGACAAGATCGTATGATTTGTATCCTTCATTCAATTAATGTGGTATATCACATTTATTAATTTACATATGTTGAACCATTTTCAAATTTAAGGGATAAATTTCTTTGGCCATGGTGTAGTATCCTTTTAATGAAATTTTGCTTCTGGTTTTCTAGAAGTGTTTTGAGAACTTTTATACCTGTAAACATCAGGGATATTGGCCCTCATAGTTCTTTTTTTGTAGTGTCTTTATCTAACTTTGATATCAGAGTGATGTTGGCCTAATAAAATGAATTTGTGAGTGTTTCCTCTACATCAGTTGCTGTTTTAAATCTATTGAGAAGGATTAGAATTAATTCTTCTTTAAAAATGTCACAGAATTCACCAGTGAAACTATCAGGTCCTAGGCTTTTCTTCATTGGGAGGAGTTTGATTAGTGCTTCCATGTTCTTAGTGATTCTTGGTCTATTCAGGTTTCCCATTTCTTCCTGAATCAGTCTTGGTAGATTGTATTTTCCTAGTAATTTAACTATTTATTCTATATTATCTCATTCGTTTGCATATAAATGTTCATAGTAATCCCTATGATTTTTTGTATTTCTGTGATGTCAATTGTAATCTATCTTTTTTCGTTTATAATAAAGTTCTCTCTCTCTCTCTCTCTCTGGTTACTCTAGCTAAAGGTTTATCAATTTTGTTGCTCTTTTCAAAAATATCTCTTAGTTTACTGATTTTTTTCCTATTGTCTTTTTAGTCTACTTCTGCTTTAATCATCATTAATTCTTCCTTCTATTTACTTTGGGCTTAATTTGTTCTTCTTTTCCTAATTCCTTGAGGTGTGATGGGAACAGATCGTCAATGTCTTTATCCCTCAAATTTTGAATTTTACTAAAATTTTACTAAAGATAAACCTCTCTTAGAACACCAGTAATCAGTGTAATATAATCTCCAGGAAGTCAAGCGTAGAGTTATATGTGAAACCAAAATTTTCCTTCTCAACAGTCCAACAGCCAACTTAATTTCAGTCTTCCATGGTGATTAAAAGGATATATGAGGAAATTGTTAAATTTGAGTGTTTATTACTATATTTGTGTGTGGTGTATGTATGTTACAGTATAAACTAGATAAAGATGAGATTTTGATTTCTGACTCAACTGCACGAAGGGATAAACTACACATGATGTTATTATCCTCCATAGCAAGAAAAGGGCACATTTAAAAATTAAAAAATAGTGAAAGGCACGACTTTTAGAGAATTGTATTTAGTAGCCAAATACTAGCAGCACATATTTTTGACTAAGTTACTGGGAACATTATGTTTTTTAAAACATCGATTTTAATCAGACAGATTTGCATTTGAATCATAGTTTCTTTTTCCCCTGGATTTTCTTGAAAAATTATTCATGTAGCCCTAAGTTTCCGTTTTCTTACTTGTATTGTGGGGATCAATAAATTACATTTCTTATTTCTGTATTCTTAAATAGAAAAGCATGTATAAAGTTACAAATAGTGTTTTTACATAATAAACAGCCAAAATGATATCCATTATTTTCATTGTTATAATTATCATTATTGTTAATTTAAATTGACACAGGAATAACAAATCCTGAGAGGTAAATTATAAATTATTTTGATTTAAAAGGATTACTTAGGATTTTTCTTAGTAATTAATCAAGATAGAGCCTAATATGCTTAAAATTAAATGTGTCAATAAATAATTTATTCCACTAAAATAATATCTATTCTTTTTTGGAAAGGATTGTTGTTCTAGTTATTTTGTAATTTGCAGCTTGCTATGGTTTTTCTAATCTGATTAATTGCATTTCCAAGTACAAAGTTCCATGCCTTCTTTCATAGTAAATGTTGAAGTCCATTGCACATAAAACTTTAAAAATTGTTTTCATATTCCTTTTTTAAAAAAGATTTTTTTGTGATCATTTTTCATCCAATAGTACTTTTTCCAAACTTACACATACCTTGTCATATACAAATGAGGGGTGACCACTGGCACACAGAATCACAAAAATCAAAGTTACTTCTTTATAGCAGACACTAAATCATTTAAAGGAAAGGTTGTGTACTCTTTCTTCTCCCTCACTTAGGTGGTAGTGTCCCATATAGTTTTTTAAGAATAGCTTACATATTATCAACATGAAAAAAATCATTTTCTTTTATTCTAGCAGGCATGAAACAAAATACTGATCCTTTGAAGAAAAAACTGTGCACATAAACCAAAGAGTTCCCTGTGTCTAAGACATGTGAACTGAAATTAAAAATTAACTACATCCTTCTTCAAAGCACTTGAGTACAGTGCTTAATAATGCTGTTATTTTGTTCCTGGTGCTGACACAGTTTTAGAAACAGTTACTTCCAGTTTATATTGACATATAATCATCAATTACATTTCACCATCTGTGATTCTAATTAAGTTTACCCTTAAGTTTGATTTTACCAGACATCATTCACAAGTAAGACATATTTACTAAACACCTTTTATGCAAACAGAAGAAATAGAAAATTAGTTAAAATAGCACCAAAATAATATTAATGTTAGCAAATTGGGTATCAAATAACATTGCTTAAAGTGGACCATTCTTAGAGTTCATTGGTGACTGGTTATCCTAGGTTGAGGGGGATGGTACATGAACACCAATGGCCACCAAGAGCACTCTTGTACTTTATTATGTAGCAAGAAAGTCAAAATGATTTCCTTTCTCCTTCCCACTTTAATGTTCTCTATATTAAAAAAAAAACTAATAGACATTATAATTTTAGTTTTTTTCAAAAGTTCCACCTCTTTAGAACAACAGTAATGCCATTTGATTTTGCATTTTCATACATTTGGACCCTCTACCCTACACTAAGTAGGTTCTTAATATAAAATGAGTAGTGTAATGAATGATAAAGGATGAGATTATTTGTTTTTTCCTCTGCTGTTTATTTTTAAAATATGCTTTAATTATGCTTCTTTTCACTTTTAGTTCTCATGATATTGAAGAAATGAGAAAACATGCTAGTAAACAAAAATAGATCATAAAATAGGTAGGGAAGAAGGCATACGATTAAGTATCATCTTTCAGTTACTTTTGGTGTGTGGAAACTGTATTCAGACTCTATTTTTCTTGGTAAAATATATTCCTCTTATAAAGAGTACATTATAAAATATTTTGACCTAGATAGAAAAAGCCCAAATAATCCAGAAAGGAGAAAATGTGGCAAATAATGACAAAGAGAAGATTTTTACTTATTTAATTACAAAATTATTTTCTAAAACCTGAGTACAGGCGAAAAATAAAAACAGCATTATTTTATTTAGTACCTTGGCACTAAACTATATCTGCAGGTCATCTCCGCACAGATCAATATAACTTAAATCGCTAGAATTATTTTGCAAACATGGGGTTTATTGGATGACAGTGAACATCCTGCAGAATAATGTTCTATTTTAGTCACTAGGCTGGATTATAGTAAACAGAAATATTCAATCCTTAAATAAACAAATGTATTATTTAGTACACTCCCCTAGTGTTCCTATAAAAATCTATAGTGTTCTTATGAAAATTGATAAAAGAATTTCATCTCTAAACTAATATCGAGAAAATCTCTGAGGTATAATTTCATTTTCAGCAGATATACTCTCAATAATCAGAAAGAAATATACAATTAATTACATTTAAAGGTATGTCTGTGAAGAGGTATATAGAAATAATTTTAATATTTAATAACCCAATATATGAAAAATTGGATGTTTAAAAAATTTTACGCTATCAAAATATCATTTAAAAAATAAATGTTTATAACTATGTTTGCTAGTTTAAAATTTTCAGCTGGTCCCAATTATACTCTTATCATCAGAGGGTGTGTTCTCTAATCTCCATCATAAGTACAATTAAAAAAGACTAAAAATGAAAGAAATTGGACCTAGTGTTATGAATGTTTTAAAATAATAAATTTTTATTATCAATAAAGTAGATTATTTTTACTTGTATATCAATTGATAGAAATCCAGAATGATGTACACGAACATCGTTCTTAGAACTAAAATTAAACAAATAGTGAGTACATAAAGTGTTAGGTATTTGAATTACATGATAAAAGATAGATTCCTATAAACCTATATAGTCCCTTTGAGCTAAGGGACTGGTTTCACTAATTGTGTAGTAAGTCAACTCATAAAATTGCCGAACAGAAAATCTATATGAAAAAGGGCAATGGAGTGCCAAAGATGTGAGCATTTAAAATGCCTGTCTAGAATCTCAGGCAAATTTATATTTCAAAACACGAACAAATAAAACAGTGTGATCAATATTATGTTGAAGCTCTAAATACCATTCCTAAAACCCATAATCAAGTGCTAATAGCTACACTGTGGTCAATGTACCCAAGAGCATTATTTCTCAGAATGAGGCCTGGTGGTTTATCAAGGTATAAAGAAGTCCCCTAGGTAGATGCAGGAGAGCTTTATCCTGTCATTCAGAGATAAGAGATCATAGAATCAAACTCTTAGAATTACAGTGATGTGTATGTGTGTGTGCATGTGTGCGTGTGCGCGTGTGTGTGATTCCCCTCCCCCTCCCGCCAGTGGACTGTTGGTCCCCTCCACCTCCTGGAATTTCCTATCTTTAGTCTTATTATGTCATCTTTCACTTTGTTTTAATTGTGTGGTATAATGTTAACATCTTCATTGCAGCTGGAGTTGGAGAAGTGCTGGTGCCCAATGCATATTAAACTGTGAAATGTGGTCAGCAATAATCTGGTAGGAATCATGAAGTCATGGGGGCTGCAGATTTAGAAGAAGGACCTGGGGATTAACTTCTTAATTCAAGAAAAAAATAAATAAAAGCAAAGTAGCATACATGTTATTTAAACTTGGATTAGCTTCTTTGGTAATCAGTTTATTCAGGTACCAACTTTGTTTGCTTTCCATCTTTCCACTCAGTTTCTAAATATCAAACTTTTTTACACTGAGCATTTTGGCTGTCACAATGGTAATTTACACCACAGACTTCTGTTTAGGATTTGAAAGCAAAAATCTCACTCACTAAAGCCTTTTACCACAGCAAAAATGCGTATCCTTTCCAAAAGATTTCATTCTTTAAAGCCATGTCCACATGGCATTTATAAACCCTGCTTCCTGTATGCCAAGCCCTGTTTCAGTTTCTTTGATCTAGCATATCACTGAATCCCCCAATAACCTCATGAATCAGAAGCAACTTTGTGCTAGAAAATATTCTATGATTAAATAAATTATCTTTATTTTATCCCCATTATCTACCTTTATTACAAATAAAGGAAGGAAACAGTATTTTCTTAAACACACACTAATAAGTGGAAGAGCTGGAATTAAAGCCTAGGCTGCCCGACCCCACTATGCCCAGGTCGGTCAGAATGCAGCATCACCCAGGAGTTTGCAAAGGGAAGATAACCATCTGAGTGGGCAGGGAACAGAGTTAACGCTTTTTGTTACATCCCAAATAAAAAAACCTGTTGGCGGACGAACTTCGTCATTCTTCACTGGTTGATAGATACACCTAGCACAGTCTTGTGGAATCCAAAGCAGGGAACAATGCTAGCAGGAAAGTGATCAGGGTTGTCCAAAGTAGCAGCGACACCCAAATAACCGCAAATGGATTTTGCAAGAAGTAAAGCTTTAGAAATCTCAACATACGGGGCAGAAATCAGAGCTCTGTCAGTGATGGGTAAATGAGAGTGTGAGAAAGAAAAAAAATATATGGAATTCAGACTATTTAGTGAGATTCAGATGAAATCTGAATAGCAGCTGGTTCAGAACGTGACCATGACAGGGAGATCTCAGGCTTGCTTTCTTAATTTTGAGGAAAAAAAAAACATAGAAAGAAAGTTTTATAGTGAAGCATTGGGTAACTTGATGATCTCTGAATGAAGTAAGGCTGTTGAATGGTGTTTCTAGATCTTAAATATGGATTGGAAAACTATAATCTTAATACAAATAATTATTTTCTTGTTCTAACGTAATGCCTGATCAAACCACTTGGAAAGCTTAGATTCTGGTGGACTCTTCACAGGCCCTTTATATGGCGCTGCCATTCTCAAATGCATTGTTTTACAAAAATCAAACAACTCTATTATTATTATTGTCATTGCTATAAAAATACCATATATTACAGAAAAAAATAGTTTACTGTACCATTCTGCCTAAGAGTATATAAATAGTTTGGTTGTTCTGAAGAAGATTCCTTTTAAGGAGTGATTCAAAGAGGGACCTTAGGTTTGAATGACCCTGCTTGTTCTGTCAAACAAAAGTTGTGAATTCAAAATGAAATTTCTCAAGAATGCAATTTCCCAGGAAGAAACTATTTTAAATAAGATTCTAATAGCGCTAAGGTTATATTCAGTAAAAAACTGAGTGGTCTTGGTAAATAAAAACTAGAGATTCTTGAACATCTGCTTATTGGAGGACAGTGACAACGATACATGGTTTGTTACGAATATGTCTACACACACTGTGCAATTCGTTTCCTCTTTTCCCTTCCTCCAGCATTTTGGGCAAAGAGCGTCTGTGGGGGTTAACTTTATGGTTTTGAATCCATAGCTACTCAGACTTTGAGCAGCTCCATTTAGATCTGGAAGGAAAGATGAAGACCCCAGACTTAAAAAGGATCTGGTGACTGACTGGGCAGTGTATCTCCCCTTATTTGGGGGTACGAGGGCAAACATGAATTACGCATAGAGTGCTTCATTCTCATTGTTGAAAGCAAAGGACGTAGATTTCTCCTCCTTTTTATTTAGAACATTTGCTTTAGAAAATTCGTAATTGTAAATTTATTCTCTGTTTCTTTGAAATGAATGTGAGACTTGTTAAAATTTTAGCAATCCTCTTACCAGCTTTAAGACTTGAGGACATATTTCTCAAGGACCTAAGGACTATCTCTTTGAAATATAAACATCAAGGAAGATAGGGCCGCTACTTCCCAGTTTCAGTGGGTGGGTAGGAGTCTACGTTAGGTGGGTGCCTTGCTCCAAGTTGCGAAACTATCTTCTGTCATATAGATATGAGTTTATTTTCTTTTGGATGAAGTCCGTTAGCTAACAGAGATGGCCACTGCAGTTGTCAAGTGATTTTAGGATGAACTATGTGTGACAAATGCTTTTTTCAAATTCTCTTCCTTGAAGACTACTTATTTGTGTTTTCTTGAGAACATGTAACAAGTCGTACCTGAGTAGCCGTGTATACATAATGGTGAGATTACTTCTTGTCTTTGCAATCTCTTAGCAGATTTGCCGTGATATGCATTACCTTCTGGTTCAATGCATATTTATTAATACAATTTTCTTTCTCTTCTATGTTTGTAGGGAGATTTTCTAGGTTGGGAGGAGATTTTGTTTTTAATTATAATTTTAATTTCCCCAACAGAGGATAAGGTGAGATAATATTCTTCAGTGCAAAAGATAATTACTTCACGTTAGGTAAAAGCACAAACTTCCGCTTTGTGAAACATGGGTAGAAAGGTGAAAATATACACTGGTTAACCTTACATGTAGAACCGGCCTGTTAAATCATTTCCCTTTCCATTCTTAAATGGCTTCCCCACACCACACATTCACCAGCCGCATTTTGAGTCAAATCCCTTGCTAACTGGTTCCCTCTAGATTTAGATGACAGGAAGTTTTGGCAGAAGATTGGAGTACAGGAGAAAGGAGAAACCTAGGGCATTTCGCTCTGTGTCTCTGCTGCTGGCTGCCTGTCTTCACTGACTCAGCTCCCCCTGAGCAGCCCCAGTGGGCCTTGGTCCTCAGTCCCCTCCCGTGGTTCCGTCAGTGTTAGGGGTGTGAAGTATCTTCCAGCTCTTGCTGTCTCTGCGATTCTAAAAAATTCCCTATGTGACTTGGTGCTTATGACATCCTTAAAAGTGATTTTCTGAATTAAAGTCTCATCGCACTACCTGGTCCAGGCTCCTGTCAGCTTTGCACATTTAAAACTTTTAGAGAATTTTGAACACGTGACTATTTATGCTTGTCTGTTTATTTCTTTGTATTTTACTTTCAGGAAGATATAAAAAAGTTTCTCTCATGTTAAGAATAAATAGTCCACTATGAACATGGATTTCTAAATTAATTAATCTCATAAAATAACCACTGTGTGTATAAATGACATATTCATATGTTAAAAACGGATTAAAAATATAATGGAAGTGGCATGCCCCTTGCTTTTTAGCAAACACCATATCTAAACATATTTAGTCGTTTTAAAACAACCAGGATAAAATCAGTAAGACCGGCAATGCTGGTGTTGACGTGGAGGACAGTGGCCGTGCTAGTTGAAGTCTCAGTTGGCAGCAATAACTGAAGCTGTAAACACCCAGGACCCAGCAGCCCATCCCTGGGTGTGTGCACAATGCAAGCATGGATGGATGTCCCCAGCAGGCATGCACTAAAGGTCACGGCAGTCTTTTCATAAAAGACAAAACCAGCAAACAACCTGAATTCCACCAAGAGTAGAATGGACAAATGATGTTTATGTGCTCACTCGATGGCATACTTTACAGCCAAGAGGATCAGTCTACAACCACGTAGAAAACGGGATGAATGTCCAAGATGTGCTTCTGAGAAAGAGGTGATACGCAGGTAAGTAAGTGCATACTACATTCATCGCCTAATGCTCATGGACATGCAGGATCAGACTGTGGTTCTATTAGAGGCTCATGAGAGGCCACGAGGTTCAAGTTCTTGACTTGCTAGCAGTTTCACTGACATTCAGTTTGTAAACATTTTCTGAGTTCACACATTTTGGGGGATTTTTATATGTGTTCTAATTCATAATTAAAATGATTTAAACAAAAAATAACTATATGACACATTTTAAATTTCATTATAGTGTTCTCTTATAAGAATAGGTTATAATCAATCTCTTCTTTGGGACTACTATTTTTTTCAATCATTTATATAGTCCACAAATAAACATCCTTCTTACTATAATATTGGTCAATTAAATTAGTTTTGGGAATAACTTTTTAGATGTGTTGTGCAGAGAAATTTTGCAGAATGAATTGTCATGATATGCAATGCTCAACGGGCTTCATTAGAAGTCACTCCAAGAGGATACTAAAAAGAATAATAATTGAAAGTATACTATGAATTTAAGTCTCCATATGGATTAACACAAAAGGCTTTGTCTTAATTATATGTAGCAATTCATAAATGATAGACAGGTGATTGGATTAGTTTTTAAAATTCTAAATGGTGCTTATGATGAAAATGTAGAAATTCTTATTAAATAATAAAAGGATATGATAAATACTGGAATAAATCATATGCAGTAATGTTTTATGCTCAGTTATCATGTCACATATTTATTCTCAAACTTCCAAGTACAGAAATTAGAGATAAAAAGCTTAATTGATAATACAAGTAAACAAATATTGTATTTATTACAATGTCTATGGAAAGTGGAGAATTAGACCTTAAGTCAGAAAATGAATTCCCTATTATTGCCTGATTTATAGAGGAAAAACGATTCAACTGATGTAACTTGGATTTACATCACCATGAGTCAAGAGGAATATATTATTTCACATTGAGAATGTGAAAAAATATGAAATATCTTTCATAAATATTTATGCTTTAAATGCTTGAAAGTCCATCTGTATAGATTAGAAAAGTATACATAGTTATCCCAAGGGACAAATGAACTTATTCTGGCAATTTTATCATCCAGGATATCTGAACAAAGTCAGAAAGTTTACCCAATATATGATAATGTATAACAAGGTGATATAATGCCTTGGGGCAGATGGGGCAGGAAAAAAACTGACCTCACCAAATTTGCATGGGGGTAGGATTTTAACAAACAGCAGAGAAAACAACTTAAATTAATGTGATGAACAAACAGATGAGCAGCACTCTTTTTAAAAAACATCCCTTAATCTAGTTTCATAGAGATGACAATTAAGTCAAAACCTGCAGAGCATGCTCGCAGTTACACAAACCCCCTGCCTTGCAAACTGTCTGAACTTAATCAGGCATGATTTCTTGCATAATCACAGAAACAAGGATCATGTTAAGTAAGGACATGTAAATCCCAAGGAACAAACTGAAAAGCGGGAAGACATATCCCAAGTATGGTATGTTACTATACATGTTAATCGTTCAGGCAATTCTTATTGGCAGGGGAGGGGGGAACCAGAAAGAGGAGATTATGAATATGTATATACACATACCATAATACATATCTTTTTGAGAATAGCGAATAAAATCCTGTGATATTTTCTACTAGAGATTAAAGATAATGAGCTCTGGTCACAAGAACTGATAATCTCTATTTGTTATTTAAGAAATGTGAATAACAGGATTTTATACAATTATTTACAAGAGCACTTATGAAATAAACAGAAGTGACATTACGGTTCATTGCCAACTTTTCTAAACAAATGCTGAAGAGCAGGCCTAGAAATTTCCAATTAAGGAAAAGAACCCTCTCATTAATGAAGGACTGTTATCATCACAGATGCAGGCACATTGGGGATACAAAAGGCCTCCCAAGTCAGCGAATCTTTCCCTCTGCCACATCTGGAAGTCCCTTTCATAAAAGAGTGTGGTTTATTCCATGTCATTTTAAATCTACAGAGCAATTTATCTTCACAACATATTTTAAATTAATCCTACTCCTTTTACTTAACCGATTTAGGAGAATTCTACATGGGTAACTTCAGAAATGTAAGTGCAGTAAAAGGTCTATAGTGATATATAATATTGAGTATATTATCTTATTTTTATGCTTATTTTGACTCACTCATAAAATGGATGAACATAAAAGATGAAGATAAGAGGAAGAGACCACCAGTAAACTTATAACTCTGAGATTAATGTTGCTGACATCATCAAGTATCGAGAAGGTTATAAAGCAACAGGAACGTTCACACTCCTGTAGGAGCACAAACTGGTCCGACCACACTGGAAAACTTTTTGACAGTATGTACTAAAGTTTATCATAGGATTGCCCTATAACACTGATATTCCACTACTAAATATAAACCTAGAAGAGATTCTCATATATATGAATCAAAAGGCGTATATAACTACATTCGTAAGAGTATTATTTGTAATAGCCAAAAACTGGAAAAAAAAATTGATACATAAATTTTCTATCTTTTCTCATTTATATTTTTTCAACAGTAGGTTATTCAAAATATGTGCTTTATTGTTCTATATACTACTTAGTATTAACTACTGATCCTATTATATGCCATTATATGTTTCAAAAATAATTGTATTCTGTACATATGCAATAATATATTTAACTTTTTCAATGTTCTGTTACCTCTAAATTGTTCCTGTTTTCTTCTTAAATTAACACAAAGATTAATTAATACATGTAGAAATGTTAGTCATCAACACATGAACATTATTAAGATTTCTGATACACACTACAAAATTTCTTCCCATAAAGCTCATTTAGATTTCACTGTTCCAAAAGAAAATATGAGCAAGCATGTTTACATTAATAAATACTGCTATTGCTTATATTAATATAATTTAACATAAGTTAATATGTTTTATTCAATAATAAAAGCTTGTAAAAAGTGTAAAGCAATATGAAAATGGAACTAAAAACATAGACTCCCATAATCTCATTTTCCTCTGATAATAGTGTAACTATTTAATGTATATACAACATATTTTACTACACATACACACATTGACAATTTCAGGATATTTGTGATTATATTGCTGAGTGTGTCCGTTGTATGAATGGTGTGTCCTCTCCTGCTGTAGTTGACCCTTGATTGTTAGCACATCCATAGATGGGATTGATCCTAAGGCTGACTGGCTATGAGGAATGGCTGTGACTATAGCAGATTATCATCTGTAGTTTGGTGGCTGAATCCAAAGAGTGGTATTTGCTGGAGTAGGGTTCTGGTACCTGCCAAACCCACCCTTCGAGTGTCTCATTTGTGAAGTTAATTGGGCTGCGCTCCTGTGTGGTAGAAGCCGGCCACTGGGCATGTTGTTTATGGGGCCTCTTGTAAGGGGCTCTGCTGCAAGCCCAGGTCAGCTGCTGTCTGTGGCTGGCCAGGGGCCACATGGCAAGAGCTACAAAGTGATCTGCGATCGGTAGCTGCCTGCGCTGAACTTGGAGGCACTCGGCAGAGGCTATGCGGGGAACCAAGACCTACTGCCACTAGTGGCAGAAGCCACTTAGCAAGAGGTACAGGGCAAGCTGAGGCCAGCTGCTGGTTGTTATAGGTTTGTGGAACTTCGAGAAATTTTAGGAAAGCCTGCAGTGTGGGCCAAGGCTGGCAGCTTGTGAGGAACAACTGCTGAAAGGGTGTGCAGGTTAGGTAGGGAGGGTTCTCAGGAGATCACCAGGATGGTGCTAGTTTGATGAAGAATCAGATTTGGTGCCTACTTGTGCCTGCAGGCTGGATGTGGGGAGGTATCAGAGAAGGAAGAATGGTGCCTGCCAGAAGTTTAGTCCCAAAAGAGCTGCCCTTCCAGCCGTTATCCTAAAGCCAGACATTTCAGTTCCTCTCCATATGTCCCTGGCACTTTTAAAGCTTTTGCCCCACTACTGAAGCTCAGAGCGAGTGAGTTCTTCAGCAAGTCCAAGCACAGGCCCTTTAAGAGGAATGCCTGGACCTCAAGCAGCTCTCTGCCTTATCCAGACAAAATGAATCCCTGCTGATTTTCATAGCCACTTGTGGGGAATCCTCTTCCTGGCCCTAGGGGTCTAGTGTTCTAGGCTAGAGAACTTGGTGAAGTGATGGGACTTCTTGCTCTACAGGGGAAACTCCACAGCCAAGATATTCCTTCCAATTTTCAGCCACCACATAAGGGTATGTGGGTATAGAACCAGACTGTTTAGCATCTCCACCCCTCCTGCTAGTCTCAGAGTGGCTTCTTTATATCCTTAGCTATAAGCGTTC
This sequence comes from Pteropus alecto, assembly GCF_000325575.1. Lineage (NCBI taxonomy): Eukaryota > Metazoa > Chordata > Mammalia > Chiroptera > Pteropodidae > Pteropus > Pteropus alecto. The sequence goes on from NW_006437828.1 coordinate 4,344,722, forward strand.
TATTCAGCTAGTCGTCAGGTGGTTCTCAAGGGCAGTTGTTCTATAGTTTATTTGTAATTTTAATGTAATCAAGGGATGAGGTGAGCACAGCATTTACTTACTCCACCTTGACCAGAGTGGCTGGAGTTAGATTGTGTTTAATGTTCATTGTAGCTATAACTTCTTCTGCCTGCTATGAACATTTATATACAATCTTTAATGGACTTTCTTTTCATTTATCTTCACTAAATCCCTAAAAGTAAAATTTCTATATTCACAAGATAGGTGTATATTTTATTTTGCGAAAAAAGATTTGTATCCAGAATTTGTATCCAAGAAAACTTTTCCAAAGTTGTATTGTTTTACATGTCCACCCTCTACATATGAGAGTTCCAGTTACTCTACATCTTAGCTGTCATATAGTGTCATTTTAAATTTGGCCATTAAAATTTCTAGTGAAAACCCACTTTAAATGTAATTTTAATTTCCCTTATGGTTAATGATTATGAATACTTTTTCATGTAAAATGATTTATAAAATGTATTTCATTATTTTCTCTTTTTAGCAGTTTGTTTTTGCTTTCTTTTCTTAAGTTGTAAATGTTTCCTATAGATTCTGGATACAAATCTTTTGTCCACCTTATGCTTTAAAACTATGTTCTCCCAGCCTCTGAAATGGCTATTCATTTCCTTATTGATGCCTATTGAGGAGAATTTGTTAATTACAAGGAAGTCTAATTTATCGAGTTTTCCCTTTGTGATCGTTTCCTAGGGTGTCCTATCTAGATTTTTCATCTACTCTCAGGAAGTGAAAATATGTTCTTTTATGGTTTTTACTAGATGGCATAATTCTACATTTTTAATTTAAGTCTACTATATCAACTTAATTTTTACATGGTATGAAGTGAAGGTCAATGCTCATTTTTTCCCTCCAAGTGGATAACTAGTTGTTCAAACACCATATTTGAAAAAAAAAAATCTTTAGGTTTAATATCATTTGGCTCTATAATTATGTTTTCATCCCATCTGTTTCTACTATATTTATTTTTTGTAATATATTTTGGGACTGATAATCTCAATATACCTGTGCTCAATCATTATGGTTCTATACCTAGAATTTATTTCATTCTTCTTTTATTAGAATACTCAAGCAATTTAGGTGAGATTGACTCTATTCACTTTTCCAGACTGGGCCATAATTAGCCTAAATCAAGCAGATTAATATATAGTACTACATTTCTCTTTGGCCATACACATTTTAGGGTAATTTGTTCAGCAATAAATAGGTGACAATTTATTCAAACTTCATTAAACCCAGAACATATGTTAGATGAAAGAGGAAAAGAGGCCTTATCTCTCTCATTTGGACCTCGAAACATGAAGTCACAGAAAACATTTTAGGCTTATGCCAACATTCTAAGAGCAGGTATAAAAGGCAGAGAGAAACTTGTTTTTTGATAACACTGTTGAGATAATAGATTAACTCAGAACTGAAAATGATGCCATTATGCTAAGTTTTTCAGTTACGTGATCTACATTATATTTACTTTTTGATGCTTGCAACTAAAAGCATCTTAAGTGATAAAACTACCTGTATTTCTTTTCTTCGTGCCCCACATTTCAAATCATAGAAACAAATTTTCTTTATACTACATGAATATATGAACACACATACACACACGGGAGTATGATTTAAGAACAATTAAAATTACCACAAAACACATAGGAATGGTGAAAGAGTTTCCACTCCCCATCCCCCGGTAAATACATTTCTAATACTTTAGACATTTATTTCGGGAAGGACTGAAATGATAAACAGGAAACATATCTCTCATCACCTTCTTTATGTGCTCCTTTCTTTCCACAACAGTTATTAAAATATGGCTATTTTTGAGGTAGTATAACTCAGCTTATTTTTTTCCAAATTAGTGTCTAAGCTCACTTAAACTATAAAAGTTATGAGTATATACTCAAATTTTATCAAATACAACATTACTTTTAAAACAAATCTTCTTTGCTATTATAAATACTTTAGTTATGATAAATAAGGACAAAATCTAAAATGAGATGATTGACTTTAAAGATAAAAATATGACTCCTTTCAATAATTCTTACTTTCATTGTAATTTAGTATTGCTGGCTAAATTTTCTAGGTTAGGAAGACATGACCTAGGAATACTGATTAATTTGGTTTGTTGAAACAGTAACAGACAATCATATTAGTTCCTTTGGACATCAGATGAATAAACAGTAATGTTATTAAAGTAAAAATTGTATTTGAAATAAATTTTGCACTAAGTAAATATGAACAAATTTGCAAACTCATGATTAATGTGATTGTGACAATGAAAAGATTCAAGATATCTACTGTAAGATTAATTTTAAGGTGATGCTATTAGCTGAATGTAAGAATAATATTGATAAAAGCACATAAAGAAATATTATAATGGATAATAAAGTACCAGATATAAAAGTATGTTCTGCTGATAAATATTCTTCATGGAAAACTGTGATTTTTATTTTCTGATATCTTTTCTGGTCTAAATTAACCTTTAATGAAACATGGTATTTGTTGTATCCCCTGGAGGTATATGTATGTTATTCAACATATTAATTGATTTGGAGATTATGTAAAATGAAAGAACATCATGGGAGAAAGGCAGAGAATATTATAGAAATTGGCTCACATGGTCATGGAGGCAAATAAGCCCCACAATCTGATCTGCAACCTGTAAGCCTGAGATCTAGGAAAAACAGTGATATAATTCAGTCTGAGGCTTAAAGCCTAAGAACCAGGGGGCCGCTGGTCTGAGTCCCAGACCCAGAAGCTCAATATCCTGGAGCACATTGTCCAAAAGAAAGGGAAGAAGGACATCCCAGCTCAAGAAGAGGGAAATAATTTGCCACTTTTTTTTTCTTTCACTTTTTTGTTCCACTCAGGCTTCCAAGAGAGGTGCCAGCCCACATGAGAATGAATCTCTTTACTCAGTCTCCTGAATCAAAAGTTAATCCTTTTAAAAAACACTCTCATAGACACAGCCAGAAGTAATGTTTTGCCAGCTATCTGGGCATCTCTTAGGCCAATGAAGTTTACACACAAAATTAACCATCAAAGAGATATGTGACAATTCATTCAATGTCATCAATATTATCCTGATACCAAAACCCAATTACAGAAATTATAACAAAATAAAACTAAAAATAAATATTATTTTTAAATATACCAAAATTCTTAATAAAAACTTAGCAAGTTGTATTCGACAGTACAAAAAAAAAAAAAAAGA
>NW_006437828.1:4349484-4364472 GCF_000325575.1 Pteropus alecto
TTTGTTCCACGGCTTCCAAGAGAGGTGCCAGCCCACATGAGAATGAATCTCTTTACTCAGTCTCCTGAATCAAAAGTTAATCCTTTTAAAAAACACTCTCATAGACACAGCCAGAAGTAATGTTTTGCCAGCTATCTGGGCATCTCTTAGGCCAATGAAGTTTACACACAAAATTAACCATCAAAGAGATATGTGACAATTCATTCAATGTCATCAATATTATCCTGATACCAAAACCCAATTACAGAAATTATAACAAAATAAAACTAAAAATAAATATTATTTTTAAATATACCAAAATTCTTAATAAAAACTTAGCAAGTTGTATTCGACAGTACAAAAAAAAAAAAGAAAGAAATCTTGACTCCTTTAGTAAGTGAGGTTTATTTCATGAATACAAGGTTGTTCCTGCATTTACAAATTTAACTATTTATGTTATATTAATTGACTGAAAGAATTATCTGAATTCATCTGAAAAAGCATTTGGAAAAATTAATATTTATACCTGATAATAATCCTTAGCAAATTAGAAATAGAAGGGCATTTCTTTAACCTATAAAAGACAATATAAACTTACTGTCACCGTATTTAATGGTGAAAGACTCAATATAGGTTGCTGTGGTGACATAAAACCGGAAACACAAGGAAACACAAATCAGAAGAGCTGACATCAAAAATAACTAAGAAAAAACATTAAAATGTGAACAGTATAGTTTAAATGAATGATGTGCAGTAAATTTATAATAATTACATGAGTAAAGTTAACAAATTGTGATTGCTTTTGTCATATGTAAACATCATGTTTCTAATTGTGGTATATATCTATTGTACTGTGGCCAAAATTGCCAGTTTTGCCCCAATATGATTTTTTGTTTGAATTTTAGCCTTTGCTGGAAGCCAGACTAAAGATCTTGGCCACCTTTGGAGCAAGACGTGACCTTGCAGCTAATTTCTGGCTAAGAAGTATATTATGTTTTCAATATTCATATTAATTAACATGCCTAATTTACATGCAAAGTTTCTAAAGTAGAGCAGACTACTAGCTAATTCTTCTGCTCTATATGTTTTTGACTGGGTCTGGTGTGTGATATTCTGCCAGTGGCCCAACTTGTAAAAGATCCAAGATGCCTTAATTTATAGGACTGGCATCTTGGCAGAGTGGCCTGAAGAGCTGGGTGCATCTCTCTTTCCATGTAGTCTCAATATTTCTCTACATGGTCTTTCTAGCAGGTAACTGACCTTCTCACACAAGAATTGTAAGTTTCAAGAGTAAGTCTTTCGGAACCCAGAAAGTGGAAACAATCAGATTCGTAGATTCAGGGCAATGGCACAGTGTTCATTCTGCCATATTCTATTGGACACAGGTGTTACAGAGGTCACTCAGATTGAAGGAGAGGAGAGAGGGAACACATCACATGATGGGAGAGGTATCAAAGAATGTTGACATCTTTAGTGTACTCAGTGTCTTTCATAGAGAAATCTCCATATCAACTGGCATAAATATGACTTTTATGTTAGGTAAAAAATAATATAAGTAACTGTAGTTATATAGAGTGCCTTTTTAATAATAGGTCTTTTGTTATGTAGGATCATTTTGATGTATTACTCTTAATATCACCTAACTGTATATCAAATTCAGAGTTAGACTATCTTATGAATGTTTTCTGTTCACTTTCCTATTTCTAATTCAGACTACTTTGCTCAGTCACTCAGTTCACTATTTTACTCCAAAAAGTCTCCATTTTTCCTCGAAATTTATATCTATATACAACATACATGTGTAGGTTGAGCATTTTACTCTGTTTGAATATAACAGGGATTGATGATTTTATGGCCTAGATTGCCTCATAATAATAATGATAAACCTCATCTCACTATTGGTAATGATCTCAGAGTTATTAAAAACATTATATTAAAAGCAAGTACTAAATAAATTGATAAAATTTAAAACATATATATATGCCAATGCCTAAGATATTTCATCATATTACATTTTTAAAAAACTTTCCAAGAGTGTCAATAACTGATATTTTTCTTCTCTTATTTTGCCCAGGTTAAATGCCTCACTTCTCTTTTTCATGCTGTATTAGTATCTTGCAAAATTTTATGCACATAAACTGTTAAGACTTATGGGAGTTTCTTTAACATGGTGGAGACCAAATGTTTTACATTGACAGACAATCTAGAGATAGAAAAGGGCAAAGTTTATAGATTTTTTTTATTTCTGTTCTGAGAGCGAAGAATCATGGTATTGTGATGATGTAGAAAAGGTTTATTTGATGTCATTTGAAGAGAAACTAATAACAGATAGAAGAATAAACTATAGTTCAAGAGAAAGGTACAAAAAGAGAGGGGTTAAAGGCTTTTTGCAGCACTTGAGAGAAGCAATCATTTCTTTTGATTGCTTGACATTTTTGAAGAGAATATCATACGTACAATTTTATGCTAGTATCTGAGCATCTATTTTAATGATAAAGACATTTTCAAGCAATCAGAACTTCAATACTTTAAAAAATCTAGTGTATTTTAATAAAAGCCATTCCCCAAGATGAAAGAAACGTTTAACTTATTCTTTATATATTTGTTTTAAAGCTAGTTCCAGAATGTAGACATTCTTTGTGACCTAGCTAAACACGGGGAAATGATATTGATAAGTCAGTAATAACTGTCATTATCTCTTAATTTGCATTTGTATCTTCAGAATGCTCCTGTCAGGAACAAGTGCACAGATGCGAGAACTGAGGCATAGAATTGAAGTGTTAAGTCTAAGACCACCATGCATTTAAAAGTAAATTGTAATCAAACAATACTAAAATCTTAAGACTTATCTTTAAACTATTATAAAACAAAGCATAATGTTGCTGGTGTAAAGAACAAGTTATGAAAGTCATAGACCCAAGACTGAATATCTGTTTTAAAAGTTGTCTCTGTCCAAGAGACACTATTTATGTGTTTTTATGAACGAGGAAGGTTAAAATCAAGGTTATGTATTGCACTTGTTTTTATTATTGTTTTTAGTAATATTTGTTCATGTATTTGATAGAGACAGACACAAAAGAGCCTTAAAACAGCAAATATGTTGTCAATTATGAAAAAATACATATAATTCAAGATTTTAACACCCTTTAACAATCTTAAATACCATAGGATTTGTCAATTTTAGACACATTATTAACATCTTCCAACATAAAAGTTGAGAGAATGGTAAAATAAACCATCATACATACAGTATCTAGATTTTATCCCACAGGATAAAGTGAAAGCAAAGTGAGATTCTTTTTTTACAAAATTGTGTAGCTCTGTCATCCAAACATCGCTTTAGGTGAATCCTATACATTTTGGTATGTTCTCTTTTAATTTTTATTTATCTCAAAGCATTTTATGATTTTCTTTTAGATTTCTTCTTTAACTCATTGATAATTTATAAATATACTTAATTTTACATATTTCTGAATTTCCAAAATATCTTTAAATTATTGTTTTTAATTTTATTCATTTGTGGTCAAAAAATATACTTAGTAACTTTTTAATTCTTTCAAAAATATATTGAGACATTTTATAGCCCAATATCTGGTGTAACCTCTCCTGAAGAATATTCTGTATGCATTTGAGAAGAATGCATACTCTTGTGTTTGGGGTACCATGTCATATAAATATTTGGTTTAATTGGTTTAATTGTCTTTGTTCAAATCTTCTATTTCTTTTTGGTCTTCTATCTAGTTATATACATTATTGAAAGTGGGCTATTAATGTCTCTAACTCATGGAACTTAGACATCAATACTTTTTCTCAATACTCACACATTACAGTGTACTTGTGAGAAAAAAAAAAACTGTCTGAACTGTGCTATTATAGAGCAAGGGTTCTTGGACTCATGCTGTTGTGAGGACAGTTTAGTCATAATTTAAGATATAAGTATAAAAATTGAGAGTAAGAATTTGTATGCTTTGATAAATCAACAAAATAGTTTTCTATTGACAATAATACAAGAGTTCTTATTCTATATGTCTTTCATTTTGTTATTTTTTTATTATTGCCTTTTATTGTATTTTACATAAGTAGTGGTTTGTGATAGATTGAATAAATGATTTTTACATAGACAATATGAAAAGGACCGAACATTAGCATTCTCACCAACAATAGTTATCTCCTCAGGCCTTTAATTTTTTAAAAAAGACATCTTTCTCTTTCTGCTTTCCCTGACAACCCAATAAAAAGCTAAAGTCTCTGTCACGGTAAGTAGGTGGATAGGTAGACGGATGAATCGTAGGATAGATTTGCTTCAGAATTTTTCAATTTTGTATATGCTATTTCACATATAATTCTAACCTTCATAAGAAAATACAATGGCCACTTAAAAAATGGTTCCTAAATTCTGCTGGGTCGAGAATTGAATATGAGATGAAGATAATACAGCTAATGTCAGCATTTGATTGTTTTGTGTTTGCATCTATTTCGTCAGGTCATTAGATAAAGTTTTGATCACATTATAGGCCTTAGGGGAGCAGTCAGTGAAGATGGAGCAAATACGTATTAAGAGCAGAAAACAGCTAGCAGAACTGGGACATAGAGGAAGTTAGGAATGGGGGCAATCGGCCAGTCTTGAGGAGCAGGAAGGAAACACAACCGCTGGGAAGATGGTGATGGTACTAAACATAGAGGCGTGTATGTGTTTGCACGTGAGGTATGTGTGCTTCCTCATGTGGTTTGTTCACGTAGCACATGAGATTTATTCTTGAATGTGTTACTCTAACGACGTTGAGATTGGAGGGATATGGTTTGTTCAATGACATTCTCTTTTAAACCTCACGTGTAAAATTCAGGTAGCATAAAAAACTACTCACCAGTTGGGGGAAATGTTCAAACATGTGAAACCAGTCAATGACTTCAAGTCATATATACTTTACATATGTTGTCATACTCAAAATGTGTCTTTTATTTACTGAAATAATTTGTTAAGTGTACAGAAATGAACATTTTAACTCAATAATTTTTTAATGTCTCATAACATTTATTACTAAGATATCATCTGAAACTATAAACACTCAGTTTTCCATATCTACTTAAATTTATGAAGTGTAGATGTGCTTTTTATTCTAGTTCCCCTTTTTTTGGACAAATTATAACCTGCATTTCAGTGTTTATTATCATTCCCTAAGCAATTTATAAATAACATATTATTAAAATAATTCACACAAATATTTAAGGAGTGCACTGTGCATCTAATTTGCCAAATTCTCCCATAAGTAAAGAACATATTTTCTTACATTCTCCATGATGTACACCATGTATAGATTTATATGAAATAAAAAATATCCCTGACTTATTTTATTTTGTGCACCTACATTATTATTATTTATCACCTTTTACCTACCTCAAAAGAAAAATATATATACATGTTTCTATGAAAATTAACTGAGATGCTACTCTCAAATGTGGCATTCCAGAAAGCATAGAGAGGGCAATAACCAATCTGAATCAGAGTTTTGGAATACTTTTACTGATGAATTGTTACCACCAACCATCATCATGGAAGCAACTTATGTCTCTGAGTAAGGGAAGAAAACTTTCACAATTTTTGTATCATTGAGACTATATCATTCAAATATCTTCTTATTTTCTTCCCAGTTTGCTATAGTCCATCAAGATAACAACATCACATTTATGACATGGAAACAGAGTCATTAGGGAAAAAACAGAAAAACAAGTAAAACAAACAAGAAACGTTGGGGGATTCCCACCTATGGTGATGCTTGACAACCACAAAAATAAAACAACTAGTTATTTTGCCAGCAAATGAGTTTATTTGAGAATAGCAGAGAATTGAATTTCAAAACCAGCAAACTGTAGCAAGTCTATGGGCAAGTCTAAAGAGACAAAGGAATGGTCAGCCCTTATTAGTTTTCAGGAGGAAATGAGAGAGGCTCGTTTTGAACAGAAGTTCATTGGAGGAGAACAAGAGTTTGAGGTTAGGATGGTTTCTCATTGGCTACAAGTGGTAGTGTGTTGCTGCTGGGGCTGAGAGGGATCTTCCTTCTTTTTTTAAAGAAGGCAAGAGATTAAATTTCTTGGTGAAAAATGCCCTCCCCTGTCAACATAATTCTTCTCTCTTCCTGCTGGTTATGCAGGCTGCAATGAGTGGTATGTGGATGGTATGTCCCACTTCACGGCTTCTGGACCCCAGTTTAAATGAGGTTTCCCTTATTTATTTTCACATTGTCCTTGTAGAATAACCATTTGAATAGATTTTTTCCCCCCAGAAGCATATAGCGTCTCATCATTCATTGCTAATTTGGACATAAGCATTGTAAGCTATAGTAAATGCCTAAATCTGTGCAATTAATATAATGTATTAAGAACAAAGATTTTTCTGCCCAATATATTTAGCATCTGATTATCAAAGACATAAATTTGTGCAATTCATATATATAAAGTAAGAAGAAGTGTGACTTTTCTCTTATGTATTATCGAAAATCATAGGTGATAAATGGAGAATAGAGAACAAATGTACAATATACGGGACTGAATGCTCTAAAGAACTCTTACTCAGAAAGTACATTTATGAAAATGAAGAGATCAAATACAGGCTATCAGGGAATATGTACATTCTTGAAAACGGTACAAATGAAGAGGTACCTTTTCAGAAGTCTGCATTTCATCATGAGTCTTCTATACTATATTTGAATGTTTTGGTTGATATTGCACTTCTGAAACACTTACAACCCTCACAAATTTCAGAATGTACATAAATGAAACACTGTGAAGTTTATCTCATCTTTTCTTTAATTGTGGTAAAATTTATATAACATAAATGCAACCATTTCTAACTGAATAGTCATTATCATTTTATACATTCACAATGTTGTGCAATTCACATTTCACAATTCACAATATTGTGGTGAGTTTTTCGTAAATGCGTTTAATCGTGCCAAGGCATTTCCTTTTCCTAGTTTTCAGAGTTTTATTTGTTTTTGTTATGGAAGCATGTTAGAATATTTTTCTGCATTAACTGGCATGATTGTGATCTTTGTTTTCTTTTGCACTGTTGTTTTCTTTTGCACCAGTTGTTGTGGCCTCACCCCCACCTTTTCCCCTTACCTTATCTGACCCAAGACTATTGAGCTGTGCTGCATGGAGTGAGACAGAAGTGGACCCCTTGGACTGTGTCCCACAAGGCTGGGGAAGCTGAAATCTCACTTTGCTTTGACTTTCTCCTGTGGGATAACTTACAGGACAGGAGGTCGTTCTGGCCTGTGAGCTGTGCCACTATAGGAGAACATGACACATGTCAAGAAAAACTATTTTTATCCTTTTCAGTGCATCTATTCTTATATTATTTTTGCTCCAGTGGGTTACTGGAGCCTCTCAGATAGACTCCCTAGCTCTCCTAAAGGTATTCTCATCCATGAGTATTTGTTAAAAGTGGTTTTTATTGGGGGTTTGAGGGCTACAACCTCCTATTCGGCAATCTTGCTGACATCAGTCCCTCTTCTTAACTTGCTTTCAGGAGTGCATCGTTTAGTTTTCTTTATACAAGTAATATACCACCTTTGTTAAATGTAATCCTACTTATTGTACCCTTTGAATGCTATTGTAAATGGAATTGTTTATTTAATATTAAATTGTATATTTAATATTCTTTTCAATTTTATTGTAGGTTCATTCAAACACATTTTCATGTTGATCTTATACTTCGTGATTTTTATTAGTCAGTTTTATTAGCCATAGTATCTCTTTCATGGTTTTTTTTTTTTTTTTAGAATATTGTATGCATTTGTGATTTTTATTATTTAGTTTTATTAGCCATAGTATCTCTTTCATTGTTTTTTAGAATATTGTATGCATAGAATCATGTCATTTGTAAATAGAGATAGTTTCACTTATTTCTTCCTGCTTAGATGCTTTTATTTCCTATCCTTGCTGAATTATTTTGGTTAGAACCTTCCATACAAGGTTGAGTTGGAAGCTGGTATTTTAACCTTGTTTCTGATTTTAGGGAAAACATTTCATTCTTTTACTATTGAGTATATGTTAGTTATGTATTTTTCATGTTGAAAAAGTCGTTCTTTATTCCTACTTTTCTGACCTTTCATCATGAAATAATGTTGAATTTTTATCTTTTCTGCCTCATTTTAGATGACCATGTATATTTTTCCTTCATTTGGTGTATTATATTGATTATATTTTTTATGTTGAACAACCCTTGCATTCCTGGGATATATTTCACTTGGTCATGAATTATAATCCCTTTAGTATGCTGTTGAATTGAGTCTTCCATATTTTGTTGAATATTTTGCATCTATATTTATAAAAGACATTAGTCTGCAATTTCCTTTTCTTGTGATTTTCTTATGTTTTGAAATCAAGAGATTACTGACCTTAAAGAATGAATTAGGTTTTCCCTCTATTTAAGATTTTTTAAAGAGTTTGAGGATTTTTATGAATTTGTCTTTAAATGTTGTTTGCATTTGCCAGTGAAGCAATCTATTCCTGAAGTTTTCTTTGTTTTGATATATTTAATTACTATTCAACTTTTTAAATTGTTATAAAGTGCTGAAATTTCCTATTTGTTCTTGAGTCTCTGATTCTAGATATTTATCCAATTTATCTAGGTTATTTAATTTGTCAATATATACCTATTAGTTGAATATTCTTATAATCAATTTTATTTTTATATAAGTTCATTAGTAATATCTCCACTCTCATTTCTGATTTTAGTTATTTCCATCTTCTTTCTCTTTTGTTTGTCAGATTAGCTCAAAGTTTGTTACTTCTCTTAATCTTTTAAAAGAACCAACTTTTGGTTTTATTAATTCTCTCAATTTTTTTTCTTATTTGTTTCATTTCTCTATGATGTTTATTATTTTCTCCATCTCCCAGCTTTGGATTTAGTTGGCTCTTCTTTTGGAAGTTCCTCAAGATGTAAAGAGGGTTATTAATTTGATTGTTTTAAATGTAGGCATTGACAGCTCTAAATTTCCCATTGAATATCTCTTAAGTTTTGGTCTGCTGCATTTTCATTTGTCTCTATGCATTTTCTAATTTCTATTGTCATTTTTTCTTTGGCCCATTCACTGTTAAGTAATGCGTTATTTAATTTATATATATATATTTTTTTCTAGTTTTTCTTCTGTATTGATTTCTAGATTCCTTCTACTCTGGTCTTAGAAAGCACTTCATGTGATTTAAATCTCATAAATTTATTAAGACTTGTACTGTGGCTTAACATATGGTCTATGCTTGAGCATACTCCATGTACATTTAAAAAGAATGTATATTCTGCTGTTGTTGCCTGGAGGGTTTTATATATGTTTGTTGGGTCTGATTCATTTATTTTATTGTTCAAGCCCTTAATTTCCTTATTGATCTTCTGTCTAGATTCTATCCATTACTAAAACTGATGTATTGAAGTTTCCAACTATTATTGTAGAGCTATCTATTTCGCCCTTCAATTCTTTCAATGTGTGCTTCATATATTTTGGGGCTCTGTTGTTTTATGCATATATATCACAATGATTTTTTACTAAAACTTAACCTCATTGTTTTTTAATTACCCCTCAGTAGCCATAATTTTTTTTATTAAATTCAGCATTCCAAAAATTAGTTTCATTTGTTTTTGCCAACCTAAAATTTGTTCCAGTGAATGAAACAAGCATGACAGTGCCATTTCTATGATATAATTGAACCCGTTTTTTTTTTTTTATTTATATTCTTTTTGAATTTTTTTTGGGGGGGGGTTGTTTTTTATTGTTTTTACAATGTAGAACATTGGAATATATTTTGCGTGAGCTCAAATAAATTATAGAAAACTATTATATATCTATTTTGAATATCCAAATGGTGATCATCTTATGTACAATATATCTAGAAGTATTAAATCTAATTTGCTTGAATTTACCAGAACAGAATGAAATAATCATGAATATTAAAGACATAAAAGGATATTTCCTTTAACATACAATGCTGTGTCAGACCTTGGTTTGTTCTAGTAAGTTTAAGCTTTTGACTTCTCTTCATCTAACTCAGTGCCCCTACTATTTAAACTCAAATAAAGGAACATGTTGTTGTTTTATTTTTTGAGAAGTCTTTTTTGGTTCTTTATCTCCTTATGTATGAATTGCTCCTCATTTCTCCTATATATATTGTACATAGTTTTCATCAAATCCCTTGTCTCATTCTTAATATGCTTTTTTGGTTGTCTTCTTCATTGAACTAGAGGAAAAAACCTACATGATACTTACTAGTTCATAAAGCTAATGACTTAGTAGTCCATAAAGCTAATGTAGATGATCAATAAATTTGTTTGAATGAATGAATATAAGTAATGAAATATAACATAACATTTATTTTATTTCTAGTAGCACGGTTATTTTTCTTTTAAGTAGTCTATTTACTATACTGTTTAAGAAGCCTACTTTCCATGTTTACATTTTTAAATTGTAATTTTCTGTGGTGCTTTAGTAGGCTTTATAATTTTTCACCACAGGAATAGTGTAGTGTCCTGCTTGGTACAAAGTATTGTGTTCTACAGTGGCAGGGATTAGTTTACAATATCTCCTAAGGCGAGAATTGGTTTCAGAATCACTGTGGCCAACTGGTTTGCAAAAGTGGAGAAGCTAATAATAACTATAAGCCCAAAGGGTGTAAAACATATGGCAAGATAAAATTCTGCTTATTCATAGGTTGTAGAAAATGAGAAAGATCAACAGGTTTAGATTACTGTACCTCTCCATTCTTGGTCCGTGGATTCCTAGTGCTAGGCTAGTCCAACAACATAGGCAAAATATTCAGAAAACTTCATCGCATGAAAGCATTCAAAATCAGCTGTATATTTAGGTTTAAACTGGAATCCACTTGCGTATTATTTCGTGGGTGTATGTGTTTGAACACTACGTTAAAACAACACCACTTTTATTTAGATTAATTCTCAACTTGAAAAGCACGTTGGCATGTGTTAAGTATTTCATCTTTCTGGTATCCCTATGAACTAGTAGGGATACTCACTTTATGGAAGAGAAGACAGTCCTCTGAGACAGAAAATGTGATGGGCCTGGGTGCACTCACACTACATGGAATGTCAAATCTAAACTTGCTCTTCCAGCTCCTGCTTCTTTTCTCTTTATATATACTATTCTGGCAGAATATGACATTCTGTTAAAGAAAACTTGTAACCAAAAGTTTTCATTATGTAATTTGAGTACAGCAGATTAAATGTTTTATATATTTTGTCACATTGATTCTATTTTTAATGGATCCATCCTTTCATGTTTGAAAACATTTAAATAATACTTCAATATATAATTTTATGTAATTAAAATTATCTGCACATGTGCATTAAAAAGAAAGTCAGACATTTTATATATTTCTGAAACTCTTTCCTTCAGAAAGCAATTTTAAAGAAGACATTTCAACAAAAATAATCTTTATTCATTTTTCTCAAAGAACATAAGAATTAGAACTTTTTGATATTGGTCAAACCAGTGCATTTTAAGAAAGCTATCATAGTCTGCATATTTCAAAAAGTTAAATGAAAATAATGAATTGAATAAGAAAATCTCTGTGATTTTCAAAAGTAAACTTACAATTAAATTTTAGAGGATTTCAGATGATGAATCTATTTAGAATAACTTCCCTGTTGCAATATCTCCAATTACCTTTCATTAAGGTATTTTTAAAGGAGAGAAGGATTAGTCAAGACTACTTATCTGGACAGAAGAAATATCAGTAGAGATATAAACTCATTTTTATATATGAAAATTTGCTGTTGAATATTTTTTCTTCTACTTAAATTGTATTTCTTAGCTAGCTCAGGAAATCTGTTGCAAATGAAAATAAAAGTGGTATGATAGGATATAATCCATATTCAGCTATTTAATCAACTAAAAAATAAACGTTATATAAATGCACCTTATTGAACCAGTTCTCTGTATAAGTGAATCTGTGGGAAATGTTGGTTTCAAATCATTATGTACTATAATAACAAAAGTAGGATGATAGGTTAGTTTACTCTAACCATTAATCAGAGGTGAATCTCGAGAACACATTAAATAAAACTATTGAAATATATTACCAGAGGTCTTGAAAACTGTAATAATGCAATATTTAATATTAGACATTCTGTTATTTCTGTCCATGAGTTAAGCTATTTTAGCTTTGCTATGCCATTTTTAAATGTAAATATTGATATTAAATGTCATGACATTATTTTCTGACTTTTTAATCTATTTTCTGATGAAAAAATAACTCATAAATATATATTGAAGAATAGAATTCCAATATGCAAATGTTATAAAAATGTCTTAGGTTGACTAGCTTTTTCCATGCCTTATTATATATATTATCTATAATATATTTTTATGTTAATTTAATTTGTTTAAATCCTATAAATACAATATTGAAGAAAAATTATCTTTAAGCATATTCACAATATTCAATAAATGTATGACAAATATTTTCAAAGATCATTACATATTTTTAAAGAAAAATCATAAGAGTAAACAAAAGTAGCATTTATTAATCTACTGCTATTAGCTGGGCCTTTGCCTAAAACGTTGTATATTTTTTATTTGATTTTCTGATTAATCACATGAAATAAATATTGCTATTTCTATTTTGTGTAATCAACAGCACAGTCTCTGAGATAAGAAACAACTTGTTTAATGGTAAAAGGAAATAGAGAAGTAAAAATACAGATCTGTGACTAATTTCCTCTGTTGTCCCTACAGATACCCAATAAAATACAAATCTTTACATACATTTAAAAGACTAATTTAGGTTCTCTGAGAAGTTAAGCAATTAATTAAAGGTATAATTGAAAATAATAAATTTTATTTTATAGAAATATCATGTCTTTTATGGCAAATCATTTCAAATATGACCAAAATAACAAGTTCATACTTCATTCTAATTTATTTATATTTCCTTACATAAAATAATGTGTTCTAGAATAGTTTTTTTATTTGAATCCTTGGAAAAAATATGTAAGCTTAACAAGGAAGTTGCCTTAATTTTCATTACAATGTTGTTTTCTAAATTAGAATCTTTGAAATTCTTGCCATGTCAAATATCATATGCCATCTATCAGCATGATGTGTGAAATTATAGAGATGACTTTAAAGTTGTACTGTATTGACAGTTTTTTTTTTTTCTGTTTAAATGTGCAGCATTTTATTTTCAGAGGGAATTTCTATTTCTTTTACTATTTTCTTTTGGAAGGCAATTTATCATGTTTGATCTACATTGTTTATTATTTAAGATTTTGCTGGTATTGTTTTGACACCTAATGCGAGAATCTTATGAAACTGAAAATATTTTTACTGTATTTCATATTCTAATTTAATCTCATGTTGTCATAGTTCATCTTTCATGGAAGAGTTTTCACTAGTGGCTTTAAATATCTCAGAGTTGAAACTGAAAACATTAAAAACTGGTTTATCTTTTATTGTGTTACCAGTCTCATCTTTTTTGAGTCTTGAAATAATATATACCCAGACTCTAATTAAATATATTTCTAATATATCACACTTAGAGTATGTACACTTTAGTGCATAAAATATACAGTTGTGTTGTTACTATTGAAAGAAATTCAATTTAACAGGAAATTTATTTCTATAATCAGAAAGCTACTTATTTATGGATGAAGAAGTTACAGAATTAATATAGGTACATTGTTGCTAAATAAGCCTTACTTTTTGAAATCTTGTACAAAATCAAAGAAATGAGATTACTAAGGAATTCTATCCCCCTGCCTTCATAATTTAGATTTGGGGAACTATTCATCACTGAATTTGATAAATGCTCTGTTGAGTCGAGCGTAACAAATTTCTAACATATCCTCATTTTTTTTTTCCTGTTAGAAATTAAAGTATAAATTGCATAGATGAAATGCATAGATCTCAAGCATTATATTTTGATAGTTTTGGCAAATGTATACTTGTAATCCACAACCCTGTAAATACAGGACATTTGTTGCCAGAGTGATTCTCTCTAAAACAAAATTAACCATTACAATATGGTCTCAGGCCTTCAAGTAGTGGATATACAATTAGATACACTGTTAGAAAATATACTTAACTGCATAACCTTAACTCTGTAAAACATTATTTTTCTTTTTGTGTTCATTGTCTGCAGCTTACGTAAAGCTGTAACACCCAAAGTACAACCAGCACTCAGTAAATTTTGTTTTAGTTTAAATATGCCCTGCTTAATTAGAGAGAGATATTTGGATGTTTGTACAGTTCTATCAGCTAACATTTTTTTTTTTTTTTTTACCGAAGACATGAATGGAGCATTGTGCTAGATTTAGTCACTTTTCTTCATTCATTCATCCCTCAAACTTTCGGTATCTACAATGCTTCCGTCATACTCTAATGTCTGAGCTTATCTTTCTTATCTGTCTCTGAGAAACTGTCCATGTAGGAGTAGAGATACTGTCAGCACAAGGCAGTATGTGCTACTTGACAGATACAGTCAAAAATGTGCAGTAGGCCAGCACATGGAGAACTCAGTTAGGCTGTACTAGGCAATACCAAGGAAGAGAAATGCAAGTTAAATAACATGCTAAGAATTGTGGGATCTGGGGTAAAAGGGATTTGAGTATTCTTTGTTCAATTCTTGCAACTGTTTGATAAGTTAGAAACTATTTCAAAATGAAACAAAAATATAGTAAATGGTAACAAATTCTTGTATGAATTAATGAATTTTAATACATGATGAAGTGTAAACATGAGAGTGCAAATAATCAAATGAATATGTGGAGTGTCCATGTTTATAAGAGAAGATGGAAAACAGGAGAAGAAAAGAACTTATATAAATAAAAATATCAAAATAGATGACTTTAAGAGATTATTCCTGTATATGAATGTAATCAAAACTGCCGAATTCCACTAAGATTTCAAAGAAAACATTTGCTGTGATAATTCAATAACATTCATCTGTATTTCTATTTTATCAGTGGAGCTCTCATTGTGTTTTACACTCGGGGATCTA
>NW_006437828.1:4364511-4375165 GCF_000325575.1 Pteropus alecto
AATATTTCATGAATAGAGATTTATCTGACAAGGGCTCATAAAAACTAGTACAATTGTATGATAGCTTTTATTCCAAAAAGAATACGACATAGATAGAGAAACCAGGGAAACCTGGTTAAGAGAGACAATTTCTTTTCTTTTTCCTACTTTCTTCTTTTTCATTTTTTTTTTACCATATCATTTATTTAATTAGATTAGTTTTCTGAGATAAGAAATTTAAGAAATTGGAGTTCTTTCACATCTTTAAAAAACACATAGAAATATTGTCCTTTTTCCTTTCCTTTCTCTAATAACTCTGTTTTATCACACCTTTGCATACATAAGAAAAATCAAAGAAAGTCTAATCTTAGTATGATGCAAAACTGTTCCTCAGAAAACTAACATCCCGGATTGTTTAAATTATACTGTCTCAACGAAGTCTCTTTTCTCCCATTGTTCTAGTATCCTATCTGGGAAGGCACATTATATTTAGTTGCATGTCTCACAAATCTACTTATTTTTGAAATATTTCTCTTCAGTGTTGTTTTTTTTTTGTGTGTGTCTTTTACGTTTTGACAGTCTTACACAATACATGCTTGCCACTATGAAGAGTGACCCTCCATTAATGTGCATACGCATAAGCAGACTTTGGACATAACCTCTGAGCAGGAACACTGTAAAATGACACTTATCTCTTGTCAGTGCATCACATCACATGTGTGCGATGTAGACCTGTCTCACCTCTGATGATGTTACCCTAATCAATTAGGTTCGTTTTTCCTAGACTTCTCCATATAAAGTCATCATTCCTCCCTTTAAATACCACATATTTTGAGAAAGATATTCTAATAGTACTATGACTGTATGCTAATCAGTCTTCATGCTTTTGAAAAGTATTGATAAAAAAAAACAAAAAAACAGGGCTAAAAAATCGCTGCCTGCCTGAAGGTTATATTAGGGTTAAGAGACAATGTAAAATATAAATAAGTAAATTATGCAATATGTTGGGTCTTAAGTTAAAAGAGAAAATAAAAAGCCAAGATAAGAAGAATTAGTAAGTATATGACAGGATTCCAGGATGGAGTTGATTTTTTTAATTTGTTTTTGTTTATTTTGTAAAACAGCATTATTGAGATAATTCACATACCATACATTTAATATATGAAGTGCAAAATTCAGTGGTTTTAGTACATTCATAGAGTTCTATAAATATTTCCACAATCCATTTTAGAACATTTTTATCACTTCAAAAGTAACTCTATATCATTAGCAGCCACTCCTCATTTTCCTCCAAATACCTCCCAGACCAATACAATCTGTAAATATTTTCCATCTTTATTTGCTATTTGAACTTTCCATGTAAATAAAATCATACAATATGTAACTTTTTTGAGTATACCTTTTTTTTTTTGTAGCATCATGTTTTCAGGTTCATTCATGTTGTAGCATGTATCAGGAATTTATTCTTTTTTTGTTAATGAATAATGCATCATTACGTGGATAAATTACTTTTATTTATTAATTCATGATATTATGTATATTTGTTTTTTTTTAATTTTTGGCTATTATGTATAATTCTAAAAACATTGTACATATTTTTGTGTACACATTTTCATTTCTCTCGGATATATACATAGAAGCGAAGTTGCTGGGTCGTATGGTAACTCTATGTTGAATTTTTTGAGGTACTATCAAATATTTTTCAGAAAGATCGCACCATTATACAATCCCATATATATTCTATAATAATTTCAATTTCTCTACATCCTCACCAATCCTTAATTACCATGCGTATTTTTTTATTACACACAGCATAGTGTGTGTGAAGTGGTATCTCATTGTGATTTTGAGTTGCAGTTTTCTAATAGCTAATGATATTGAGCATCATTTCAAGTGTTTATTGTCAATTTACATATTTCCTATGAGGGGTGTTTTTTAGATACCTTTCACATTTTTGTTAAATTGAGAAGTCTTTTAATCATAGAATCATAAGTTATCTTTTTATGTTCTGAATAAAATATGATTTGTAAATATTTTCTTCCATTCTTTGAGTTGCCTTTACACTTTTATGATGTCCTTTAAAACAAAATGGTTGAATACTTACAAAATCCAATTTATTTATTTTTTTCTTTGTCATTTTTACTTTTAGTGTCATATCTAAGAAAGTTTTGTCTAAATCCAGATCACTAGATTTATCCCTGTAGTTTAATCTAAGAGTTTCATATATTTAGTTGTGTAAGTTCATGATTTATTTAAAATTATTTTTTGTGTATGGTAAAGAAGTCCAACTTTATTCTTTGCATGTACATATCAGTAGTCCCCAGAATCATTTGTTGAAAATATTATTAATTAGGATTGAATTATCTTGGTTCTTGTAAAAAATTAATTGACTATAAATAGGAAGGATTTTTTTTTTCTGAACTCACAAGAAAGCTGCTGTCAGTCTGTATGTCAATTTAAGGATTATCACATTCTTAACTATATTAAGTATTCGAATTCATGAACATAGAAGAGTTTTTATCATAAAAGTTCTTTTCATTTTGTTGAAATGCTTTCTCTGTATGTTTTGCAATGCTCAGATAGTTTTTGTCTTGTTAAATGTAAATATATATATATATTACATTTGCATTATATATAGATATATAAAATATATATATAATTACATTAATTGATTCTTGGATATTAAGCCAACATAGAATTACTGGGATAAATCCAAATTTAACACAGTGTATCCTCCCTTTTTATGCATTGCTAGATTTGGATACTAATAGTTTGTGAAGATTGTTTTAGTTTATAAAGTTGTTACTTTTCTTTCCTTGTGATATTTTTGATGTTGGCATCATAATAATACCAGCCTCCTAGATTACTTGGGATTTGAATTTCTCTTCTGTATTTTGAAGAATTTGTGAAGTATTAGACTTAATTCTACTTAATTTTTTGTTAAATATTTGGTAGCATTCTCTAGGAAAGCCATCCAGTTCTGCATTTTTAATTTTTTTAGGATAATATTAATTAAATATCTTCTTTTTTTATATATATTCTTGGTCAGTATACCCAAAGATTTGTCTTTTCTTCTCTTTTAAAATAACAAACTGTGATTTTATTGATTTTCTCTTTCTTTATTCTCTATGTCATTAATTTGCATTTTAAATTTATTATTTCCTTCTTTCTGTTTGTATTAGCATTAATTTGTGCTGTGTCTGCCAGAATTTATAGACAAAGATTTTATTGTTAATTTGATATTGTCTTTTTAAAAAAACAGGCATTTATTGTTTGAAATTGTGTGAGGTATTAAAGCTTCCAATTATTATTTTGATTGTCTATTTCTCCCTTAAATTCTTTCAGTTTTTGCTCTATCTATTTTGGAACTCTGTTTTTAGATGTATACATCTTTATGGTTTTCTACCTGCATAATGAATTGGCATTTTCATTATTCTACAGTGTTCCCTTTTTCTCAAGAAAAATATTCATTTTATTTTTGTCTGTTTGCTTTCTTATGGTTGCTTTTCAATGATATACTTTATTATATCCATTTGATTTCTACTTATTGTATCTGTAAATATAAATGTGTCTTGTTTATGTACCATATAGTTTGTTTTATATTTTCATCCATTCTGATACCAGTGCCTTTTCATTGTATTATTTAATCCACTTATAAATTATGCAATTACTGATATATTTTTATGTACATATGCTATTTTTCTTTTGTAAAACAAATATCTCATGCTTTTTTATCCTTTGTACATCTTTTATAGCTCTTTTTTTCTTGCATTAAAAATACATTCTAGTGTAAAATTGTACTTTAATTACTTCTCACTGTATTTTTAGTTATATTTTTGTGGTAATGTTCTAGGGCTTATAATTTATATCCAATCTTATCATAATTAATTTTAGGCTTATTTTAACCTAATTCCAATGAAATATAGAAATTATTATTCTTATATACTTCTATTTTCTCATCTCCTTTATTGTGACATTATTTTTATTGAAATAACATCTATATGTGTTAAAAAACAATAATATAGTGATTACTATGATTACATAATTTTATTATTTTTAAAAGAGATGAGAGAAATAAGGAGAGTAAGTATATACTTTTTAGAGTTTCTTATTTTCTATTTCCGTTTCTCTTCATTTGTTTCAATGGTGTTGAGTTACCATTTGGTAACATTTTCTTATACCAATCTGATTGGTCTTGGAACATATCCTTCACAGTAAGGGGCGGGGCTGCTGTAACTAAAAAGGAAAAATTCACTGGACATCCTCAAGAGTTGATTAGAGACTGAATAAAGAATAAAGAAATGAGAATAGATCAATAGAGATTTTGTAATCTGAATAAAAGACAACAAAAGAATAAACACTAATAAAGAGAGCCTCAGAGAAACGTGAGACACCAATAGTCATATCAACATACCAGAAGTAGAGGGGAGAGGACAAAAAAGTCAGAAGAAATAATGATGGACTTTCAAAATAATATGAAAGATATTAATCCACATGTCCAAGTATCTCAACCAACTCCAAGTAGGATAAATCAAAGAGATTTACATCTAGACTAATCATAGTAAAAATGTTGAAAGATAAAGAGAAAATCTTGAAAAAAATATCAATACTCATTTGATAGTCATTCTATTTTTTTAACTTTTTTTTATTTTTGACATTTCCCTGGGTCATAAATTGCTTCATAATTTATTATATATTATATCCGATATAATATATAATTAATATCATACCATATATTTTATATATAGCTTATATTATGCATAAAATAATATATATTATTATATATTGAGTGTATATTGATTGCTCCAATTAAATGCAGGCTCTTTTCAGGGGTGGTATTTGAAGCTCATCTCTGAGGTTTGCTTCAGACTCTGAAGGGCTCTTCTAGTAGTTTCTTTTGATTTTTCTTTTTGTTAAACTTCTAGATGATTTATGGTTTAAATTATTGTTTTCACGGAGCTACCAGCCTCCTCTCATTTGCTGATTATCACCAACATAGCCATTCTTTTCAACAATACGCTTAACTTAGGCTTGAACTTCACCAATTTCTGTTCTTAAAAAGTTTTTTCTAAGGAGAAAGCTATAGAAGCCTCTGTTCTTAGGGTCTTCTTTTCCACATACATACCTCTTTCATAGTATCCAGACCTGGGCAGGAAAAGTAGCTGCTTCTCTTGCAGTGACAGCCTTACTTTACAAGTGGGATCCTGGATAAGATGATAGTATCTGTGTTACTTGTCTTCTCTGTCCAGTATGGAACCCGTGTTCTACCAGCAAGCTGTAGCAAAGGTGATCAGAGCCCAGTGTTCTCAGCGTGCCATCTCCGAGGAAGGACTTCTGGATCCTACATATGTAGGCCGGTTGGTAGAAGGGAACCTTACTTCTTTTAGCCTCTCTTTCCTGGAATAGAGCTGGGCTAAATGGATAGGGAACCCTATGTTCTTGTGTACTATGAGTTTCTGCTATGGAAATTTGGTAGGGGGAAGAAAGTGGGTCTTGGCTCAACTGGTATATATTTTCACTGTTTTTTTCCAAGATTTAGTAGACTTTCTGGATTAAAATTATCTTCATTTATTGTATTCACTTACTCATATAACATTTAGGGCAATTTACAGAGACTCTAAATATTTGTCTTTTAGAATAATCTTTAATAAATTATGGTGATTTTGCTGGGGACATGGTTTATGGAGCTGCTCATCCTGCATATCTGGGAATGTTATATAAATTTTATAAAGGTGATCACTGTGTGCTTTATTTATAGGTGACATGAGCAAAAAATTGAAAACTTGAGAAAATTGCTCAACAAATATCTTGAGAAGTAATAGTCCAAGTTGAGAGAATAGCAAGCAAAATCTCTAAATTAGTATCATTTCTAATGTACTGACAAAATAAAAGGCCTCTAGCATAGATAGAGAGGAGCAACCAAGAAATGGGTATTAAACTTTCTATATTTTCAAGCACTAGCTCTGTACCAACATTTCCAAGTATCTATTTCTGTTTAGATAGATTTTACTTGAATTACATGCATTACCCCAAACTTGGAATGTCTAAAACTAAAATCTTTAAAAAAAATTTATGAATGCAGAGTAAAACAACCAATTATCAGTGTTTTTTTGGTCATGTGTTTATTACCTTTATATTCCAATTTATTTAATTCAACTTACTTTATAGTTTTAAGCTTTCACAAAGATCAGCATCTATTATTTCTCTTTTAGGTAAAGCCACAAAGGGACAATATCAATTGAATTGATCAGAAATTTGATATCACTGTTTACACTTATGAGATAGATGGAGATCAAGATTACTCTTACCAAAGAGTAATCTTGCACTTTTATAAAGTGTAAGAGTAATCTTTGCACTTTTATAAAAAAAAAAAGAGTAATCTTTGCACTTTTATAAAAAAAAATATAAAGTTTTTATACGTTAACATTGGTAATTTCCAGTTTGCACTTTTATAAAAAAAAAAATAAAGTTTTTATACGTTAACATTGGTAATTTCCATAGTGTCACAAGAATGGGACTATTTAGTTTATCACAACTTAATTTTTCTATCTGTAGGTGCCCCTTCTCTTAAGTTAAATTATATGTAGACTCTAAAAATATCATAGACTGCAAGAGGCTTATTCTGCTGCTCATACAAGTAGAGACACTTCTCTACTTTCTAAGAAGACATAATATAATTGCTTTAATAGAGTCATAGAAATTAATTGTGAGATAATAATATCATGAAATTCAAACTTACATTTTACAAATAAACTAAAACTGAATTGTAGCATATAATATCACCCACAATTTTAAACCCCTATTTCTCCACACTCTTTGAAATGAAAGGTCACCTAGGACATAAAATCTGTACTGCCATGGTAGAGAAACCAGTTACATTAACATACATTTGAAATGTTTAAATTTAACCCACTGAAAAGACTAGCTTGGGAATTTTACCATCTTTATGAGTTTTAATTTCAAACGAGTAATGTGGGGCTTATAATTTATTCACTTTCAATACTAAATAATTAAGATCTCAAAATCTACATGTAACACCCTAGATTGAGTTCAGATCTATTTATGTACTTTGGGCTTAGGAAACATCCTTGTTCCCCATACTTATCATCAAACTATTACTTCTTTTAAAACTATTTCCTCTGTAGCCCCTCCTGTTTTGCTGCTTAGTTAATCCTTTGCCTTTGACCAATTTCCCCTGGGCCTCATCCAAAAAATCCCCTTTTTTTCCTCCTAGTAATCAGATGTGTTGATGATGATCATGAGTTTTTAACAGGGAAATATTTGCCAGTTATTCAGTCCTTCAAAACAATTAGGTTTCCCATGTTTGGGGTCCCATGGCCAACATTCTTATGTATGGATCATTTAAATAGGTACATCAACTTGTTTTAAATCTAGGGAAAAAAAAAAAAAATATATATATGGTTAATATTGAACTCTCAGTGAATGAGTATGATAATATGTAATGTTGGCCCAGAATAAGTTGACCTACAGGCTATTATAGCAAATACAAATACAGACGTGTGAATATCTTCCCCTTTGCTATTTAAGAAACTCAAATAATGGCTGTAACAAGAGATAACACAAGACATTTTAAGAATATTGGAAAAATGTTTGAGGAAAAGTCATTTATTTTTATTTTATTTTATTGTTTAATTTAATTTATTTCTTCTCTTACTATTTAAAGGTTCAGCTTCATACAGGGACTTTATGGTAGAATTTCAATAGAGTTTGACTTAGGCAGTTTAGTCAAGAAACATTATATTTAAAAATGTGAGTTTCCAATTTTTAGCAGTTTTTTATTGAAGAAGCTTTCTCTTGTTCATTGTATGATTTTGGCTCTTTTGTTGAAAATTATTTATCCAGATATTTTTGTGTTTACTTGGAATGCTCAATTCTGTTCCATTTGTCTGTGTGTCTGTTTTTCTGCCAAAACAGTTTTCATGCTGTTTTAATTATAGTCACTTTGTGGTATAATTTGACATCAAGACGTGTGATACCTCTGGCCTTGTTGTTTATTTCTCAGAATTGCTTTGGCTATTTGGGGACATTTGTGGCTCCATTCAAGTCTAATGATTTTCTGTTCTATTTCTTTAAAAAATATCATTGGGGTTTTGATGGGGATTACATTAAATCTGTATATTACTTTGGATAATATGGCCATCTTAACAATTTTGATTCTTCCAATTCATGAACATGAAATATCTTTCTGTTATTTTGTGTCTTCAATTATTTTTAAATAATATCTTATTGTTTTCAGTATATAGGTCCTTCAGATACTTTTTAAGTTTATTCTTGGGTATTTTTGTTGTTGTTTTTGCAATTTTAAAAGAAATTTTTTTTTTTCATTTCTTTTTCTGAAATTTCATTGTCAGTATATAGAAACGCAATGGATTTTTGGACATTGATTTTTTTTTTTTTTTTTTAGGTGAGGCAACCCTTGGTTGACCTCACAGATTGTAAGAACCTTGTCAGCTTACAATCTCTTATTTTTTTTTTTTATTTTTATTTTTTTACACCTGAAGCACCTGGTATTCCTAGGTGGTCTCCCATCCAAGTACTAACCAGGCCCAACCCTGCTTAGTTTCCGAGATCAGACAGGATCAGGCTTGTTCAGGGTAGCATGGCCATAGACTTGTATATTGATTTTACTGTATTTGTTTATTGTTTCTAATAGGTTTTTTTTTTTTAATGGAGTCTTTAGGGTTTTCCATATAAATAATTATGTTGTCTGCAAAATATGACAATTTTACCTCTTTTTTCCCAATTTGGATGCTTTTTATTTCTTTCTCTTGACTGTTTCCTCTGGCTGGGAATTCCAGTATTATGTTGAATACTGAATAACAGTGATGAGAGTGGGCATCCTTATCTTGCAAAAAAAAATAAAACTAGAAGGCTATTTGTCACCGCAAACAAAAATTAACTCAAAATAGACCAAAGACCTAAATATAAGGCCTGAAACAATATAATACATAGAAGAAAATATAGGTACTAAATTTGTAGACCTTGGTCTTAAAGAGGATTTTATGAATTTGACCTCAAAGGCAAGGGAAGTCAAAGCAAAAATAAATGAAAGGGACTATATTAAACTAAAAAACTTCTGTACAACGAAAGAAATTATCAATAAAATAGAGACAACCAACTGAATGGGGGAAGATATTTGCAAATGCCACCTCTGATAAGAGGCTAATATCCAAAATATATATTAAAAAAAAAAACTCATACAAGACAACAACCACAAAACAATCCATGGACAGAGGACCTGACACTTCTCCCAACAAGACAGACATACAAATGGCCAACAGACATATGAAAAGTTACTCAACTTCACTAGCTATTAGGGAAATGCAAATCTAAACCAATATGAGATACCACCTCACTCCTGTGAGAATGGCTGTTATCAACTAGACAATTAATA
The DNA here is from genome assembly GCF_000325575.1 of Pteropus alecto. NCBI lineage: Eukaryota > Metazoa > Chordata > Mammalia > Chiroptera > Pteropodidae > Pteropus > Pteropus alecto. The sequence goes on from NW_006437828.1 coordinate 4,373,906, forward strand.
ACAAATATTGGAGAGGTTGTGAAAAAAAAAAGGAATCCCTATACATTGTTGGTGGGAGTGTAAATTGGTGCAGCCACTACAGGAAACAATATGGAGTTTCCTTAAAAAAATAAGAATAGAATTACCTTACCGAATGACCCAGTAATCCCCCTTTTGGGTATCTACTCAAGAAATTTGAAAACATTTATTTGTAAAGATATTTGTATCCCTATGTTCATTGCAGCATTATTCACAGTGGCCAAGACATTAAAACAACCAAAATGTCCTTTGATAGATGATTGGATAAAGAAGATGTGGTACATATATACAATGGAATACTACTCAGCCATAAGAAAAGATGAAAACTTCCATTTGCAACAACATGGATAGGTCTTGTAAATATCATGCTAAGCAAATTAAACAAGACAGAATAAGTTGAGAACTATATTATTTCACTCATATGTGGGATTATAATACTGAAAGCAACAAACAAGACAAACAAAAGCTCACAGACACAAGACAACAGTATAGCAGTTCCCAGGGGTAAATGAGGAGTAGAAAAGGATGTAGGGGTCAAATATATGGTGATAGAAGGAGATTTGACTTCAGGTAGTAGACACACAATTTAACATACAGATAATGTATCATAGAATTTTATACTTGTCACCACATAATTTTATTAATTGATGTTACCCCAGTAAACTTAATAAAATAATACAATTAATTATAAAATGCCACAATTTGGAACATTGTCCATACCATTTTCTTCTGAGATATGATTTATTTTCATTTTAAAGCATCATGAGCAAATTGTTCCTATTCTGCTTAAGAGCTCACTGAGTGCCCCTTGTAGTTGAAAATGAGATATGGCATAAAAACCTATCTAAATATTATTTTTTATTAATTTGAAATAAATTGTTATACACAGTATTTTTCAAAAAGTCAATATTATATGAACACAATGTAAAGTCATCGAAATTTATGGAAAATTGAATAAAATGTAACAGTTAAGGATACATTTATTTCTACCATCTCTCTATCTATGATCTATCTCTATTCTCTCATATTCATGGCTTGAAGATTAAAATTATACATTAGTAACAGTGACTGTTAGTTAACTAATAGTCACCTTTTAACTATGAAACAATGAAACCTTATTATCCTAATAGATAATTGTTTCACTAAAATGATTTACTAAAAATATGCAGAGCTGAATCTTATACTACATTTTCCCACCACTAAATATATCTTATTTAAATTTAATTTTGAACATCTTTTTAA
>NW_006437828.1:4375190-4375528 GCF_000325575.1 Pteropus alecto
ACTACTGCTCAGCAAGAATTAGTGCAAAGTTTGTGCTAGTCAGTCTTGAATATCCTTTCACGGAGAATTAATCTGATTTTAAGTTCAAATTGTCTTAGTTGGTATATAGCTTATTTTCTATATCAATAAATTATGCTTAAGTTTTCAATTTCTTGTTATTTCATTTGCATGAACTTGAAATAACAACTGATTTACTAGATATCTAAGTTTTATTTTCTTCCAGAGTACTAAATATTAAATTGTTCTGTGTGAGAGAATACATGGTAAAATACATACTCTGAGATTGGTATCTTACAGTGAGAGAATGAATTAGGAAAAGGTATACAGACCAAAAAAAA
>NW_006437828.1:4375541-4412320 GCF_000325575.1 Pteropus alecto
AGTTATCTAGTATTCTTATTATGACATATAAGAGAATCCATGACATCTAACCTTTTTCTCTGTCATTATTATCTAAAAAAATGTGAGTTCTAAGGAAAATGCACAGATGGGAGTTAGTGGTACAAGTTCATGTCCTTTCACCTATAGTATAATATTTTTTAAAAAATAAAATATACAGAATATTTCTAATCATTTGCAACTTGTTGCATTTTGCAATACTTAATTTAATGAATTTGACATTATGCCAGGATGGTAATATTCAAGGACTAGATCAAGTCTGCTTATAAATAGAATGAATATTCAATATAATTTTCAGAAGTTTTTCTCTGCTTGTCGCACTGCTTTTAAGATCAACACTAATTTATATGTGTGTATAAACAAGGGTGCATTTGGTTCTATACCACATGTGTGTTTGTAAGTCTGTGTACATTTACTTATCATCCACATTCAATTTTATAGTAGTCATGAAAGACTATTTGTTGTGTACTGGATGTTCAAAGCATAAGAACTGACATGAAATGTTGTACTTCCACTTAGAATATTCTCCACAAGAAAATATTGCTACCATATTAACTATGAGAAGAAGTCAGATGATTTACAAAGTAATATGTGTTGAGCCCATTAGAGAGTTGAGATCACAGGCACACAATTAAACTGAATTCTAAAGAGTGATAGTAATTCTGAGAGAGAGAGGATATGTCAACAATTTCACAATTGGATGAACACATGAGGAAAGTGAAGGTGGAATCATCCAAGGGAATTAAAAAATAATAATATATTCCTAAAGGTCAAATGTGGGTTTTGTGTCATTTTGAAATTGCTGAGACCCTCTTGCCCTGGAGAGATGGGAAGTGGGCAGCTCCTCAGAGTTCTTCTCCTTGGACCTTCACTGGGAGCTATGAGAAAAATGAGAGCAAGAGCAGGAGAGAGGAGGTTAAGTGGTGCAGAAATGCAAGTGATCAGCTGCCTGTGGGGACATGAGCCAAATATCAGTTCTAATGTGATTCTTGCATCATATGAAGCAAAATCTTTAATGCGCTGGAATAGGAATAACAAACCCTCCAACCTCCAGGATCTGTAAGAAGATCTAGTACTTCTGGTGAAAAGGTTAAAACAAACAAATGAAAAACAATGACCTCAGGCAGGTGGAGGACACTCCCACAGGTAAGGATCCTACAAAGGCAAAATAGTTATCAGCTACTGCTGGGGGAAAGATGGGATTCTCCACTGCATGATATGACAGACACACAAGGTAGTGCTTCCCACAGGAGAAGTAAGAATCCAGAAAAAGCCTCATCCTTCTGAGGCACATAGACCATATTAAGCATGAACTCTGACAAGAAAAGCAGAAATTTACTTCTTATTACAAATCAAACACTAAGTATTAAGCATCAGTAGACTACCTCTGAGGAATAAAACCAAAAAATAATAATAATAATAATATAATAATAAATAATAATATAATAGGGATAATGACTAAGAATGTTTCAAAATTAAGAAATAATAATTTTTAAAATATTGCTCCAAGATGCCTAGAGAAGATCAAACAAAAATAAAAAATGTACTTAGATAGTATCATAGTCAAACTCTAGACAACCATAGATAAAGAGAATATTCTAAAAATCATAAAATAGACAAGCAAAAATAGAGTTATAATAGACTTCTCTTCAGAAAATGTTTTAACCCACAGACAATGGAGTAGTAATTTGTAAGTAATGTTAGAAAGAAAAGAAAACAATCCAAACTAGAATTGTATGCTCTGTTAAGATACTTTGCATTGAAATAGAAAAATAAAGAAATATTTTAAAACAAACAAAACCTGTGAAAATTTATATAACAGAATTATGTTATAAGAAATCTTAAAGAAAATTCTTCTGGCAGATAGAATATGATAACAGATGGTACTTTGAATGTTGGAGAAATAAAAAAGAACATTGAAATAGTAAAAATTTAAGTAAATGTAAAAGGTTTTCTAAAAAATCAATTTAAAATACGATTGAGAAAGAAATAACAATGCATTATGCAATGTAAAACAAATAAAATGTTTATTCCTATAAAAAATGCATGGCAACATTAGCATTAAGCATAAAAAGAAAGGAAATAAAAGTATATTGTCGTAAGAATCTTATACCAGATATGGTGAAATATTATTTAAAGATAAGTTAGGAGAAATTATAGATGTATAGTGTAAATTTTAGAGAAACCACCAAAAAAACCCCAAAAAACTATTATATAAACCAATTGTAGAAATAAAAGAGATTATTAAAATCCTGGAATAATCTCAATGAAAACATTATAAAAAAGAAAAAAAAATCAAGAAAGGACAGGTAGAGACAATAAAACAATCATAAGACTTCAATATGAATATATCAATAATTACACTAATTTAAATTGTCTAACTACCACAATTAAAAGTTGTGGTATCAATTTTAAAAAAAGTCCATCCTTATGTTGTCTATGTGAAAATCATCCTCAATGTAAAAAAAAAAAAAAAAAGTAAAAGGTGCAAAACAAAAGTTCTAACCAAAAGAAAGTTAGGGCCTATATTAATATCAAATGAGTATACTTTTGTAAAAAAAATAACAAGGAGCTTTATATCATGAAAAATGGGTCATGACATCAGGAAGAAATAACAATCTAAAAGGTATATTCATCTAACAAGAGAACTGCAGGATACTTAAAAAGAATGAATAGAATCAAGAGGATGAATTAACACTTATAATTGGATACTTCCAAATCTTGTCCTAATTAATGATAGAACAAGCAGAGAAAAAATAAAAATGATAGAGGTGATCCGAATAATCAACTTACCTGAACACTCCATTAAACAGTAGCACCAACAGAATACGTAGTCTTCTCACATATGTATGACCTTCACAAAGACTAACAGAAAATTCATCACATGTAAAATAATTTTAATAATATAATAATATACTTGATCACCAGAAAAAAATTAAACTAGTAATCAGTAATCAAATGTATCTTGAAATCACCAATACATTTCTATATTTCCTATGAATCAAGAAACAACAAACAAAATAGAAAATATTTGACATGAAGAAAAATTAAAACAAAATGTAACTATTTGTGAGTTGCAGCTACAGTCATTCTTAGATGGAAATTCATAGAATTAAATACTTGTATGATGCAAGAAAAAGCACTTAAATCACTTTACTAAGCATTAACATTAGAAAATAAGAAAATAAGTAGAAAGCAATGTTAGAAGATGGAAGGAAATAGTATATGCAAATGCAGAAATCAATGAAATTGAAATCATAAAAATTTTAGATAAAGCCATAAAACCAAAACATTTTCCTGGAGATTAATAAAATTGATAACTCTACAGCCAAATGGATAAAACATGAGAGAAGCCATAAATTATTAATATTAAGGATGAAAAGGTGACATTTTTAAACATATACACATTGAAGTAATTTTAAGGGAGCATTATGAGAATAATAAGAGAATGTTATAGACTTTATGCCAATTTGATAAAATAGATAAATGGATTAATTTCTTGAAATACTCAAAATTCTCACTCCAAAAGTAATATATATTATTCATAGCTCTATATGTATAAAAACATTGAATTCACAAATATATTTTCACTAAGAAATCTCTAGCCTCAGATATTACTGTTGAATGCTACCAATATTGAAAGAAAAAAAATAAATCTATTCCATACAATATCTTCCAGAATAGAAGGGTAGAGAAACTTACCAATTTATTTTTAAGGCCAAAATTACCTTGCACTTAACCTAAGCAAAGATATAGCAAGAAGAGTACAGAATAGTATTATTCATAAATATAGATTCAAAAATTCTTAAAATATTACCATATACAATTTAATAATTAACAAAAGGTAATTCACCATGACCGATTCTGGTTTATTCTAATAATGTACGGTTAGTAAAACGTTTATATACTAAACAATGTAATTCATTACATCAATAGTCTAAAAAACGACATTTCATCTCATATTGTAGCCGCCAGCCTTCGATAGACTCACGGACCACCAGAAGTCAGTGATTTATAGGAAATACACTCTTCATTCAGCTAGCTGGGTCTGCCAGGGGTATGCGGACCCCAAATTAAGCAGCCCTGAAATGTAGAAGTACAGGGTTTTTAAGCCCTAAACCCCATTCTTCATCCTGTTTGAACATACAAGTCTATTTTTCTTCTTTTTACTGTCAATCCATAGGTCAGTTGTGCAAGCGGGGGGGACAGAAGCAGAAAGTTTATTGTTAGAGCGTTATGTTCGCATGGGTGATAGCCAAACAGTAATTTTCCAGCCAGCACAATATTAATAGGTGCAGAAAAATAACTTGACAAAATATGACCTTAATTCATGGAAAAGCTCTCAGCAGAATAGGACAAGTGAGAAACTTCTTCAACTTAATAAAGAATACCTAACGAAACTCTATGGCTAACATTACACAAGGAAGGAAGGAAGAAAAGGAAGGAAGGAAGGAAAAAGAAAGAGAAAGAAACGAAAAAAGAAAAGGGGAGAGAGAGAGAGAGAGAGAGAACTGACAACTTTATTTAAGATCACTTAAGATCAGAAACCAGGCAAAGACGTGTCTGCTCTCACCACTTTGATTAAGCACTAAACTTGAGGTCATGGGTAATATAGTAAGGCTAGGAAATATAAAGAAAGTCATATAGATTAAAAAGGAAGAAATACTGTGCTCTGTATTCAGACAACATGATAATCTGATCGTCTATATAAGAATACCAAAGATTCTATGTAAAATATCCTATAACTAATAAGTGAATTTAGTAAGATTGTAGTATAAAGGTCAATATACAAAATCAATTGCATTTTACATAATGATGATAAACATTGAACATTGTTTTTATAAATACCCTTATAATATCCTCAAAAATTAATTTTAGAGATCAGTTTAATATAATAAATTAACGCGTTTAATATAAAAATGCAAAATTTATTCAATAACTACAAAACATTTGTAATAGTAATTAAAGAAGAACAAATAAATGAAGAGCTACAAGTACATGAATTGAAGAATTAATCATAAAAAATGACCATTTCCTCAAATTCATTTAAAGATTCAGTGTAATCTTCATTAATATACGTGAAGTGTTTTTTTTAATATAAAATTGACAAGCTGATACTAAAACTTTATAAAAAAAAATACAGAGGCCTATAATAGTACATAAAAAAAGAAAGAAAAATGTTAGAGTTCTCATCAGAATTTAAGATATGCTACAAAGCTACCATAACTAAGCCCTTGTAGAAGTGGATTATACATAGATATACAGATCAATGCAATAGCATAAAGAGACTAAAAACAGAAAAACAAAACAAAACAAAAAAATCTTAACAAGCAAACATATATGGGCAGCTGATTTTTGCCAAATTTGCCAAGGAATAAAATAGAGAAAGAGAGGTCTTTTCAGTAAACTGTGCTAGAAAAATTGAATATCCGTATGAAAATAACTAATCTCTGACCCTTATATCATTTAATTAAAGTAGCTCATGGTCCAAAACTAAGGGCAAAAACTATAATTTTCTATCAAAAACATAGGAGAATATGTTTGTCATCCTGAGGCAAAATTTTCTTTGGCAAATATACCATAAATTAAAAAATATATATGTATTATACTTCATCATAGTTAAAAAATTCTTGTCCATTGAAAGACTAAAAAATGTAAAGACATGTTACAGATGGGATTAGAGCATTTGCAAAGCATATATCTGTTACAGGATTTGTACAACTCAATAACAAAACAAACAGCTCAATTCAAAAAAATAACGGCAAAAGATTTGAGTACGCACATGATTAGAGAAAAGATAAGCACATGAAAATAAGTTCTATATCCTCAGTTTTTAGAGAATGGCAAATTCAAATCATAATGAGGTATTGCTACAAACATTCTAGTATGGATAAAATGAGGGTAAGAGACAGATGTTAAATAGATAAATAAGAGGTAGATAGATGCTAGATATTAGATTGATGATGATGATGCTGATGCTGTTGCTGATGACAGATGATAGATAGATAGATGATTGATAGATGATAGATGTTGTCGAATGAATAAAATGCGAAGCAATTGGATGTCTCTTATATTGCCAGTGGGAATTTAGTTTGGCACTTCTCCAGATGGGTTGACAATTGCTTATAAAATTACTCATACATTTTTGATATGACTCAGTAATCCTAGTCCTAGATATTTACACAACAAATATATATATTTCCCCACAGACCTCTGTACATGAATGTGTATAGCAGCTTTCTTTATGATTACCAAATTCTGGAAACATCATGAATGTCTCTCAGCTGGCATATTGAGGAATGTATAGTGGTACGTCTATAAAAATAAATACTATTTAGCATGAACTACCAATACAAACCCCCCCCCCAAAAGTAAATAAATAAATGGATGGATCTCAGAAGTTGTACGTGATCAAAAAAAGTGAAATGAGAAAAGCAGGCTATCTAATTGTATTTATACGAAAGTCTTGAAAAGGCAAACCAATAACAGTGGGAATCCAGTTGGTGGAGACCAGTCTGAGGGAGGAAGAAAGGTTTGTTGCCGAAGACACCAGATATTTTTTTTTGTTTTTGCTTTTTCTGCAGTAACGTTCTATATACTGATGTTACTATTGCTTACCTCACTGAATATATTTGCCAAAACTCTCCAAACCATATACCTAGAACTGTGATTACTTTAATATGCAAATAATACATCAATAAACAAAAAAAATTAAAAGTTATAGAAAATAAAGATAAAAAACAGTTGTAGAGGTTACAGGCACATATAAGCTGTTTCCCTTTTTTTGAAGGGTAGCTCTGTTAATTTCTTTTCTCTGCCTGTATTCAAGAACCCAATCTTTTTTGGGAGACACGGCTCAGACATATTTGGGATGCACTTCCAAAAACTTTGGTCACTGGGAAAGAAAGAAACCCACTTTATGATAATTTCTCTAAGGTAGCTAGAATCTCCACAAAATCAGAGGCTGCTGAAACCTAGCAAGCTACTTTCCCTGGATGCTATTTAAGTCGGTGAGAAGATGGAAGGAATCTGAAGAATTTGTAGGAAACACATTACTAAAACAACAGCTCCATCTCAGAACACAAAAAAATAAAAATATCAAGTAGTTTATGTTTGCAATTTGTCATGCTTGCTGTTCCCCAGAATTTGGCAGTGATGATTATGTGAATCAAATAGTAAATTCATCCAACTCTATTAAGTATATAACTCCCCAGAACTATTTTGGTGAAAGCGTTTCTTTATACTTTAAGGATTGTCTTCTGTTTACTCTTCAGCATAAGGCAAATTATAAAACTCAAATTGATTTTGAATGGTGAAATATTTCTATTGTGAAATATAGATGGAAATCAGATTTTACCTATGAGTAAAGGAAGTCTCAATGGCTAATATATTTCACATTTTCCTAAATGTGAATATGTGCTTATTTTTCCCCTTAGATTTAGCTACTCATATCAGTATAGTACAATTGATTCATGTTTTCTTTTTCCTCTTTCCATTTTCCCATGATAAATTTTATTGATTTCTTTGAAATAACTGAAGCATCAAATACAATACTTAATACAAAACAATGTATCCCCATGTTCTATTTCTACAAAAAGTGAACAAATTATATAATGAATAACGGATATTAAGAAACAAAACACAGATAATTATTAGAATATATCAAAGTAATAAATGCAAATTGTAAATAAGTACTTTTTTTCTTAGAAGTTTGAATGCTAGAATTAAGTGCTGGCACTTTCTTCAGATTTTAGATACATCTATCCTCTAAAGTCAGGCTATAATGTATAGCCTAGTTGTAGTAAAAGACTTGTTTCTCATTACTTAGAAACATATTTTTACATATGAACTATGATATCTTATGATGATTAAGTTTCTAAGCCAACCTTCCATGTTCTATTACCATAATGTAGGTAAAATACTATAATTTAAATTAAAAAGGAAAGATAAGCTATTATTAAAATAGCATTTATTCCTGGACAAATGGTTTGAAAGCCAACCATTCTCAAAGACTTCTGATTGAATTTACTAGAAGCACACTTTCCTATGCATGGAGTGATGTTGTATGATGTGATGTCCGATTCTTACAGAGTCACCATTAATTGGACTTGATTGCATATTTGCATCAAAAGCTGCACTTAGAGACGACTGGTATCAGATCTGACATAAAACGAGCTTAAAAGTCATCACTATCCTTGGACAATAAAAAGCTACACTAACTGAAACCTAGTCCCTTTCCTAAGACCCATCAGGTAATCGATGTACTGGACAAAACACAATACTGAACTCTTAAAAGATAAGCACATCCAGAGAGGCCCAGATCCTGAGATTTTAGCACCGGCAGCATAAGCTGCTGGAATCAATAAGATGACAAGTAAACTAAAATGGTTATTTTACAAAATTGCCATAGGCCGAGTTTAGGATAGTGTGCAAGTGAGAAACTCCTGGGTTCCACTGTCATAAGTGGACCCCTATAGGCATTCAGAATTTTATATAAGGATTCTCAGCAGTTTCTTGGGGCAAGGATCTGATAAAGGTTCTTCATGGCCTGGTCAGGGTGAGGGTGTGGTCTGGAAAACTGCCCAAACTCTTCCCCCTATAAACTTGTAATCTCAAAGGGGAAGTAAAATTCCCCAGAAGGAAATTCTAAAGTTTTACCCTAACTGTAAAAGGGGATTCTGCTCCAGCTACAGTCTTCTTGTCTTGCCAGAGGGGGAAAAAAAATCAATGGAAGACAGGGTTTCGGAAAATACATATACATGCTGCTCTTAGGAAATGTAGTAGAGGTCTGGGGGTCAAAAATCTGTACCTTGGAGGAGAGAAACACTTGTGAAAGATGAACCCCAAAAACAGTCCATGAAAAGATAAAGACAATATCATAGAATTATAGAAATGTCAGATATAACACAGAGACCCATAATAGATAATCAAAATATTATCATAAAGACTTTAACATTTAGTTTGGTTTAAAATAAAATATAATCAAATATTTTTGATGTTATTAAATATTTTGTAATTAGAATTGTATTTTATTTTTGTACACATTTAATTTAGCCACACTTACAGATGGTTTAAAAATCATTTTTTCTAATTCATTGAATCTCTTCACATACTGTCAACTTGCTCATTCCCTCTTCAGTCCATGTTTTTTTTTTTCCACCCTCAACTGTTTCCCATATATATAAGAAAATCTGTAAATCTGAAAATAAAAATCTTTCTCACGCAATACAGATTTCTTTGAAAACCTGATAGGAAAGCAAGTGGAAAAAAAAGACCTGGGTTCTTTACTTTTCTCGCAGCTTTCCTGTTTGATATCTTTCCCTCATGGCTTGAATTTATTTTGGTCTTGGTTTGTGATCGCATGCTAATTTTCACAGCTTAAGTCACCCAGACGGAACACATTGCTACCTATGAGAGTAAGAGTACACTTCTTTAGATGCTCCTTTTCTTTAAGGTCTAATGGTTTATATGTCCCCAAGATCAACCTCCTTAAGCAGCAGGTGAGGTAAGTGTCTTCCCTGACTGAGAAGTTATAAAAGTATTTCCTGAACTCTGTGTCTTAAAATCATGTGACTCCTATTTGATAGCTGTATGTCCTAATATTTTAGTAATATCAGTAGTGAATAAAAATTCATAAAAAAACATTTTTTGGAGGAAAATATGCTTGTGCAGAAGTTTTTAGAATGTCTGCCATTTGTGTATTAGGTGCATCTTATTCTGTGTGTATTCTACAGTTCATTTATCTTGTCACAGGTTAGCTACTTTGGGCACTGGATTTTTTATTCATACCCTCAGGAAAGATAAAAAATTCCTTTCATGCAAACTGAATGTGTTATGAGCTTATCTAACATCCCACCCATTCCCATGTTTGCAGGTAAATGCCAGAAAAAAAGTTTGCCAGTGGCTTTTAAATTTTAGTTTAGAAGGAAGGGATGGATATTCATTAATATATTTTAAAGTATTATTTGAGGCATATTTTACAATTAATATACTAAATAATTCTGCTAGTAAAAGTAGACCTCTACTCTTTCAATGAAAGGGAATTAATTTATGACAGAGAAAGCTTTACAAGGTCCCCCTGCAATCTCGCTTGCTTCTGTGGGAGTACTCCAACGTCTCCACTCTTGTCAGCCCTTGCCCTCTGGGAAAAAACCCACCTAGATCAAAAGCAGAAACAGAAGCAGCAACATTATCCACGGTAGTCTGACTTTGTTTTGAGAAATCGCACATGGAAATGTCTTTCACATTTTATTTTTATTGATAGTTGCTACTTTAACAGAAATTAGAAAAATAGAACATGTAACTGTCTTCATCTAGGTACAAGAGTTCATGTGCTGCATTTTCCATTTTTCAATCATGTTTCAGACAAGTACACTTTTTTATTCCTCTTGGATCTTAGAAAATTGTATTGTCATTTGCGTACCAAATGCATTATTTAGCAGGGGGTAGAACACAATGATAGGATTTCTTGACGCTATGCTCTCTTTCCTTTCTACCGCTAAGGCTTCGATTTTTACTCAAAATATTTTCATATTCTTAAAAACAACCAGAGTAGAATTTTTATATAAAGTGAAGCTTCCCAAGTAATATTAGCTGTTTTAACTATTGGCCAAATATTTAATGATTAAAGGAACTTGACCAATTGTGAAACTATCTGCTCAAGATTTCACATTAGGACAATGGAAAAGCCAGACTAGATACTAGCTCTACTGATAGACACTATTCATGTCTCTTTTTCTGTACATGCTACTTTGATCACTTTATTTGTATTTATCTGCCACTGATAATATATATTCACATAGTATAGTGTTTTATACTATACAATTAAATGATAATTTTATTATAATGTCTTCCTCAATAAATTGTACTACTACAAAAGAAAAAAAGAGAGACGGAGAGATACCATGTCATTTATTTAAAAACTCTAGTGCTGAGCACATGATCACAATTCTCAAATGTCACTCATTAAATACTTAACTGACCCAAAGTGCTATATTAATGACATTTTTGTAATGCAAGTATTGGAATGAAGTAAATGAATTAAAATCCAGATGTAATCAGAATATATTAATGTAGACTCTTACAAAAATATTAGAATTTAGATCATGCCATTTCTGTTCTACCTACAATTCAGCATTTTATTATTTTCACTGTAATCTCACTATAAGAAAATAGCAAGTTCTCAAAGTCTCCACTCTAAAGATCAATTTACAGGGAAGATCTCATCATAATTATTTTTAAGTTTTTTTAAAAAATTTTTGAATTACAGATGACATACAATATTATGGTAGTTTCAGATATACAACATAGTGATTATATATTTATGTAACTTATGAAGTTATCACCCCAGTAAGTCTAGTACCCTTCTGACACCATACATAGTCATTACAATATTATTGACTATATTCCCTACGCTATGCTTTACATCACCATCACTGTTTTTATAACTGGCAATTTACATCACCATCACTGTTTTTATAACTGGCAGCTTAATCTTTTCACTTTTTTCATTCATTTCTCCAACCCACCCTCTATCTGGCAATCATCTAAATGTTCTTTGTATTTTGAGTTCAATTCTGTTTTATTTGTTTATTTTGTTTTGTTTAGATTCCACATATAGGTGAAATCATATGGTACTTGTCTTTGTCTGTACAACTTACTTCACTTAGCATAATACACTCTAGGTCCATCCATGTTGTCTCAAATGGCAAGATATCAGTCTTTTTGTGGCTGAGTAATATTCCATTTTATATATGTACCACATCATAATAATTTTTGACACTCATGTTAGAAGCCAAAAAATGCTTTTTCTTGATTAAATTCCATCTGTGGAGATCTAGGGTCTATTGACTTGAACATTATAGTATTTACACTACAGATATATAAGAAACAACCAGTGGATAATATCTTTGGCAAAACACTGTTCATAAATAAAAGGTCAAGTATTTCCACTATCTCAATTCCCAGCATCACATCTAGTTAAAATCTAAACTTGAAGATATAGAAGTTTACTTTAGTGGAGCAGGCACTGTTGATCTTTGAGCTGAAGCCTCAGAAACCTGGATCTATTTTGGAGTGAATATGTGGATTCAAGTAACTTACTTCCCTGGATTCAGTGAAATATGGTGGGCAGGAACACAGTTTAGTGTGGAGAGTGGGAACGATGATTTTGGAAATATAGTCACAGCTTAAATCTTAGCTCTGCTACTTTCTATTTATTTTTGATATCAGTATATGCCAATATCTTTAGATGTTTCTAAATGGAGATAATTATAATAACATAAAATTAGGTACAGTTTTGGAAAAGTGAATTTTTAATATATATCTTGATATATTACTAAAGTAAATTTATATATAATTTATTTTCAATTGCTTTAATATGATAGCTTAATAAATTTACTTTTATTCTTTTAACTTCTAAAGCATTATATTTATTCTTAAATTTGTGGGTATGAAATTACCTATTTTGTATTGGCAGTAGAATATAGAAAGAAATGTATATGCTTCAGAGTTATAATAATAATTATTACGGTTATTTTAAATGAATTTTTTTCAGCAATTTTAGGCTTATAGAAAAATTGTGAGGAAGATGCAGAGATATCCCACATATCCCCCGCCTCACACATGTTTAGACCTCCTTCTATAATCAACTTCCCCCACCAAACTGGTACATTTGTTATAATGAATACACTGATTCCGATACAACAAAATCACCCGTAGTCCATAGTTTACATTAGGCTCACTCTTGGTGTTGTACATTCTATGAATTTGGACCAATATATAATGTCCTCTCAATTTCACTTTTACAGAAAGACATATAGTTGAAATTATACAATATGTAGCCTTTTCTAATTGATTTTTTTCACTTAATATGCATTTAAGATTCCTCCATGACTTTTCATGACTTGATAGATCATTTCTTTTCAGCACTAAATATTCTATTGTCTCTAAGTATCACAGTTTATTTATCAATTCACCCACTGCAGGACACCTTGATTACTTCTACATTTTGGCAATTGTGAATAAAGCTGTTTTACAAACATTAATATGTAGGTTTTTATGTGGATGCAAGTTTTCACATCATTGGATAAATGCCAAGTAGTGTGATCGCTGAATCATATGGGATGAGCATCTTTACTTTGTAAGAACTTACCAAACTGTCTTCCAAAGTGGTTCTATCATTTTGCAATCCCATCAGCAATGAATGAGACTTCTTGTTGCTCCCTATCTATCCTTGTTGGCATTTGGTGTTGTCAGTGTTTCAGATTTCGGCCATTTTCATAGGCATTTAATTTACATTTTTCTAATGACATATGATGCGGAACATCTTTTTATATGCTTATTTGACATCTCTGTATCTTTTTCAGTGAGGTGTCCATTAAGGTCTTTGGACCATTATCTCTGATTTTCTGTAATTTGAAAATGATATGTCTATGTGTAGTTTTTTGGGGGGCTGCATTTTTCCTGCTTGATGTTCTTTGAGCGTCCTACGTCAATAGGTTAGTGTCTTACATTAATTGGGGGGAATGCTTGGTCGTTATTATTTTAAATATTCTGTTTCTTTCTCTCTTTCTTGTTCTTCTGATATTTCCATTATAAATATGTTATACCTTTTATTGTCCCACACTACTTAGTCTGTTCTATTTTGTTCAGTCTGTCTTCTCTTCACTTTCCAATTTGTGGGGTTTCTATTGAGATCCTTAAGCACAGAGATTTTTCCTCAGCTGTGCCCAGTCTCTTAATAAGCCCATGAAAAAATTTTTCATTTCTGTTACAGTGATTTTTATATCTAGCATTTCTTTTTGATTCTTTCTTTGATTCCTAAGAAAGAATCTCTTTTTACATTGCTCAACTGTTCTTGCATGCTATTTTATACATGAGAGCCTCAGCAGAGTAATCAGAGTTGTTTTACATTTTTTTCCCTAGTAATTTCAACCTCTCCGTCATGTCAGGTCTGATGTCGCTCTCTAAGTTGTAGGGTTTTTTTGTTCGTGGTATTTTTTGTTTGTTCGTTTGTTTGATTGTTTTACCTTTTAGTGTATTTTGTAATTTTTCTTGATAGCCAGACACAATGGACTGAGTGAAAGGAACTGCTATAAAGAGGCTTTTAGTAATGTGGTTGTGAAGTGTGGGTGGCAGAAAACTGTTCTTCAGTCCTATGATTAGGTCTCAGTCTTTTAGTGAGCCTGTGCCTCTGGACTGTGCATTTCTCAAGTGTTTTAATGTTTCTTTTCTACCACCCACTATCCCTTAGGTGGGAGACGTTGGCTCTATTGGTCTGGAGCTGGGCATATCTCTCCCCAGGTCAGTTAGTCTCTGGTAATACCACAGAAGGTTAGTTAGGCTCTGCTTAGCTGGCTTCCGTGGAGGGCAAGCCTTGTCAAGAAGAATCAAGGGCTCCGCCCTGTTTCAAAATGGTTCCTTGTCCCTTGCCCCTGCCGGAAGCAGGAAGGATTTTCTCTTTCCCACTGTGGGAACGTGGTTGAATTCTGGAGGAAAATCTCACACTGTGCTCCTCCCCGACAGGACGGGTGCCCTTTGGGGTTTTTAATCCTCAGAGTCGTCTGCACTGAGCCTCCAGCAATATGGCAATAACAGGCCTGGTTCTCCTCCCCTGGCACGGTTCCTGTGGCAAGTTTTGCTCATGGGTTCCTGCTCTGGTAAGTTGTCATTCTCTATATTTGTCTGTTGGTCCTGTCTCTCTGCGGGACCAGTGGTTTTGTCCTCAGCTTTCTTAGGGAGTCTAGAAGAGTTGATGATTTCAGTGGATTCAGCTTTTCACCTGTTGTTAGGATGGAGTGGTGGCTTCTCCTTACATGCAGAACCGGAAACCTCAGAATTATTTACTTAGTAAGTGTTCACTGAAATTTTACTGTGTGCCAGGAATCTATTAGAAAGGGATTCGATAGAAATAAGAAACAAAATTTATTTTCTGGGACATATAATTCACCAATGGAGAATTAAAAATACATTTAATGTTACTCGATATAATGTTATAGCTAAAAAGGGAGGTGTGAGTCATTAAAGAGAGGAAAAACCTAATCCTACCATCGAGGAATACTTTCTACATGATGGAAATTCTAGCATTTATATAATCTAACTGAGCTCATAACAACCTTGCCAGAAAATAAAAATATCATAGTATACTAGATTAAGATTCCGAGAAGCAAATCAAAATAGTAAAGTAACTTTCCTATAGGCAACCAAGTATAATGCAAATAAGAATTCAAATCCCAAAGCCTATAGCTTTTTTGAATATAAATGGATGCTATGGTCTGATGTTTGTATGCCTCCCAAATTCATATGTTGAAATCCTGACTAGCAAAAGATAATGTTATTAGTAGGTGAGACCTTTGGGAGGTGCTTAAGTCATGATGGGAGGACCCTGATGAATGGAATGAGTGTGTGCCTTACAAAAGGGGTTGCAGAGAGACCCCTAGCCTCTTCTTTTGTGTGAAGATGCAATGAGAAGTCTTACTTGACCGTGCCGGCATCCTGATCTCAGACGTCCAGTCTTCAGAACTGGGAGAAATAAATACTTATTGAGTATAAGTTACCCAGTCTGTGGTATTTTGTTATAGTATCCTGAATAGACTAAGACAAACGATGACTTGTACAAATTTAAGTATATCATTTTAATAGTATGGTCTATTTCAGATTGGCATATAATTCATGGATCCTGGGAGTCTAAGTCAATTGTTTTTCAATATTAAAGGGAGGTGACTTCTTAACAGAAGGGCTAGGAGATAAATTTCATTCTTTCTTTGTTTTTAATTGGCATTCAGACTTGCTATACCGTAGCATATATAAAATTAGAAAAAAAAAAGACCCTCTAATACATACCAGCATATTTACTTTGGATTATTATTTTAAAGCAAATAAAAAAAGAGAGAGACAAAGAAACCAGGAGTAAGGGGAAAAGGAGGAGAGAAAGAAGAAAGGAAGAAACTTCATGTATAGAACTAAAAGTTGATCTTTGTCTAACTTTTTTTTTCTCCTTCTTCAGAGATAATATATATGCTAAAATAGTGTGTATCATTCCCATACTTAAACATTCTTTACCAACAGTGCTTAAATTTCCACCAAACATGAAACTTCTAAGTATATCGTTTATTTTCTTCTTAGGCCTTTTGCTATGTTTATTCCTGGGAAATTTCTGAATATCTGGGAAAGAGAAGAAATTTGTTTACTGTTCGATGGATTTTAGTAAAGGTAAACAATTTTACACATAAGGTAGAATTTGGGACAACTGGGTACTCAGAACGAAAAGAAGAAATCTAATAGATATTTTCCCGGTTAATTCAAAAGACATGATCATTGTAAAGCCGAGAAGTTTACATTAAAAGAATAATAGTATCTACATGAAATATCCCTTTATTATGTATTAATGTTAGTTAAAAAAAAAGGCTTGTCTTGCCCCCCAAAAATGCATTGACATAGGAATCAAGTATCTTGATTTATTCTCTTAAATGTGTGATTAGATAGCAAGCTTGCCACAGGCAAGTCAGTTAACTTCTTCACCTCCGGTTTCTTCATCTATAAAGTAATGAGATGCATATGTATTTTCATAGGTCTTTTACAACTTTAAAATCATATCATTCTGAATACTTATCCCTTATCAATTGCACAGAAACAAACAAAAGTAACAACAACAAAAAAGTATTGATTCTACTTCATTTATGCATAATCCAGAAAAGGCCATTAATAAAATAATTTCTTTTTTGCTGGGCACTAGATTATTTGCATTGTATTTTGAGATCTGAAAAATTTTATTCATAGAATCAAGATTATGGAAATCTAGTAACCCATAGCATTTACTCATGTTGCATTTTACATGTAAGGGTGTGAAGAGCTTGCATTGGATTGTCAAAGTTTAACAGTGGGCACAGTGGTAGAGGCGTCCTCCACAGCAGCAGACAGTTTGGTGGAGGTCGCTATGGAGACATTTACAACAGCAATAGATATGGAGGATATTATAACTCCCAGGAGATTGACTAGTGGGGCAATGGGAGAAGCTTTGCAGTAGATCATCCCGCCAAATAAGCTAACATGGAAAACACATGAAACTTAGCCAGCCTGTAGCTTCTGAAGCCTCAAAAAATTATCAACTGTACTACTCCACTAATTTTTTTTTTAAGGAGCTCAAAGTCACAAGAGATGAAAGGAATAATCAGCAGTTCCATTAGAGGGTAGTTTGAAGACTTCCGCTGCTGTACTTTGGATTAATCCCCTCCTGACTACCCTATATCCCAAACTGCATTTACAATTTTGCAACTGAGGATAATTTGGTTGTTAATGTACTGTGCCTTTAACTTTACACAATCTTTTATTTTTATGTCATGTTCGCTCAGTAATACTCAAGATATCAATTATTTTAACAAAATTAATTTACTTAGCTTGGGTTTTTTTTTTTTTAATTCTGTACATTTTAAACTTAAGTACAAATTCATACACAAAACTCTCTTTCATATTAAGATATTTAAGGACTGACTTTTTTTATAGTAAGCCTCGATCTTAAAGATATATTTCTTCCCAAGTATGTAATTATAGAGACCAGCAGATATACCTTTTCAGATGAAAATATTGGTGTGGCAAGGCCACCCTTTCTCCTTAATATAAGAATGTTCTTTGCCTTATGTTTATAAGGAGACCTAATTCTAATGAAGCAAATATCAGACATACAGGGGATATGGAAAATTACTAACGAAACTCACTGGGTTCTAATGAATCTATCCATTTCAGGAAAATTAAACAGTAGCTGATACTGTTTGCTAAGATGGGGCTCATCTGTGCACACATTTAATTTATGGTTTAATTTACCTTTAATGTAAAATATAACTTCCAAGGATTTAATATTTCACTTGTCCTTAATAAATCTGCCATGAATGTGAATTAGTCTTATTTGATTTTTAGAAGCAATCTTGGAGTCTAAAAAAAAACTCAACTAAATCACAGTTTTTAATGTTTGCTATATGTATAAAATATGCCAGCAATAATACTTCAGTATTTAGTGGTGACATTTGCCTTGAATGGAAAAGAGCAAAAGATTAAACAAAATTAAAAAAAAAAAAAAACCTGCATCCCTTAGAGTTTTCTATATTACCATATTTTAGTAAGGCAGGACATATGACTTTTGAAACGGCTAATCTTTGGATATTCAATTTAAAGTGATTGGTGTTTACGAAAAAGAGCTCGAGCCAAATCTACGCAGATGAAAGGAAATAAGTTGTTATTGTGAGACTCAAGGACAGAAGTTAAAAACGCTTCATCGTGAGCTAAAAGTTCACCAACGTCTGCTAATTCCGATCACATACACCTTGTTAACCACATTTAGAGCTATTAATGATTTTCCAAAATCTTTTCTTATATGGCACTTTAAAAATATTTTAGCTTTAGCTTTCATTTTTTGAATTTAAGAAAATATTCCACAAAGCACATATTGAAAAGAAGAAAGAGAAAATAAAAGGCTCATGCAAAGTGACCAATATGTTATATTGACTTATGTTGCTTTCATATCAAAGATAATGCTATAAATGTATTTTTTTTACTAAGATTTCATTTTTATTTTTTTGGTCAAGCATGTCTGGGATATACAGCAAATCATTCTTCTGCTGAAATCTGTCCATTACATTTTCATATTAGAAAACAAAATTATAATTTCTATCATAATAAAAGCTGAGGGGGGATGGAAAACCTAAAATGTAAAACTTTTTATATGTACTTTCTATATTTATTTCCTTTTTGGTTATGATGGAAAATGTGCATAAAGAACTTTGACTTAATTTGAGTACTAAAAGAGAAAGTTAGAGATATTTGGTGAAATATATTTTATTTTATGGTAAAATTTCAATTTGGAAAAACAAAGATCAAAGAAATTTTTAAACATTTCAATATGAGTATCTTCACTCAAGCAGTAATTATAATGTAATTCTAGTAATGATACTGCTTAACTTCAGGAATAAACACAGAGTTAAATTGTTAAATTCAAAATATTAATAGGATTTTTGCTCAACTAGCACTGAGTGATGGTTTTAATTTATATCTTATCATAAGGAAGCTTCAACTAATATTTAATCTAGGCATTATTCATTTGAAATGATAATATATAATTCTAAAATATTAGAAATATGCATAACTAGGGCATTTTGATAAATTATCAGCTCTGTCCATTTTCATTTACATGTTAAGGCTATAAAATAATATTATTATTTATCAGAAATAAATTTACTCAAATTTATATGTTGGTCAATAACAAAAACAAAAAACTGAAAATATGATTCTCAATGTTGTTATCTGAAAAATAAACTAAAAGTTAAAATTAGCTGTAATAAGAAAAATCATATTTACACAGAAAACAGTAATATATATATATATTACTTCTGCGAACTAAATATTATATAATCTGTACTTATCGAAATAATATTACACAATAGAGAAATTGTAGCAAAGTTTCTAAAAAAATTCTATGTTGATGTCAAATATAAATTAAGAGAGGGGAAGACTATACAGTTTATGTGCTATACCAATTCTCATAATAGTGAGGAAGAAAACATACCAGCATATTAAGTTACACATTATAAAGTCAACCTGATAATTTAGAATTCAGTGATTATGGCAATAAAACATTCATAGGTGATACATTCTTTTTTCATGGTTACATTAAACACAAACTTTCTAAAAAATTAAATATGTTATAATTAACTGGGATATAAGAAGCTTAGAAAGTTAGAATATAAATTCAGATTAGAGTAGTCCAAAGTAAAAGCCAGAATACATATTAATCTCTATAAGAAAATACGGTATTTAGTAGTATTTTTCCCATTGAAACAGAATTGGGGCCAAGAAAATGTCAAAACTAACCAACATTCATAACGCAAGAGTCATTTAGATTCAGAAGATTCCATTGAGACTAAGAGGGATGATAATATACTCCCTAAATTCCCACAGTCTATAAAACTACCAGGAAGGAGAAAAGAATACAAGAAAGTTTGGAAGAAGAGAAAGAGGTGTATACACCATCAATGTAGTCAAATTGTGGATGGTGCAACGTCCAAGCTCCAGAGAGGAGTGTGGTTTTCTCTCCCATTAGCCAAATGCATGTGTGTGAGGATGTGTGTTCTCTAAAAGAAGGAGAAAGTTCCAGCTGGACTTCTTTTTAAGCAAAAGGTTTACTGACCTTCTCCTGTGCATCTCTGCACAATGAAGAAGAGAATTGGAGAGATATTACAGAGCAGGGGAAAAAAGGAAAATAAAATAAAATAAAATAAAATAAAACAGTAAAGAAATAGCCAGCATTCTGCATTGTGTTACTAGGACAGAAGGCATGAGTTTTTTCATAGGGTAAGTGGACACCCCAGAAATTAATAGAAACTAAGCTGCTGTCTTTTCTCCCAAGAGAATTGCCTGCCAAATAATGAACCTCAACAGCTGATCTTGTGTATACACATGATAGCAGGAGGTAAGGCACTCATAGAGGGGGACTCAGAAAAACTGGTCTCCATATTGGGGAACCCCAGGACCCTCCAAAGAGCTCAAACGCAAACCTTTAAAAGAGTAAGCCTTAGATTTGTGCCACACAAAAGACATAACTGTCCAATGAATGTCAGCCAGCAAGTCGAAAACATCATTAAAATAAATCAAGTGTCAGGTGGGTTAAAAGATACTCCCTTCCCACCTTCCTTCTTTCTCCACAATAATTTGAAAGATCCTAGCTTTAAAGAGGGAAAAATGGAAACAGTGACTCAAATATAACCATAAATTTCCTTTTTTATGTCTATCACTTACAGTCCCAGATAAAACATTTATTAGAGTCTGGACATAAAGAAGAGGAAAGATTAAATTAATTCATCCTTAACTGGATTGATCTTTAAAACCTGCTAGTCAAATTGCACCACAAGAGACAAAAATCAAAACAATGTGGTATTGGCAAAAACAACAACAACAACAACAAAACAGACACAAAGACCAATGGAACAGAATCGAAAGCCAAGAAGTAAATATTTTATATTTATATGCAAATATATATTGATATGCAAATACATGTATGCAAATAATTTTTGACAAGGAAACTGAAAACATACAATGGAGAAAACAAAGTCTCTTTAATAAATGGTGCTGGAAAAATTGGAGCCACATGCAAAAGAATGAAACTAGACTGCTATCTGTCACCGTACACCAAAATGAACTCAAAATGGATTAAAGACCTAAATATGAGACCTCAAGCAATAAATTGCATAAAGAAAACATAGGTGCTAAATTCATGGACCTTGGTCTTAGGATTTTATGAATATAACCTCAAAGGCAAGGGAAATGAAAGCAAAAATGAATGAGACTATATCAAATTAAAAGGCTTCTGTAGCGCATAGAAACCGTCACAAAAACAAAGAGGTAACCAAACAAATAGGAAAAGATATTTACAAACAAAACATCTGATAATATATAAAGAACCCATACAATTCCACAACAACAACAAAAATCATAGTCCAATTAGAAAATGAACAGAAGACCTGACAGACACTTCTCCCATGAAGACATACAAATGGCCAACAGACATATGAAAAGACATTCAATTTCACTAGCTATTAGGAAAACACAAATCAAAACCACAATGAGATACCACCTCATACCTGTTAGAATGGCTATCATCAACAAGACAAGTAATGACAAGTGTTGGAGTAATAGTCCAATTAGAAAATGGACAGAAGACCTGACAGACACTTCTCCCATGAAGACATATAAATGGCCAACAGACATATGAAAAGATATTCAATTTCACTAGCTATTAGGAAAACACAAATCAAAACCACAATGAGATACCACCTCATACCTGTTAGAATGGCTATCATCAACAAGACAAGTAATGACAAGTGTTGGAGAGGTTGTGGGGTAAAAAAGAGCCCTCATACACTGCTGCTGGGAATACAAATTGTTACAGCCACTATGGAAAACAGTATGGAGGTTTCTCAAAAAATTAAGAACAGAATTACCATATGACCCTCAATCCCTCTTCTGGGTATTTACCTCCAAAATTTGAAAACATTTATTTGTAGAGATATATGCACTCCTGTGTTCATTGCAGTGTTATTCATGGTGGCCAAGAAATGGAAACAACTGAAACATCTTTTGATGGATGATTGGATAAAGAATATATGCTACATATATATACACAATGGAATATTACTCAGCGATAAGAAGAGATGAAATACTGCCATTTGCAACATAATGGCTAGATCTTGAGAATATCATCCTAAGTAAAATAAATCAGAAAAAGTTGAGAACTATATAATTTCATTTACATATAGGATATAAAACTGAAAGTAACCAATGAATAAAAGAAAAACTCAGACACAGGAAACAGTTTAGTGGTTAAAAAAAAAAGGAATGGGAGAAAGGTAGATAAGAGCAAAGGAGTCAAATATATGGTGACGGAAAGAGATTTGACTTTGAGTGGTTAACATATAATGCAATGTATGGATGATGTATTATTGAACACTTGAAACCTATACAATTTTGTTAACTAATATCATCCCAATAAATTTAATTTATACAAACCTTCTAATTATCAGTTAATTTTACAATCAGCTCAAGATATAGTTAAGAAATAAACATGGAAATGTAACAAAACCCAATTAAATTTAATAAATGGAAAAAAATAAAATATCTTACCAATACCCCTCTGATGTGAGACTCCTCAATATGCTAGCTATCATGTTTAGAGCGCTCATGATAGCTGTGTTTCTTTTGATTGAGCTATATTACTGTTAATATACCACAGTGACTCTGGGAATTTCAAGATGATGCAACCATAACAGCTCACAGTTGGCAGGATTGCGTAGGAAAGTGGGAACACTGAGGCTTCTCTCAGAAGCTTGCTGAAGTGAGAGCCAGAAGGATGGACATGCAGACTTCTGATTGCAGATGATTGCAGAATTCTTTATGCAACAAACATACTATATGGAGGATCCTTAGAAATAATCGACAGCCACTTTGGGAAGTGTTAACAGGTCCTGTTTTATCTCATTTAGTTATGACTGCAGTAGATATTTAAAATATAAATATTTTGGTTCTTGACAATAAGTGCTTCAGAAGATTTATTTATGTACAACTGTTCACACCCAGATAAAGCTGGTATATCCTTACTGGCCTGCTTTATGATTACTTTGTAGTCAAAGAATTTGACAAATTTCAGCCAGAGATGGTTTAGGAAAGATCTACTACATCTTATATTTTGAGGGAAATTATTATCTAAAATAATAACTCAACTCGTACTTGGTGATACCACTTTGACTTCTTTTCACTTGAAATTCTATTCTGAGCTTTAAGCAGCTTGGTCCTTACTGATTCTCCCTGGGTCTCATGGCAATTCCCTTTGTCTTCTTGGATCAGTAGTTCTTAGGCAGAGAGCTTAAAGCTTTAGGCCAAAATAAAATAGAAAGAGCAAAGGAAAAAAACAAAACAAAACAAAACACATGTCTTTCTCTCATGTGATTCCTTTATTTCATTTACTAAAGGCCACATACTCAGCATTTTAAAGTCAGAGAATCATGGCAGGAATGGAACAAACCAATGTCTTCCTTCCATAGTGGGGTAGGCATTATTCCACATTCTTCCAATGATTTCTCGTCTATTTCATCAATATATTTCTGTGGTGTTTTTATCATGCTGTAGTCTTTTCTCAGTATGCTTTTTTGTATGTTCATCATACTAGTTGATTCTCCCTACTACATAAAGACAGAGAAATGCTTTAAATAAATTTGGGGCCAAATTATTTTCCCTTCCTTCTTATTTCATTTCCAAGATAATTTTTACACTTTAGTAATATTTAATGTTTTAAACTACTATTTAAACTATTATTATTCATTTATTATTATATAAATATGTAAGATGTATGCACTAAATGTATCACAGTCGGCAAAATACTTCACTTAAATGTGATACCTGAGAATTATTATGAATTGATATTAGTGTATAATTATGAAATTATAGACTATTGAAGGGAACTTTTGATGGTTTCTTGGTTTAAGGTAATGGCAATATAGTCTAAAGAAAGAAAATGGCTTTATATTATTAGTAGAATGAATACTATTTGGTAACAGATTAAGTATGGGCTCTAAACAGAAATGAAAATTAAATTCTAGCTTAAGAAACTTAAGGGTTAGGGAAGTCAGGTTGTGTGTGCTAGTATTGAGTTAGATACTCAAGAACATGGGGAAATTAAGCAACTTGTACAGACACATTTAAAGCATAGAAAAGTTTTAAGAAAAAAAAACATGTTTGTTAAATGTGGTATAGACGTGGCATTAAAAATCACAGAAATAGATGAGCTTGCCTCAAAGAATGGGCAGAAATGATAGATGCCCAGAAAAAAATGTGTCAATAGGTGTACCAATTAGTAGATACTGCCTGCTAATATATAGCCTCTTTTATATATTCAAGTTTGGAGGATATTCAGGTCATATCATCTTAAAGAGTCTGAGCTCTGAGTTCTTTTTATTTTAGGAAATTAGTTTATCTTATTTGAATATTTCTATTTTTCAAAATAATGATCAGGTGATTTTATATTATAGCTATCAACATTTGTTTCATCTTTGCTTAGTTTTCAATTTATCGGTTACTATGAAAGAAATTGCACAATTTACATTTTATTTATACTTTTAGAGCATGCAATTACAAAGCAGAGACATCATTCATATTTATTTATAAGAAGTTAGATTTTTAGATATTTTAAGATATAATTAATTTAATGCAAAATAAATTCATTAATTAATATAAAATAGATTTACTGATAAAAATCATTTAAAGTTTCCTATCAGCAGCAATTAGATTACTGAATCCACAGTTTTATATGAATGTTGAAGAGATTTATGAAAAAAATCCATGTAATATGTTTTAAGGAAAATTTGCAGGAACATTCCATATTCTCCTCACAACATGCTCAGAGATACTGAGAGGTTGCCAATAGTGAGTAAGAAGGAATATATATCTTTACAATTTTGGGGTATGTAAATAACACATGACATATCTGGAGTAGAGGAGATATTTACATTATGGGGTAAGTTATTAAACACTCTCCTCTAGAATGACATGAAGAGTTATTCCAGAAATCCACTAGTTCCATGTCACATATGGAAACCTGAAGTCCTCACCTTTTGCGAGGAGTTTTGGTTAACCTTCACAGAGTCATGCAAAATAAACATTCATGAAAACCAGGGTTAGGAAAAAAGGATATTTCCAAGGTTATAAGTGTGGAGAGACAAGAGTGAGGATTGAGTTTTAGTTCTTTGTGTGTTTTTCTCGCCTTGTCATGGGAAAGGGTTATTTTTATAAATAGAACTCATGTTATATGACAACTATCTTTGACTTCCTTTAATATTTATAAATTTCTCTTTCATATACACATGAATGACAATGCCTAAGCTTATTTTATTTGAAAATCAATAATTATTGAAGATTTTATTCTAGTGGAGGGCATTCTGGAACATGGTAAATGATAGTTGGTTACTTGGTTAGTGTTTTACTAATATTTTCCATTTTATTTTTATAACAAATAACTTTTTATCATTTTATTTGGAAAAATAAAAGCACCAATATAGGAAATACTGAAAATCAACAGTGAGTTGTAAAATAGGTGAACATTTTACTCCTCTTTTATATCAGGAAAGTGTTGTACAATTACAGGATTAACAGAAGATTTCAGCAAAATTCCTCAAAACATTTGAGTCAAGAATATCAACTCACACCAGAGGGGAAGGGGGCAGGGAGACTGGTAGATGAGGATAAAAGGGGTCAAATATATGGTGAGGGGAGGAAATTTGACTTTGGGTGGTGAGCACACAATGAAATATACAGATGATGTATTATTGAATTATATACTTTAAACCTATGTAATTTTATTAACCAATGTCACCTCAATAAATTTTATAAAAATATCAATTCACAAAAGAAAGTCACAGTAATTAATAATATGAGCTATAACAGCTATTTTGAATGTGCATGTATGAGTATGTATCTGTGTGTGTATGTGTGTGCGTGTGTGTTTTCCTAAATTTTGGTAATGATCATTGTAACAAATGTACTATAAAAAAATAAGAGACATGTTTAACTAAAATTAAAACTGAATTCTGTGTTTAATGTCTAAATCACAAATTAAATTTTTCTGAATCATATTGCCACTTATGCTATATGAATTTCACTATGACCATGCTAATTAAAGATATACAAGTCATGTTATTTTTAAGTTGATACAAGTTTTAAGGAAGTAGTATGCTGTTGGTCATAAAATTTATTAAATAAATTGAGGAGTCATATTCTTATTTATAAAGTCACCGTAGCTTTATTTTCTCACATTAATGTGGTACATTCTCATAAAAAGTTCACACAAGATAGGGATATAAATGAATATAAAATTTTCTCATATTCCAAAGTTTTCTCCCAAAGAAAATTCATTAACATCTTTTTACATATGTTTAAAGTAATATATATGTTTATTTATCTGTTTAGCTCTATGTAAATTGAGTAAATATACACATATTTCTTACCATTCCTTTATCACTAGAGTGTAATTTTTAAATTTAACACTATGTAATCATTATGTGTAATGATTGCACAGTATACCAAAGCAAGTACCTCACAGAATAATATCTATAACCACAAAATAAGTCTCTCATTTAATTTTTAAATAGGTTTTATTCAATTATGGATCACATCAGAGGGCTTCATAAAATAAATCATAGTGCAAACTAAAAAGGACTATGTTTCCCATGTTATTTTATGGTTGATTTTCTGCTTTCTAAGACTATAGTTTACTGCCTGAAAAACTGTAATTCCATTTCCTAGAAATAAATTTTATTATTGTAATTATGTTTTCATTTTAAAATTTGTTGTATATTTTCAAAACAATTTCTATAAGTTCTTCCTTATAAAAATTTTTACTGTTGACATCACCATAGATTTTAATACTTGAAAGAGGTGGTATTTTATTTGTAATTGTTATAATACTATTTGACATTTCAATATGGTTATTTGTTATAATTTTGTTTTTATTTGTAACAAAACTTTCTTTGTCATAAGAAAATTTTGAAATTGATCATAGTTACAGCTTGACCACATCCCATATATTTTCATAGATATGTTTTTCATTATCTTTACTTTTCAAATATGTAGTAAATATAATTTAATTTTTCTATCAAGATTTATTTTGACATGTATTTTTATAATAGCAAGATGATCTAGGTGAATATTCTTTTTTGTTTGCTTTTTATGTTGTTTATACTTTAATTTCCAAATCAATTTCATTAAGAATACGTGTTTTTAAATTTCTTAATGTTATTTCTGGGCATAAAAATAATTAGATCGTATAAAAAGTTTCACAGAAGCTTAACTCTATGATTCATTCTCTGCAAGTTGTAGATTTCAGTACATAACAATCCTAAAATTAATATATATTGAGATTTTATTAAATATTATATATTTGTATTTCTTTAACATATCAAGGAATAGAAAGAATTTAATGAACTATTTTAATACTAAAGTATGTCTTCTATTATCTTTGTACGTCATTCACTTTTAATATGTGTGTGTAAATAGTGTGTGTGTGTTTTCACTATTACCTATACAACTTTCAAGGAAATCAAAAACTTTTTGTGAGCAAACACTTTAAATAATGACATTTTCTTTTGCTGTGAAAAAGGCGTTAAATGTATTTTAATAGTAATATTTCAGTATTAATATCGTGACCAGTTTTATTAATTGTGCTGTGATACATTTATCAATTATTTTTTGTTTTAGTTATTGCTCTTGTAGACATCAAATAGATTTGACTTTTGCTTATATCATCCAATATGAAAATACTCTTCTTTTAATATACATTGTTATGTAAATATTTAAATTGATGTTAATTCTAAGTGGTTTTTTTTTTTTTGTCTAAGTGCTTTTTAATAGCTAAAATTAGTGTTGTTACTGCTGCTGGTAATGTTATTTTAAGCTTCCTTGCTTTGAATTTTCTTTTTCTTACTGCATTATTTTAGAAAGTTATTTTGTTTTGTTAAATTGTTTTCTACATTGTTATGTTCTTATTCATCCCATTTTAAATTTCAAATAAATTCTTTATTTCCTATATAGCTAAACAAGTCTAATTTAGAAATAAAACAGTATTTGTTGATTTCTAATAATGAAAGGAGAAAAAATAATACATACACACAAATACTCACAGTCTATTCTTTTCTTCCACTTTTATTTTCTCTAAAGTTACAGATATTTGTTCCAGCCCATTATGGTCACATGCCTACAAAATTTATATTACCTTTTAAAAAAAATCCCATGTTTCATTCTGCTTTTTAAGCACAATTATTTTTGTTTTATTCCATAAATAAATTAAATTAATACTTATTTATTATTTTTATTATCATAAATTCCAAGGTCATTAAATCTTCAATTCATTTATTATCTGTTCTCTGTTTAGTATACTATTTTGCTGTACTGGGATTTTCATCTTGACACATTTTATTATTATTTTTATATTTTATTAAATTTATTAAGATAGCATTGGTTTATAAAACTATATAGATTTTAAGTGTGCACTTCCATTTTAAAGAAGTACACATTAAGCATTTAGATATTTCAAAGAATACTTCTTTTAGATTTATGTGAGAATGCCATCATTGCTGGTATAGAATTCTCATTCATACCTTTTTTCCCTAAATACTTAAAAAACCATCTTTCATTGTTTTCTGATAATTTGCATTTTGAGGTCAGGCTAACTATTTTTGATTATCCCATTTCCCCCTTTTATGTTAGAATATACTCTCTCTTAAATTCCCTGAATTCATGAGAATGTATCTTTTTTTTAGTAAATTTTATATCTTAATTGGTAAATAATGAACACTTTTTTGAATATTAAGAATTTGCTATAGTTCAGAAAAAGTTTCTTGTGCCATATCTTCAAACACTTTTTAGAAAATTTTGTTAGCTCTTTAATTTTATATTCCTTTGTATGTCATTCTTATGAACGATACATTCAACTTTCATAGAACCATTTAAATGATTAAAATGTCCTTTAAATAACAGCTTTTTAACTTCATAAGTGAACATATTATATCTATGAAGTGGCTTTGTGGTTTACTATTTCTTTCCAGAATTTTCTGCAGAAAAATCACCAGATTTACTTAGTCTCTGGCTTCTTTATTCAATGAAGCCTCATTTCCTCTCATTATGCCTAATTATTTCATCCATTTCCCTTTATAGGAGATGACAGAACAACTCCATTTTTCTATAGCCAGGGATATTATTACTTATTTGGCAATATTTTACAATTCTTATTAGTAACTCTGAGAAAAAATGTCCTACTACTGCTTTATTAAAGGAAAAACAAAAACAAGCACTTTAGAGTCAAAAACCTGATGGTGCAGAAAAGTTGGTGTACATCCAGATGTAATAAAGAAGCTGCTTCATACTTGAGTTAAGGAACTAGTCAGCACATAAGGAAGGATCACCTTTCATTTACTAAAATTAAGTGTTCCTCCCAAACCCTATTAGAACTCATGACTCAGAACAATAAGCATATATGAAATGCAAATATAAAAAAATTATTATTAGGCTCTTAATAAGTTTGAATTTCTTTGTATGATCCCATGCAGTATTTCTAATGTTAATAGCCCACATCTCTAATTAACTTATCCCAATGAAATTATCAAATAAAATTATTTTAGTTATATTAAACATAAATATAGTTAACAAATATATCAAATTTTAGGTGTAATATATTTAACTTGAGACATAGTTTTGTAAAAGCAGTAATAATAGTTTTGATGTCTACTTTCTCACAGACTAGATTTTTTTTTCATACAGTGGTAGCAGTAATCAGAAGATGAATTTGAGAATGAGAGAGGGAAGTAAATTTTTACTTATTCTAAATAAACTAAAGGCAACTAGATATTTTGCCTTATTTTTAATGTGGAAAGAGTAAAATTATATAAGTACCATATGTATTTGTGTATGTATACATATATATGTGTGTGTGTATATATACAGAGAGAGAGAGAGAGAGAGAGAATGCATGTGTGCACATGCATGTTCGCTGGGTATTTGCCCAAACTATACCAGTGAAACATGATTTAAGTTTTTTTCAATTTTATTTATAGCCAGTGATTTCCTGATATTCAAAACCCATATCAGTACATTTCCTGATGGCTTTTCTTAAGAAAACAACCTAGCTGAGAATACCTAAAAAGCAAAAACATTTGTATTTGTCTTGAATGAAATTATAGTTTTGATATAGCACCTGAGTTTATTAGAGTTCAACTTTTAAAATGTTTCTGTATGTGTATGTGTGTGTGTGTATATACACTACTAAATAAACTCTAATAAACTCTAATAAACTCACGTGCTATATCAAATGTTTTGATGACCAAAGATAGTCTTTCCAATTGGTACATGAACAACTGGACATCCACATAAAAAAATAAATGTAGACCCAGATCTTTCACCCTTTACAATAGTTAACTCAAAGATGATCATCCAGCTTAATGAAAACAAAACTATAAAACCACTAGAAGATACATAGGAGAGAACCTTAATGACCTTGAGTATGGTGATGACTTTTTAGATACAGCATCAAAATCATGATTAATAAAATAAATAACTGATAAACTGACTTTAGTTAAATTAAAAACGTCTGCTCTGCAAAAGACAAGGTCAAGAAAATTAATCTAAAAGCCACAGACAGAGAAAACATATTTCCAAAAGACACATCTGATAAAGGACTGTTATACAAAATATACAAAGAACCCTTAAAACTCAACGATAAGAAAGCAACCTGATTTTAAAATGAGCCAAAGACCTCTCAACCAAGAAGACATACATATGGAAAATAAGCACATGAAAAGATGTTTCACATCATATGTCATCTGGAAAATGCGAACTGTAATAGTAAGATACCAGTACACGCCTTTTAGAATGCCCAAAATTCAGAACACTGACAACACCAAAGGCTGGCAAAAATATAAAGCAACAGGAACTCTCATTCACTGCTGGTGGGAATGCAAAAATGGTACAGCCACTTAAGAAAAACTTGGAAACAACCAAGATATCTTTTTGGATGAATGTCCAGTATATAAATGGATAAACTGTAGTTCATACAGACAATGGATTCAGCACTAAAAAGAAATTAGCTATTGAGCCATAAAAAGACATAAAAAGAAAAAGCTTTAAATACATATTACAAAGTGGAAGAAGTCAATCTGAGAAGGCAACATACTGTATAATTTGAACTGTATCTCAACTATATTCTGTATCGGCAAAACTATGGGAACAGTAAAAATGATCAGTGATTGACAGGGAATGAGAAGGAGGGATTAATAAATGGAGCACAGAGAATTTTTAGGGCAATGGAAATGCTCTATGATACTGTAATGATGGACTCATGTCATTATATATTTGTCCAAACCATAGAGTATAAAAAAACCAAAAGCGAACCCAAATGTGAACTATGATTTTGGGGTGATCATGATTTGTCAATATAGACTAATCAATCGTAAAATATGTACCACTCTACAGGGTGGATGTTGATTATGGGGAGAGGCTATGCCTGTATGAGAGCAGGAGTTATATAGGAAATTTTTATACGAATCTATCGATTTTGCTGTGAACCTAAATGTGCTCTCCAAACAAATTTTTTTTTTTTTAAATTTAGGTTACATTCTGTGTGCTTCTCCATAGGATCATGACCAATGTCATAGAAAAAAAAGGTAAAATTATGAAAATTTATTAATTATCTACTCTATACAAATTATCTCATTCCTACTTAGCAAATATTAATTGATTATAATTCTAACATAAAATCAGGCTTATTAATCATATCATTTGTTGTTTAATCGTGTTATTCCCTTAAGACAATACCATTTCTAAAGAGGAACCCCTTTAGATTACCTGATTCATAATCGCTGATAAGATGTTTATTTTTTTTTCCTTTTACCTATGTAGAATCTATCATTTTAAAGGAATTATTTATTGAATGTGGGGAGATAAATGTTTTTAAACTAACTTTCTACTGCATATGTCAGTAAATGCAACTAATACATATTCTGCTAAAGTTCTCTTGTACCATAGTTTTATAAATTGCTGGTCTTATTTCTTCTGCTTCTGAGCAAAAACAAAGATGAAGAATTACATAAAATAACCAAAAGACACTAAATATCATAGCTAATTTTTAGTCAAGGCCAAATATGAAGAATGGTCACCATCATTGAAAGCTCAGTTTCCAAGCAATCATCACTTAAGTGGAGGCATGATCTTTTCCATTCTTTTGAGAATGGAATTTCTTTAACTCTGCCAAAATGTAAGGGTAAAAATGTGTAAGCAAAAACAACAACAAAAAAACACCTATAAATAAAATTAAAACTCTGTTGAAAAACCTTTCTTCTTAGACTTATATGGCATTTCAATATATAGCACTAGTGTCAATAAAATAGCTTGTATTACAGAGAATAACATATAAATTATAATTTTCATTTTCACATTGAGGAGTCTTATTCCGATAATATGAAAAATGAAGATGATGTCTGGACTCATTTCCTCATGTTTTTAATGGCACCTAATTTTCCAATCCATATGATGCATATTTAATAGTTGTATTTTCATTTAAGAGAAAGTAATAATTATGTTAGTAAATTCACAGAAATATAAAACTCTGCCCTAGTCTTAGATCGTCATATGAGTGATATTATATAGCAGTTTTTTTAGTTTATGAATAGATATATTTTTGAACTATGAAGCAAAAAGTTTTAAATGGTAACTTATTTGTGTTTTCCTGATATTCACAGATCATCTATACACCTGTCACTTGATAGAACAGTTCATGAGAAAATATAACAGAGTGTAGCCTAGTTTATGAATTGCTTGAAATATGAACAAATCAGAGGCAAGTGTCTCTCCAGCTTAAGTCTGAAGTAGAGTTTTGTGGAGTGTGAGAGGCAAGATGACAGACAGAACCTCCTGCCTCAGAGCTCACTGACAGAGCTCCTGCAGAATGCAAAACGTGCAAGTGCAAACTGAAATAAAACTTCAGTGATGCCTAGAGCATGGGAGAAATATCTTTAAATATGCATTTGAAGTCAGATGATACAACCAAATCATGCACATCATGATCTACTTCACTGGGCAGAAATGCTTTGAGAAGCAAAGATCAAAGGATGCCAAATCATATTATAAAATTATTTTGTGAAAGCTAGTAAATAGAAGCTATGTAAATTAAAAATAGGAACATCCTGACGATCACAGTAAAATGTTCAGTGTGGATATGCAAATCTACATATGACATGAACCAACAGCAAAAGGGAATATTCTTTTTGCTTCACAAGATTTCATATTTTTAAGTGGTAAATTACATTATCATTTTTGTAGTATTGGCCATATGTCAAAATTATCTCTGGTTCTATGAAAACATTTATTTTCCCAGTGATTGCTTTCGTATCATATTCACTTTTTTTTTTTTTTTAACAATTCTACATATTTTTCTGTGATCATAGTTACTGCACTAAATACTGAGAAGTTGCCTGTGACATGGTGAGAGAAATGATGAACAGGGCCACTCGGGTATTTGCAGAAGCCCTTCTAACACCTGCTTAGAGAACTAGCATGTTCTTGGGTAAAAGGTTTGCTAGAACCATAACAAAACAGTGAAATACTGAAGTAAGTCAATGTACAGTTGAACGGAGGATGACGTAATTGAGAAATTTATAATAATGCAGGCTAGTATTGCAAAACTAGTTGGATAGTCTTATTCACAGTGTAATGGGGGATTTGGTGCATAATTTGACATACTTGGGTGATAGAATAGGTTGAATCTGACGAATAGCAGACCTCCTGTTGTACGACACAATCACTTTACTCATAAATGGACTCGGTTTCCATTTGAAAATACAGG
This sequence comes from Pteropus alecto, assembly GCF_000325575.1. Classification (NCBI taxonomy): domain Eukaryota; kingdom Metazoa; phylum Chordata; class Mammalia; order Chiroptera; family Pteropodidae; genus Pteropus; species Pteropus alecto. The sequence goes on from NW_006437828.1 coordinate 4,409,479, forward strand.
CATCAAATTCTGCTTTTGAGAGAAGACTGTGACAAGGAAGAAGACAGATTATAGGGTTGCAATTAAGCTATCTGATACTCAGGGGTTCAAGGTTCCAGGAGTTTTGGAGACATGGCATTGACAATGAAGAACTGCATTGCTTCAGATTTGTTAAAATGAAGGCAGTACGAGATCACTGAGATAAGGTAAAGATATGTTATCCATTGCAGAACTCCCATGCCAAATACATAATAATTGTGGTATCAGTTTAAATGTAATACATTGTCCTTCACTGGCCAAGGCAACCTGAACACCTCTGGTTACACATGTATTTCAGAAAAATTGTTTCTGGAAATATGCTGTCGAATAGGACACCAGCATTGTCTTCCAGGCATAGTGTTATTCCTGAAGAAATCTCAGCTGGGTAGGGAAAATGAAAAAAGAAAAAAAAATACAATGTAATATATAAACACCTAATAGAAATATAAAAATGTACCAGGGGTCTCCAGAGGTGGGCCACAGTGAGAGACCGCTTTTCAGCAGTTGGGAAAAGGATCAAAATGGCATAGAGTGTGGTTCATTTAAACTGAGACATATGGTACAGGGTGAGGAGTAAGACATGGACTTGGAGGGCTTACTGTGAGTTTGATCACCCGAACGACACATGTGGAGATAAAAATTTGCATATCAAATCAGAAACGGTGGCGAAGTACTGAGCAGTTTTCGGTGGAGAATGATGTTACTGGATTACTTATTGATTATCATAATGTTAACGTGTCGTAAGGATAGAGTGTAGCAGAAACTTCTCATGTTCACAAATACCACTAACTCCAACCTGGCACCCCTCCTCCTTCCCATCTTTATTTTACCCTATAGTGATTTCAGCTCATAATATACATTGAGCCATACACAATATGCTTATGCAACCCTTCTGTCAAAGCATCCCTGGCTACTTCCTTCACTATTCTCTCCCTCTACTTACTCTACTCAAGCCACACTGCTCTCCTTTCCAATTGATGCATGTGCCAGCCATTTTCTTCCTAGCAGCATTTGTAAGTGTTGTCCATTCTACTTGAAATACTCTTTTTCCTAAATTTTACATGACTTAATCCTTTGTAGGTGTTTAAGTGTGGCTTCATTAAAAACATCTCTAAACAATATTTAATGTTACAAGCACCACTCTCTCTAAGCTAGCAAATTCTGTATATATTTCTAAGTATTTTAACACGTTCATCTTTCTCATTGAACATATATATTTCAATTAATATTCTAGATATTGCACTAAAGAACAGTTGTATCTCTTTTGCTCACTGCTGTCTATCCACATTAAGCACATAGAAGTTTTCCTACAAATATTACTTGAAGGAGTACAGTCACATTCCATATCAATTACATGGCTGTAACTGTTTCTCTCTAAGGTCTTTAAAATAGAGATATGTTATTTTTTATTTCAGGCTTAGCATTTTCCGTTAGGTAAGACCCACACAGATATGGTTTAATTTGCAAATTGTATTGGTAGACTCTAAGAACGGGTAATACTTGTTATCATACGTGGTTCCGCAGTGAGCTTCATTTGGCTATGATAATATTGACTTGAAAAGTAAGTGATTAACCAATATTTAAAAATAAGTATATTTAAATTTAAACTCCATGATTAAGTAGCAAAACTGAGTTTATTTTCCTTCGTGGTAATAATCAGTTAATGTCAACTATAATTGCCTAGACTAGAGGGGGCATATGTTCAATAGGTAAAAATAGCTGCCTTCCCCAACTCACTTTATTTATTTATGTACTTTTACTTGCTTTCTTGATGTTTTAGTTTGTAACCTCTGGAATAATTAATAGAAAACTTGAAAGAATGCAAAAATATTCTTTTCATCAAGTATTAGAATCTCTTCAGAAGAATTGGTTTTAATTATTTCTATTTAAAATGAAATATTACTGTTTGTTGATAGAACTTCACTCTTACTGTATTAATGTGCATATTTTGATAATACTTATAATTATTTTCATTTGTCAATTCAGTAAATTAGCCAACTCAATACATTAATTAATTTTAGCTCTCAACATTAATTAAATCTAACACACCAGAAAGAGTCCCGTTGTCTTTAATTAGCGAATGGCTTTAGGAAAACCTGGACAGGGAACACAGGAGCATAGCAACAGCAACAGAACTGAGAGGCTGGAAAGTACAAGGAGTGGTTGATCAACTTGAAATATTCTTTAATGTTTGTAATTTTTCAACACAATTTAGAGGGAATATAATGTCATGACAGTTTTTCAGAGTCAGTTGGAAATACATTAGAAGGAGTTTATTTATTTATTTTTTTGACACCTACAGCACCTCGTATTCCTAGGTGGTCTCCCATCCAAGGACTCACCAGGCACAGCCCTGCTTAGCTTCCGAGATCAGACAAGATCGGGTACGTTCAGGGTGGCATGGCCGTAGTAGAAGGAGTTTAAAAGTGTGACTGCTACAGTGAGAAGGTATCACCCAACAAGAAGGCTGGGCAACCCTTTTCCTGGCTCCAACCCAGATTCAGTGTCTTTGTATTATAACCTTTCTACAACCTTGACCATGGCTCCAGGGAGTTGGAAAAATTCTAAGGAGTGATTTAAAATTTATTGTGCATCTTCATGTTTGGATGTATGTCCAATGTTTGAAATTTGTCGATTAGATTGATTTAATAAAGAAGATAAAAGAGTGATTCAAAATAAGGAAATACATTTATCGAATCAAACATCCTTGAGAAGGTAAAGATAAATGATTCTAAAGCTCATGGATGAAGTTAGCCTCTGACATGGATTAAAGGACATATTAAGGAAGGAAGAGGATATGGATGAGATGCAGGTGGCTTGAAAT
>NW_006437828.1:4412363-4454510 GCF_000325575.1 Pteropus alecto
TTTAGGTATCTACGTACTTATTGTGATATCTATGTTTTAAAGAATTATGAGGCAATATCATTCACCTAGATTGAGCATGAAAGTACTAGAAATTTGAAGGGAAAAGGGATGGCATAAAAATGGATGTCATAGTGTGTGGGAGAGTACATCATAGTGAATGAAGTACAATAGGATTGATGGGCAATGTTGAGTTACTGTTGGAGATTCTTTTTGTGATGAATTCGGGAAGATCACACCACATGAATGTGTGTTTTCCCCCAGCTACAATCAATTGTGTAGGTGCTGGTGCAGACTAGGCTAATATTAATATTAATAATCAATGATGATTATTGTATCATGTTACACAAAATAATATATTAACTCATTTACAATAATATCATGTTCAGATAGATATAATAATACATCCAATATTATCCATGATCTACTGAGATTGAAGTTGTAAAAATATTTGGGTTTATCTAGTCTGAGAGATAAAGGAAGGGAGGGATAAAATATTAAAAGTGTGGGGAATGGAGTGATTCCTGGAGCGAGTGAGTGATAGAATATGGTAAGTAGAAGTAAGATGCTTCTATCTAGATATCAAATGTAGCACAGTTATTAAGAACATCCCCCCCCCCCTTTAAAAATGGCTAATGTGAAATACTGTAAAGATATTTGGAGATGAGCCAGTTAGGGAGCAGTGAGACCAGGAACAGCAGAAAAAGAAAGGAAGATAGTGAGAAAGAGGCTATAATCTTCACTTTATATTAGACAGAAAAAAAAGGGAAATTGTGGGAAAAGAGGGATGATCCTCAATGAACATGGAGGAATAATTGAGAAATCATCACTGAGTGTTGCAAATCAAGTTTCTAATGTATTTAAATTTTGAATCATTCATCAAATAAGCTATATTTAAAATGAAATATATAAAACTTCTCAGTAATTTTTGGAGGTTTCTTCAAGATTAGTTAATTAAATGTGGTAGTGTTATATATGAATACCACAAAGGATGTAGATCATAATAATATATTTGAATGCAGGCATATAGTTTATCAGCAATGTCACATTCTATAAGAGTTATGAGTCTCTAGTCCAGGGTAACAAAAAAGAAGATATAATGTACTGACAAGCTATGTGGAGGTTTCTCGAATCAAAGGGAAGTTTGAAAATTCCTTGTGGAAAGATAAAACACAGGTAGTTCCATCCACATGGTTTTAGAAGTAGAAATAATTCATCAGTTTTCACTACTCGTATCCATTGAATTGAAGACATTTTAACTCTAGCTCTATTTTCTTCTCGCTTCTCTCAAAATTAAATGTTTTAAATTTCACTGGCCCCATAGTTGGCTAAGCAATGATGGTGAGAGGAAAGATCTGATTAAAATGGACAACAGGGCCCTGAATAGTCAAGATAGGCTATAGAACACTGCAGTAATAAACAACTTTAAGATCTCAGTGGCTCAATACAATAAGTGTATGTCTCACTTATATGACATGTTCAAAAAGCAATGGCAATGCGTTTCTGCTCATTCTATTCACTCAGGAGCCATGCTCACAGAAGCTTCATCATCTCATAGCACTGCAATTATGATATATGCCTTCCAGGTTTGTCAGATGAAGAGAGCATGTAGTACTTCATACTGGCACTTAAGTTTATTTACCAAAAAAAAAAAAATCCTGCATGTTCCATATACTTATATTTCATTGGCTGAATCATCACATGGTCTTGCTTAACATCAAGGAGAACACTTTTCCTGGTAGGTAAAGACATCTTCCTCAATGCCAGTAATGGCTACCACAGACTCCTTTACCAAATGGAGTGAATTGCTGTACTTTGAGAAAGGGGGATGGATGCTGAGAAACAACTGTTTACTATGCAAATATCATAAAAATTGAGGTTTAGACTTAATATGTAATTAATGAATAGGGCACATGTTTTACATCCATTTTATAGAAATGTACATATTAAGAAAAATAAACTAATTTGCCAAAAGTTAATGAATAATGTAGTTCATGTCTTGGAATGCTTTCACTGCTCTTGGTTAAATAAAATTTTTTAATCTTTGAAGTCCGCTTAATGGTACAAATTAAGTGCAGCATTTTCCAAGCTACTTAGCTGTAATCTGTTCTCTGCTCTTATGTCAGTTCCACATACTTCAACCCTAGTATTTGATACTGATGACATCATTGGCTACTATTCCTTATTGTCTAGTAAGAAATAATGAAAAGTGCCTAAAAATATCAGAATAAATATTGAAAGCAGAAGCATATATATTTCATTAAAAAATAAGTACATTAACAGTCTTTTAATTTCACCTTGCCTTCTTATTACTTGTAGAATGTCTCTGGAATGTCATATATATATTTTTTGCATTGCCTTTAGAATTAATTCAATTTTACTAATTTACGTAGCTGCAAGTAGACACATTACTCATATCATACTTCTCAGATGCCTATAAATATGCAATACATCTCATTTTCTAATATCTTATTTTAAGTAATATTTTAAGGATAAGTAATTCAAAAATATAAAGATATATCCTTACTTTATTTTTAAACAAACAAAAGAAAACCAATAAAGCTTGAGTATATTTTACAATGTAAATGATTTTTACATTTATTTTTAATTTTTTCTTTTCAAGTTTTTATTTTCATAAGTGAATATAAGACTCATTAATCAATAAATAATTTTTAAAAGCCCATGCATCTGTAAGTCCTTTATAACAGAGAAACAAAACATTGAATCCTGGCAATAAAGTGTTACTGCAAGAATAGTATATTTATATTTTGAACTAGATTTTTATATCAATAGGTAAAGAATTAAATATTGTTCAAAAATTACTTTCTATAAGTCCCTTGTCCAAACTATCACATATAACATTTGTCTGATCAAGATGACAGAAAAATATTTCAAACAATATTTGTGGTCTCAAATAATGGACATTTTATTTACTGTCATAGAATCCCCTTCCTTGTTTCCCTCAGATATTTTCAAGAAAGAATCTCTTCAAAAAAAAAAAAAAAAAACTTCATATAATTGAAAGTAATAGTTTTTTACATACGTCTATCTTGTATAAAATAGAGTTTTGTCAATCTTTTGTGATTCTCCATCCTTTTTACAAATGGGGTATTTTGAGCCATATAGAATATTCTCCATTTACAACAGTTTGTAAATGTGCTTTCTTAAGAAAGTATAACACAGTTCATAACTATGCATGCACAATATATTTTTCCCTTTTATTTTGTTCCCAGGATCCCTATTGGCACGGTTTCACTTGCTTCATTTCATCTACAGTTTTATCGTACCCCAATACTCTTATTTTATCATTGATATATAAGCTTAAATCTACTTTATATTTTTTATCCTAGATTGATTTGTGCTTTCTTCTGGATTTATTCAACTTTAAATTTGCTCTACCTCTAGGCGTATTAACTCAACTAAAAACATATTGACCACCCATCAACCAAAAAACACTCTCTCAATTCTCTAAAACAACTCAAACCCAGCATTCCCATTCACTTCTTTAAGGTCAGATTTTAAGTAAATTTTGCAGTATGGAGTTTACATGAAAAATATTTCAGTTATTTTCTCCAAACACAGTAGAGGTCATTTTTATAAAATAAATAAATATATCACAGGATTTTTTCTTTGTTTTCTCTTTCTTTACTGTTATTTTGTGGAGTATGTGAAGGTAATGGTTTTAGTTAGAGCAGTGTTGTAGAGTTAACACAGTGATGCTGTTTAGTGTTTGGTATTAGAAGTACTATCAGCTTTATTATTATTTATTATATATTTAATATTTCTTTCATGTGATCCAAAATATGTAATAAATAACCCAAGGAGATATTCACACTGATGGAAAATATTTTAAAATAATGCATATATTTGTATAACATTGTCTAACATGATTTTGGGTTAGAAACAATATCCCTCATTAAATTATCAATTAGGTAAAATGTAGTATATTCATAGAATGAACTTCCATGATGTTAAATTTTATGCACTTATTTTGATATGTTGGTACCACAATATATGATTGTTGTCAAGGTTATAATATTGTACACACAAATATACACAGCATATGTGTGTGTGTGAGAGAGAGAGATTAAACACTATATCTCCAAATGTCTTGGAAGAGAGCTGCCTACGTTTTAGTGACTAAAGTGGGAATTGAGTAAAAGACTAAATCATCATCTGTGTAGTAACTTTAAAAGTGCACGTTTTGCTATTTCAGATATAACTTGATTCCTTCTCTCTTGCCCCAACAGACTTAGCAACTGGCCAAGGTAGCTCAGAAGTAGTACCACTATGGTGCTTAGGAAAGTCATTAGTTTCATGTCAGTTCATCCGCATTCGTTCCGAATAGTCTTATGGAGACCAGTCTCCTGGGGCCATGATGTTAAATACAGGGTAATCAAGTAATGCCACTGATTTTTTTTTTTAATTTAAGATTATCAAATACAGTCTTCAATATTTTTAATTGTTCATAGTAATTTTTAGATTTGTATAAACCATGTAGGTACGCAATGTATAATGTTGAAAACCATATCTTCCTCCTAATTCCTTTGGATATATCAGAATAGCCACTAGATATCTGAGGAAGTCTGATACAATAATTATTTACATTTTGATAATTATCACAAAAAAGAGGTATTTATTTCAGTTTTAAAAATGTGTATTGTTTTTGTTATTAATTACACATGGTATACATATACTATGTTAATAAAATAATAAATGGCTTAAAATATTGGCACATATTTAAAATACCAGAGAACTAGCACATGAGAAATAAATGATGGGGAGAAACTATTTGAACATATATAACAAAATGTAATATTTTTATGATGATATAAATGGGAGCTATGCATAGTAGCTAGGAAATTTATAAATGAACACTAAATACCACATACAAAATAGTTACATAAAAACTGTCTTAGTAGAAATTAAAGAAATGCACATTTAAATAATAATACACTATGTTGTTAAATTCCCAAAGATTTTGTTTAAAATGTTAATAATCCAAATTGTATCAAATGAAGGAAGCTTTCATACAGTCAATACAACTATAAATCATTATAAGTTATGATGGTAACTTTCCATCATTAATCAAGAATTTTTAGTGGTATGCTTTGAACTAATATTTTTATTTCTATGATTTCATTCATTCCATATTTAGAAATGTTTGACATGATATATGGCAAATAATTATCTAAAGTTGTGAGAAATTTTATACAGTATTATGTACAGTGATAGGAATTGGTTAAAATAAGAGCTATTATTATTAAAATTACAATGTATTGAATATTTTTTATTTTATAGGTATTGCCCCATATAGTTTATGTATTTTATTAGCATAATAATGTATACAGGTATTTGTAATTATTTTTATATTACAGAAAAGAAAACAAGTTTAAGTTAGTTAAATTATATGCCCAAAATATAGATGAGGAAGTCAAAAGGTTACCCAAAATTTCTATGACCACAATACTTGTTCTTTTGGGTATCCCAAATATTTCCATTCTTACACAAAATAAAATGTAACATGATTCTAAAAATTATTTATAGACGTATTTAGAAAAATGCTCACCGCATATCAGGTAAAAACATTTAAAGTTTTCAATATGATCCTATTTGTTTTTATGAAGAAATATATCAAAATATTATTTATTTAATTCTGGATATTATTATCATAAAACTCATTAAATCAGATATTGTATAAATTTTAAAGTATTATTAAATTTGATTAAAACAATGTATACAATGAATAAAATATCAAACTGTTATGAGTCAGGGAAAGCAATTAGCAAATTATTTCAACAGTGAATATCTTTTCTGCTAATAAGGTTAAACATTTATTTAAAGATAATGATCTAGTTTCATTAACATTATCACTGCATGTAAATAGTGTGATCATTTTCACAAATATTGCAGAATTACATACATTTTAAACCTCACAGCAGGACTCTAATCATGGCAGAAGGTCTTTCTAAAATGAACAGTATTTCTTTCCCAATAGAACCACAAGTAGACAAATGAAGATGCTGTGAATAATCCTGGCTTCCATAAAACAGCAGTAATGTTGATTTAGTAGTTTAAGAATGGTATCTTTGAGGAAATTTCTGAGAAAAAAAAAGATTTGCCTTGAAATTATTGCATGGAACAAGAAGTGGAATAAATATTTTAGTATTAAAATAAGAAATGTATAATTTGCTAACTTTTTGCATTTTTTAAAAATTTTATTTTATTATTAGTTTGAAGTATACAGTACATTGATTGGTTAGATATTTATATAGTTTATAAAATGATCCCCCTAATTGCTCTTTCTCTCCTCTGCCTCTCCACCTAGCCATTACATTAATGCTAACTGCGTTCCCTCTGCCGTGCTCCCCAGTCCCGTGACCATCTATCAACTTCTAATTTGTACTTTGTTAACCCTTCACACCATTCTCCCAGTCCTCCACCCCTCCCCTCTGGCCATCTCCAGATTGTCCTTAATATTTGTGAGTCTGTTTTTGATTAGCTTGTTCTTTTAGTTCCTTAGATTCCACATATAAGTGAAATCATATGGTATTTGTCTTTTTCTATCTGACTTAGTTCATTCAGCATAATAACTTCTAGGTCCATCTATGTCATTGTGAATGGTAGGGTTTCATTTTTTTTAATGGGTGAGTAATATTCCATTGTATATATGAACTATAATGTCTTTATCCAATCATCTGTTGATGAACATTTAGGTTGCTTCCATAGCTTCGCTATTGTAAATTGTAAATAGATCTTTTTGAATTATTGTTTAGATTTTCTTTGGATAAATACCCAGAAATGCAATTGCTGGTTCAAAAGGTATATCCATTTTTAATTTTTTGAGAAACCTCCAGACTGTTTCCCAATCAGGCTATACCAATTTGCAATCCCACCAACAATGTATGAGGGTTCCCTTTTCAATGCATCCTCGCCAACACTTGTTGTTCTTTGATTTATTGATGATAGCCATTCTGACAGGTGTGAGATGATATTTCATTGTGGTGTTAATTTGCATTTCTCTGCCAATTAGTGACCTTGAGCATCTTTTCATATATCTATTGGTCATCTGTATTTTCTCTTTGAAGAAATATCTGTTCAGGTCTTCTGCTCAGTTTTTAATTGGATTGTTTGTTTTTCTGTTGTTGAGTTGTATGATTTCTTTATATATTTTGGATATAAACCTCTTACCAGATATATCATACATGAATATCTTTTCCTGTCAGTCAGTTGTCTTTTTGTTTTGTTGATAGTTTCCTTTGCTGTGCAAAAACATTTTCATTTGATATAGTTTCATTTGTTTATTTTTCCTTTGTTTCCCTTGCCCAAGGAGATATGTCTGGAAATAAATTATTAGTGGCAATATCAGAGGGATTACTGCCTATGTTTTCATCTAGAAGTTTTATGGTTTTGTGTCTTATATTTAAGTCTTTAATCCATTTTGTGTCTATTCTGGAATACAGTATAAGAAGGTGGCCCAGTTTCTTTCTTCCTTCCTTCCTTCCTTCCTTCGTTCCTTCCTTCCTTCGTTCCTTCCTTCCTTCCTTCCTTCCTTCGTTCGTTCGTTCCTTCCTTCGTTCCTTCGTTCCTTCGTTCCTTCCTTTCTTTTCTTTTTTTGCATATATCTGTCCAATTTTCTCCTCACCATTTTTGAAGAGACTATCTTTACCCCATTCTATATTCTTGCCCCCTTTGTCATATATTAAGTGAGTATATAGTTGTAGATTTATTTCTGGGCTCTCTTTTCTGTTCCATTATCAATGTATCTATTATCAAAACATTATCAATGTTTTTTGCCAGTACCATGCTGTTTTGTTTACTGTAGTCTTGTAGTATATTTTGATATCAGGTAGTGTGATACCTCCAACTATGTTCTTCTTTCTCAAGATTGCTATGGCTATTCAGGGTCTTTTATGCTTCCATATAAATCTTAGGATTATTTGTTCTAGCTCTCTGAAAAATACCATTGGTATTCTGATAGAGATTGCATTGAATCTGTAGATTGTTTTGGGTAGTATGGCCATTTTAACGATGTTGATTCTTCCTACACATGAGCATGGTATATGATTCCATTTATTTGTATTTTCTTCAATTACTTTTTTTCATGACATAATTTTCTGAGAACAGGTCTTTTATCTCCTTGGTTAATTTGATTCTCAGATATTTTATTGTTTTTGATTCAGTTGAAAAAAGGATTGCTTTTTTAAATTTCACTATCCAAAAGTTCATCATTAGTGTGTAAAAATACCACTGACTTCTGAATATTAATTTTGTATCCTGCTATATTACTGAATTCATTGACCAGTTCTAACAGCTTTTTGATTGAATCCTTAGGATTCTCTATGTATAATATCATGTCATCACAAATAACAAGAGTTTTACTTCTTCCTTTCCAATTTGGATACCTTTTATTTCTCTTTCTTGTCTTAGTGCTGTGTCTAAGACTTCCAATACAGTGTTCCTAATCTTAAGGAAAATGCTTTTAGCCTTTCTCAATTGAGCATGATGTTAGCTGTGGGTTTGTTGCATATGGCCTTTATTACATTGAGGTATATTCCCTCTATTTCCACTTTGCTGAGAGTTTTGATCATAAATGTATGCTGGATTTTATAGAACACTTTTTCTGCATCTATTGATATGACCATACAATTTTTATCTTTCAATTTGTTAAGGTGGTATATCTGATTGATTTTTATCTTTTGATTTATTAATGTGGTGTATCACATTAATTAATTTGCAGATATTATACCAAACTTGCATCCCAGGAATAAATCCAACTTGATCATGGTATATAATATTTTTAATGTACTGCTGAATTTGGCTTGCTAATATTTTCTAGAGGATTTTTGCATCAATGTTCATAAGAGATGTTGGCCTCTAGTTTGCTTATTTGTAATGTCTTTGTCTGGTTTTGGAATCAAGATAATGGTGGCCTCATTAAAGGAGTTATGGAGCCTTCCCTCTTCTTGAGCTTTTTTGAAATAGTTTGAGAAGAATAGGCATTAATTTTTCCTTAAAATTTTGGTAAAATTCTTGTATGAAGCCATCTGGTCTAGGACTTTTGTTTTTTGGGAGGTTTTTGATTACTGATTCGATTTCATTGCTGGTAATCTGTCAGTTCAGATTTTCTGTTTCTTCTCGACTCAGTCTTAAGAAATTGTATGATTCTAAGAATGTATCCATTTCTTCCAGATTGTCCAATTTGTTGGTATATAATTGCTCATTAATTTGCTAATTTTTTAAGCTAAGCATATTTTCTAAAGCTTTATTTGTTAACATGACCCATATATTGAAGTATAAAACTATATATTCTTATTGACTCTAGTAAAATGAGGTTAACTAACAGGTTGTTCATGGAAACTTTACTTTGTGTAAAATATGTGAGAGGTAAACATAAATTGCAGTGGCTAGAATTTTGAAAGTAAACAAAAAGTAATTGAAAATAAAATAAATTTCTTGTCCTTCCTTTCTCTCCTCAAAAAAAAAATAATAATAATTCACATAATGTTAAAGAGATGTCATTCTATGAGAAAAAAGAAATTTAATTAAAATATAAAAATAGAAAAATAGAATTTTTTAGCAAAGATTCATAAACATAGATTGAAAAACAACATGGAATTAGAAGATAAAATAATGACAGCCAGATGATGATAGATAAATGATAGATAGATAGATGATAGTAGATAGAGTGGTTGTATAATAAAATTTTATTTAATTTTCATTTTATTTAATTATTTGATCATTTTATTTTAAAATAAAAAAGTGTGCCATTTGGAAAAATACAATATTTTACCATCAATAACTATGAAGTATCTACCATTTTCTCTACTAACAATCTAGTGAATTAGCATGCCATTTCACTGGTGCTAAAAGAGGATAAGAAATTCCTGGGTCAGAGAAAAAGGACATTATTACTATTAGAAATAACAGTAGGTACAGTATCAGCATTTTTGGTGTCAGTTTCTGGAACCTCCATTCCCACGTAGTGTCATAAAGAGGTTTAGGTAATCTCTGCACACTTAGTAAGTGGTGTTACATGGGACGAGCCCCAATCTTAGAGAGCCCAACTTTTTATATTCATCAGTAAGCATACTCACCTTTTGTTCTGAAGGAAGATACTACCTTTATCTTCCAAGCTGTTTGGTATAAAAACATCCTTATAAAGATAATCCACATAAAGATGATCAGTACTTCTGATTACAAAAGTTTTGAAACACATGGACTCATGAAAAATTATCTACTCTCTCCAATATTTTGGAAAAAAATGTCATTAAGATTTGTATTGTACAATAAAATCCATTTGGTTGAGTCTATCATTTTGGGAAAAATCATTACTATTTGATCAAAATTTGTGTTGAGTATGTGTTATTTGAAAATAAAATACTACATTTATAGATTTCATAAATAAATACATCTTATTTTTGCATATATTTACAGGAAAATAATATAACAATAATTTTAAAAGACACATATGATAGAAAATATGTAGATTAATGTGCTAGGCAAAGCATAAGACCAAGTGTCACAACACATAAAATAGTGACCAGCTCCACCATTAACTAAGAATGCGTCCTTTGACAAATCACAGAATAAATCTTCATTTTATTTCGTTTATCTATAAAACATGAAATAAAAAGGCTAGATGATTTCTAAGGAGTTTTAATGTTAAGGAGTTAATAAAAAATACAAAGTGTGCCAGAAGTTTACAAAGTGCTGTTTTCTTTTTTTTTTCCCCCCCAAGGTAATTTGTTTCTTTGCAACTCAGTGGAAATGTATTGTTTATAAATAGGTTAGTATGAATACATAGAGGATCAAAACTTTCCCCCAGGAAATTTAGTATGTGGAGAAACAAAACTACCATATAATTGTGTATTACATAAAGCTAGACTAACATAAATGGGATTCCCTATGTTTGTAAATTACATACATGAACAAGTTTATAAACCAGTTTGCTATTGCTGTAAAACAGATCGTCATGAACTTAGGAACTTAAAGCAACACATTCATTGTTTTACACTTGCGGTTCAGGACTCCAGGTGTGGCTTAGCTGGGTCCTGTACTTCAAGGTCAATTACAAGTGTGTAATCAGGATGTTATCTGGACTGTGGCTCCATCAGAAGCTCAACTGGAAAAAGATCTGCTTCCAAGCTGTCAGTTTGTTAGCAGAAATTATCTCTTGGTGGTAGTATGACTGAGGCATTTGTTATTTTTGCTGGTTGTTGACTGGGGTTTACTTCCAGCTCCTAGAGGCCACTGTAGTTTCTTGCCACCAGATCTCTCAATAAACATTCTCACAATAGGCAGTTTGCTTCTTCAACCTAGCAAGAAGAAGCTCTCTAATTCCAGTCTGTTAAGAGAGAGTCTTATAAAACATAACAGAGGAGAAAATAACATAATATCAATGGATGGCTTCTCGTTACCTTTGCCATAACATGTTAGTTGGAAAGAAATCACAGGCCCCACCCGTAATCAATGAGATTAACAGCAGGGGTCAATCTAGTGTCTGCCCATCAAACAACCCTAAAAGAAAAAGCATAGAACTAAAGGAAAATGCATATATCTTATTAATATTGAGAGTCTATGGTATAATACCCTTGATTATATACATCGATATATTAATTATTAAGTTGTAAGTGTTGATATAATAGTGTTAATATTAGTATAAAGAAAGTTTCACTTGCACTCATAAATATATATATTCATAAGATACAAGAAAACACAGCATAAAATCTGTTCTAAGAGAAGCACATAGAAAGTGAAGCAAATATTTTCTCTGAAGTTGTGGAAGTAAAATGAGATAACACATGCAACTAGGTTGTTAACTGAGTTGATTATTGAATGTGTAAGCAGAAAGTCACTAAATATCACAAGCATCATTACACTTTTCCCAAGAACACCACATTTCTTCATGCCCAAGATAATAGTTTTGCAGCACCCATGGTATTTCCATTTAATTATTAGTATTAAAAAGTGCTCTTATCAACTGAGTTAGATAAATAAGTGAAGGCAATTTAATGGAACAAGGATACTCTTTTCAAGAAAATGGAACATTTACAAAATAATAAGCCTCACTACATACCTCATACTATATAAAAAAATTAACTCAGTATGGACCAGAGATCAAATTGTAAACTGTAACACATACATCTTCTAGAATAAAACAAAGGAGAAAATATTTATGATCATGGCTTTGCTGATACATTTTTGGACATAATACCAAAATCCCAATCCATTTAAAAAAGTTGAATGTTATCGAAAATCCATAAAAAATTGGACTTTATCAAATTAAAACAAACCCTTGTCTACTGAAAGACACTATTATAAGAAAAATAAAAACAAAACCACAAACCACAAGAAAATATTTGAAATAACATATTTGATAAAGAACTTGCTCACCATATATAAAGATCTCTTAAAATAATGAATAAGGAAAGAAATATGGGCACACTATATGAACATACCATTTATCAAAGAATGTATATCATTGGCAAGTAAGTGTATAAAAAGACACTCACCATCATTTATCATATAGAAATGCAAATTAAAACCACAATTTGACACTACTACTTACTTATCTAAAAGACTAAAATCCAAAACCCTAGCAATAACAAATGCTAATGAAAATGCAGAGCAGCTGGAACTGTCATTTATGACTATGGGAATGCAAAATGGTACATCCTTTTTGGAAGATAGTTTGGCACTGTGAGTTTACACATAAACATCAGGTGACCCAGCGATTACACTCTTATGTAACAGAAGTGAGCTGGAAATTATGTTCACAGAAAATTCTGTACATAACTATTTATAACAGTTTACTCATAATCATCATGTGGAAGCAACCAAGATCTTCAGCAGATAAATGTATAAATAATATGTCTATACAATGGAATAGTACGTAGAGAAATGAGAGGACTGAGCTATTAATTCACAGTGCCATATGAATGAATTTAAATACAATTTGCTGAGGGAAAGAAGTCAGATACCAAAGGCTACATAGTATATGTTTCTTTTGATTTAGATGATATGATAGATAAAGCAAAACTATAGAAAGAGATAAAAATGAAAGATTAGAAGTTCTCAGAGACTGGGAGAAGAGTTAATTTTCTACAAGAGTTAATTTTCTACAAAAGGAATGCACGGGGGCATTTTTAGGGTGATAAAAACAATTCTATGCATTTCTGAAAACCATACGACGTCCATCACAGAGTATAGTTTAAAATATGAAAATTAAACACACACACAGGACAAGGTAGATCACATGATATAATATATACTGTGAAAGATTAATCTGTCTCATACATTTATGGCATGACCTCGCTGAAGGATATTGAGGGAAAAGGAGCTGAACTATTTAATTTTAGAGGAATGTTGATTTTACTGGAAATTCTAAGGCTAAAAGCAAACAGAACTATACTCTAGTTGGTAAATTATTTTCTCATATGAGTAGAGTTTAACAATTCTGAAGGTACTCTATGTGAATATTACAGGTGGTAAAAGGGAATAACGAACATAATGAGAGCCAGTTTTCTCCCTGTCAGATGAAAACATTAGAAATAAGCAAGAGAGAGAAACTGATTAATCTCTGTCACAATGAAAGTTTGAGATATTATTATGTATGCATGCTGTTTGATATACATACAGATAAATAGATACGGTAATAACTATAAACATGTATATATATGGATTTTTATATTTAGATATATTTCCTCCTTCTGTTTGTTAAGAGGGCTCAGAAGCATTTACACATCAGCTGCAACAAAAATACCCAGCATTCAGATCCTCCTTTCTAAATGTCATTCTACAGTACACAGAACCAAGGTCCTTAGAAAAATAGCTGATTCTAGGACCTGGTACAAGGAAAATGCAAGATGAACCTACAGCATCTTAGAGTGCCAGAAAAGAAGGAATTTCTCAATTAACAGAGATGGCAGGTCAAGAGAATATAAGAACCAAACTGAAATAGCACCTGGTAGTCAAAACTTAAATCATTTGTGCAATAATATAAATGATCTAGTATTGCATTATAACACTCTATACATTTTCTATCACTGCTGTGGTAACACAAACTTAGAATTCTGTAGTTCAGAAGTCCGGTAAAGGGCTCACTGGCTAAAAATGGATATGTTGCAAGGGTTGTATTCTTTATAGAGATCGTAGGGTTGTATTCCAGTAAAGGGCTCGCCGGCTGAAAATGGAGGTATTGCAAGGGTTGTATTCTTTTTAGAGATCGCAGTTTTCTTGCCTTTACCAACTTCTAAAGGCTATTCACTTATGTTGACTACTTGACCTTTTTTATCCATTTTGAAAGCCAGCAATGTCGCATTACTCTGTTTTTCCTAAGTCTTAAGTGCTCTAATATTATGGAGTTGTATGAGAAGAATGAATTTACCAAGATAATTCGGAATAATTACTCTGATGCAGGGTCCTTGACTTTAATTGCTTCTGCAAATTAAGTCCCTTTTGCCGTGTAAAGTAATATTCACATTTTTTAAGTATTAGGATTGGATGCATTGGGGAAGTCATTCTCCTGCCTACCATAAACATAAAATATAAAATACATATGTGTGATTCCATACTGAAATAAATTAATGTATGAATATATAAATAAACAGGGGAGAAGAGATAATTCTTTCTTATTGAAGAATTGCAAATAATATATGTACATACTCCCATCTCTAGGAGTATGGTGAGCTGGACTTAATGACTTATTTCTAAAGAATAAAATATACGTAGGGGAATATAATAACTCTAGAGTAAAGAAAGCTGTCAAACGCTACCTTAACCAAGTGATCAAAGTTCAACACCAATTATAAGTCATATTTATATCATGTACTCCTGCTATGATACATTGAGAAAGCATTTTACCTTTGTCGTATTCTTCTCTAATATTCATAACTCTAGTCTAATCGTGAAAGAAAAATGCAAAAAGAACCCAGACTAAGATAATTTTTCAGAATATCTGACCTATACTCATCAAAGCATTCATGTTCATGAAAAATAAAGAAAGATTGAAAATTTGTCAGAGTTCAGAGAAGATGAAGGAGACACAATAACTAAATGCAAAGTGGTATCATGAAATGGGTCGTCGTTTCTATCGATCCACAATCTGTCTGCTAAAATAATAATAGCTAACAATCATGCACTACCCATTACTGAAGTACTCTTTACATGTTCTAGTTCATTTCCTATTTACAATAATTCAACATATCCTCACATTAAAAATGAAAAACTCAATCAAGTTTATGGTACTAATGAATAGCAGGGTGAGATTGTGACCAGGCTGTTTGACTCGAGTAGGTGTTGTTCATCAGTTGTCTACACTGCCTCCCCCAGAAATAAAGGGACTTTGTCTAGCTGCTTTGAAACTGTAGCTCACTCCAATTCAGCTTTCTTTCATCTATCTTTTGAGACAGATGTTTCCAGCTACAGCCACTAACTTGTAATTATTATTTTTTATGAGCTTATTAAAGCAGTTTATATACCATATATTCCCCATTTTAAATGTATACCATGAATTAATTTTTAAGTTATTAACAGAATTGTACCAACATCATCACTATCTGAATGTTTTAGAACATTTAATCACCTTCAGAAGAAATTCCGCTGCACTCACCCTTTCCCCTTAGCATCTAAAACCACTAATCTATTTGTGTCTCTGTGGATTTTCCTATATTGGACATTTTGTATAAATATAATCACACAATATGTGGTCTTTTGTGGCTGGCTTTTTTCACAGCCTAATGTTTTCAAGATTCATTCATGTTATAGTATTAGAATTTCATTCTATTTTTATTGCCAAGTAATACTCCATTGAATGAAATACAGTTCAACAGTTATTCATCAGTTGATGGGCATTTGAATGGCTCCCACCTTTTTGCTTTTCTACATAAGGCTGCAAGGAATATTTACGCACAAATTTTGCATGTAGATATGTTTTCATTTGTCTTGGTATATTAAACCACTCAGTCATATGGTAACTCTATGTTCAACAATTTGATGAACTACCAAACTGTTTTTGCCAATGTGACTGAACCATTTTACAGTTCTACCAGAAATGTAAAAAAGTGCCACTTTATCTGCATCCTCAACACCGTTGTATATTTGATTATAACCACCTAGTAGGTACAAAATTGTATCTCATTTAGGTTCGGTTTTCATTTTTCTAATCGTTAATGATCTTAAGCATCTTTAATGTGATTATTGATTATTTGTATACATTCTTGGGAGAAATGTCTATTTAAATTATTTGATAATTTTATAGTGTGTGTGTGTATATATATATACATACTATAATATATATATTATATATATATATTATTTTGAGCTGTATGAATTCTGTATCTTGGATTCAAGTCCATTACCAGATGTATAATTTGCCAATATTTTCTCCATTCTGTTGGTTTCCTTTTTACTGACTCTCTTGATGGTGTTTTTTAAAACAGAAACATTTTTTTTATTTTAATGAAGTAAAATTTATCTATTTTTAAAATTTTGTCTCTTCTGCTTTGGTGTCATATTTAAGAAATCATTGCCTAACGCATGGGCACCAAGACTTGCTCCTACGTTTTCTTCTAAGAGTTTTTTTTTTTTTTTTTACTTTTACTTCTCATTTTTAGGGCAATAATTCATTTTGAGTTAATTTTTGTGTATGGTATAAAGAGGCATTCAACTTCATTCTTCTTCAAGCAGATAGCCCATTGCCCCTTCATCGTTTGTTGAAAAGACTACTTTCATCCATTATATTATCTTAGAACCCTTTTCAAAAATCACCTGTCTGTATATGTTTTTACTTATCATCTCAATACTTTTACATTGAGCTATATAGATAAAGCTATATTTATATCTACAGATATAGAACTATTTTTATAATCACCACACTGTCTTGATTACTTTAGCTTTGTAGTAAGTTTTAAAATTGGGAAGTTTGAATCACCCAACTTTATTCTTCTTTTTCAAGATTGTTTCAATTATTCTCATTCCTGCAGATTTTATGTTTATTTAGAAAATATAGGCATTAATAAGCAATAATGTGTAATTTGCCTATAAATATAGGTCTTTCATATTTCCCATGAGAAACTAGTGGAAGCTAATTGAATCGAGTCCACCAGTGCTTGTGAAATCCCTGGGTTCCCAGTGGCTTTATGCTCTTTCACTAGCTTATATGCAATCTTTAGCATTCGTTAAATTTTAACAGACTTTACACATTCGTATGGCACTATCTCCTTTCTCTTGCCCACTGCCAAGGGTGAAATAGTTCTCATGCTGCACATTTCAAAGAGAGGTTTGACCTCTCCCTTCTAGGAATTTAGGCTATTTTGCTGCCCTAAAACTTCATATTGCTTATGGATTCAGGAAAAAATATGATTTTGTAGTTTTCTTCTGACTTTTTTTTGTTACACAGGAGAGATATTCTTTCCAATTTTCTACATGCTAGGCAGAAGTGGAATATGGTAATTCCTCAGTAGATGAAGTTTGAGAACCACTGCTGCAACAAGTTGAAATATAGCCTAGAAATTTGTACAAACTTAAAGTGTACTTCAAGAATTATAGCAGAGCATCTATTTATAAGGTATAACCAAGTGTATATGAAAATTTTCAAAAGTTGACTGAGTATAGAATCACAGATTTGCTATTAAAAAAGCTATTAACCTTGATACTCTCCAAAGATATGCTCTCAAATTTAGGACAGTCACCGCACTACATAAAACGTGGTTGACCCTTGTCTGGCCCCTTATTCTTCAATAAGATTAAGATAATTTTTTCTATTCATTCTACAACCATGTCGTGAAGCATCTGTAATATTTCTTCTTTCTGGAACTCTCATTTGCCCATGTTCTGAGTCCCATGATTCAGAGATATTTATCCAAACTACTTTCTAAAATTAAATTATCAAAGGAAAAAGGAAAAAAAAAAATACTTTTGTTCTCTATTTCTATAGTCTTTCCCTGACTTAATTTTTCTTTATGATTTCTGTCCCTAAAACAACATCATTTATTTTTAATTTCAGAGTTGCTCCAGCATAGGACGTAGTTAGACAGTACTCACTTAACACCTATTTGTTAAATGTATAAATATGAATATATTAATGAAGAATAAATGAGAAAAATGGCAGTATTTCATCTTGTCTTGTGGCTGACTAATATTCTATTGTACATACGTACCATATCTTCTTTATCCAGTCATCTATTGAAGGGTACTTTGGTTGTTTCCATGTCTTGGCATTAATAGAACTTGAGATTATCATGCTAAGCAAAATAAATCAGACAGAAAAAATTGAGAACCATATGATTTCACTTATATGTGGAATATAAAACTAAAAGTAACAAACATGTAAGACAAGCAAATAAAACCTCATAACACAGACAACAATTTAGTGGTTACCAGAGGGAAAGGCGGGTGGGTGGACATAGATAAAGGTAAAGGGGATCAAATATATGGTGACAGGAGATTTGACTTTGGATGGTGAACATACAATGCAATATACAAACGATGTATTATCAAATTGTACACTTGAAACCTATATGATTTTATTTACCAATGTCATCTTAATAAATTTAATTTAAAAAATAATAAATGAGAGATTAAAGATAATATTAGAATTTACAATAAATGAAAATTTTTACTGTTGTCCTATTGTGTTGATACATCACTGAATATTCTGGTGAAAACTTTGGAAAATTTTTTAAATGAGGCAGGCTATCTCTTTGATATTATCAGTAATGATTTTTCATTTTACTGTATAGGAAATGAAAAAATTATGGGATATAAATATGATCTTTCAACAAAGTACACCAAGATATACATGTTTTTAATAAAAGATGTTTGCCATAAGATTTTTTTTTTTTTTTACAAAGCCCTGTTTGCTGGAGAATTGTGATAGGCTGATTATCCATCTACCTACCAATTTATTTATTTATCCAACCACTCATCTATCTGTTCATCTATTCAGCTATCTATTATCCATTGACCAAACTGGTCTTAATCCCATCAGCTTAATTAAATTTTAGACATGTTTCTTCCTGATCATAGTTCCCTGACTTTCTCTTTTTTTTTTTTCTTTGACTTTCCTTTTCTTGGAGCATGTACTCTATTTGCAATCGTAAATTCTTCCTTTGTCCTTTTGAGATGTAAATTTTTTCCGAATTCTGCCAGTTTTACAACCAATGTAAGTCTTTCTCCAGGACCTGGTAGCCATCCCTTTGAAATACAGTCATCAAGGAAAATAATGCCTGTCTCCAGGTCTCTGTGGGAGGGAACAAGACGGACTTAGATTAATGCCAGTGGGCAAGCAGTGATGGCTTCATCACATTGAACGGCCTCCCCACATCTTCTAGTACATTTGCATTAGCTCACACCAGCACTTAAAAAACTCTCCTGCCTTTGTTTCAGAGAAATGGAGTTCAGTCTCTCTCACCTATTGTAATAGTGTTGAATTAAGTTTTCATGTCTGTTTAACTAGTTCAGTGCAATTTTTCTTTGTTTCTATCCATTTATCTCCTGACAAAGACTGCTTGGGTTTGAATCCAGATGCCACCATTGAATGACTATATGATTTTGAGAAATCTTTCGATCTTTCTGTAATAAAGTCACTCACATTTAATATGAAGAAACTAATGCATCAAGCTTCAAAATATGTTAAAAGAACTTAGTGTGATAATACAATGCACTTATATCAAAAAATGATGAGATAAATCTTAATTATTATCTATGAAACAGGGAGAGCGGAATACATAATCCCAAAATATGCTACTTTGGCATCTGGATTATTTTGAGCTGAAAGCAATCAAGGAATAACAGACTCGGAAAGAGTTTGTTTGTTTTTATTTGTTTATCTCTCTCTTAATTGACTAAAATAATTTACAGAGGGGGCCTATACCAGGAAAAGACCTAATACCACAGACAAAACACTATATCAGGAAGACTTATATTCCTGGCATGGCAAATATTTGTTTCCTGAACCTCTGCTCTCCCAGTCTTCCTATGAATTGTCTTCCATCTCTTTGAAGTCTCAGACACCTACCTTCTCTCCTTAGCTCAGGATGGCAGTTAAGCCTCAATTACCTGACTATAGATAACCCTGTATCTCTGGGGTTCTCATACATGTAAAAGTTTTTTCTCCTGTTAATCCATTTTATGTCAATTTTTTAGGCTAGCTGAAGAACATAGGAAGAAAAACACAGAAACATTTTCTTCCACATAACATTTTCTATCCAAATCTCAAATAAAGTAAAATAAAGTTTAATTTAGATATTACCATGGGCCTTTTTTTCCCTCAGCTTAAATAATGGAAAAGTAGGATGACTTCTAGAGTCTGCTTTGTTACCCTTGCTCCCCAACAGGGCAGTCATCTTGTCATAATTGAAGAGACTTAGAGAAAAGACTCAAGCAATCCCACCTTCATGAAGCATTTCCACCTTCATTACATGTATTCAGAGTCTTCAAAGAGCAAGATTTTAGAAATATTAGAACCTAATCCAGTGTGGATTATACCTAGTATATCTAGTAAAGAGAAAACACATAGTAACTATATCTAAACTTCTTTTCTTTGTTTACAATGAGAGCTGGTCCGGAGTTAGGTATTCTGCATTTTTTTTCATACTCCAAACACATCTTTCTCAAAATCGGGGTATGTAGATGAATACTCAAAGGACACAATGAAAGATGGTGAAGAAAAAGAGAAGCCTTTAGTTTGCTGAGAAGCAGCAAGTACTTTTAGATCAACATGCCACAAGGAGATCAAAACAGTTTGTTTTTGAAATGAAGTTATCATATAATTTTTTAATTTACAATGTTTCCTTTCTGTTTATAATACCTGCAGAAATGGACTTTTTTTTACAATGTTTCCTTTCTGTTTATAATACTTGCAGAAATGGCCTTTTTTTACATTCCTGTATCATGATACTGATGACAATAAAAGACAGTCCTCTTTATGATTGTTTTCCTCATGCTTCTTAATAAAATGACAGGATTTCCTTGAAAATCTAGATTTATTTACGATTTGTTTGTTTGTTTATTTTTCTTAAGCAATTTGGTACCTCCACCACAGGATTTATAACTACTTCCTCATTCTGTTGCAAATCTGACATCCATTTCCAACATTTCTCTGTTGAATTAAATAGTCGATTTAAATTACATGGTGTCCAAAATCTATTTCTACAAAGTCGAACTTTATTTGAGAATTATTCTTCTTTAGGTATATATTCACACAATATATAGATTCCAGGAAAGAAAACAGCAAGTATATTAAAAGCTCTTGCCTTGAATTGACTATACATATCCTACCAAAGAACTGTAATCATTTATGAGAGTAAAACAATTTATAAGTATCAATTTTCTCTCTATTAAAAGCAACAAGATATACTTCCTTCAAACTTCACAAGACATTCATCCAACATAAAGGTTTGATTTAGAAAGTTTATTTTATGATGGAAATAAAAACTTGCAATTTCTATCATGTATGTATAATATAAAAACTACAAAGAGAATCTATAATCAGTTGATCACATCTAAAGTTTTCCGACCTTTGTAGAACAGTTATGTTTAAAGGGTGAATATAGAATTAAGTAAGTGGTATTGACATTTTCGGATCTTTGTTTTCTCATTTGAATTCTCAAGGATATATAGTAGCTTGCTGGGCATTTGTTTAGTCAGGTGTTATTGTTAGCCTCTGTTTCAGTGTTTCATTGGGGGATTTTTGTTCTAATCTAAATAAATAGGTTGTTTCATTCTGAAAGTGATCTTATTGACGGATTCTAAAAATGTTAAATGAGCAACCTATCCTAGAAATGTTTTGTTCTAATTTAAAATCATTACAGCACTAGAGCCTTGACATGAAGTTATTTGTTTTAATTTCTTAGTTGGTTACTGTAAGCTACTCCAGGTATCTCTTTTTTGATTTTGCCTTATTTAAAATTATTAGCACAATAGTTACATTCATATTTACAACTCTACTCAAAAATATATGACACGTGAAGACTATTTCTATTTTATTATTTCATTTCACAATTGCTAAACTGGTACCTAGACATTTTAGTATTTAACAGTTATGAGTTTTTCATTATGTCCATAATTTATCAGATTCATTATATACTAATTTTCCCTAGTAAGGACAATGGTGCTTGATTTATTTTGTAATTCTAACTCATTCCCGCCCCCACCCCCACTCCCCGACACCTGCTTCGCACACACACACTTTAAGCAAACAAGCAATAAGCAACATAAACTTTGGTTACCAAGAACAGACTTTTGAATATTATTGTGTATTTTAACTAAGATTTCACTACAAGTATTCTTATTTTCATTATTAAGAAGGTAGTTAGAGGGCAGCCATTTCTGAAAGTATGTACATTATCTAAAATATGGGCTATTTTTACGTATTTTTACGAGGTATTTTTACTGTTATTGAAAAGTTACATTTAAGAGTATATTGTAGTGAGAAGGAATGCAGAGTCCAAAAATAAACTATGTGGGTTTGAATTCCAGCATTCTCTCTAATTGTGGTTTTGACAGATTGAAAAACCAATATCAAAACCTATTTCATAGGGTAGATATAATGATTAAATTAATTAATTTATGTAAACATGCTTAGAATAGTACCTAGAATATATAAAACACTGTATTAATATGACACATCATTACTATTATATTATTTTGGCTTGTCATACCTCTGTTCAATAGACATTGTTGGAGACCTTTTTTGTGGAAGTAGTTTTCTTCTTCAGATTGTAAAAAGAAAAACATAAAAAATAAAAGAAACAGAAAAACAGAAAGGACTAAGGAGAGAGGGAAGGAGGAAGGAAGGGAATAAGGAAAGAAGGAAAGGAACAAAAGAGGAAGGGAGAAAGGGAGGGAAGGAAAGATATAAAAGAATTCGTTTAAAGAATATAGACTTATGAACCCAGAATGAATAAAATAAATTGTAATTTACACAGTGTTCTTCAAAAGTATACAAATCCTCATAAAAACTGTCTGTAATTATAAGGAACTACTGTGTTATTAATAAGAGTAACAAATATTTTTGACCATTTTTATACTCTTGATCTTAGATATTCTGATCTTGGTTATGTAGAGTTCTTTAAAATACTGAAATGAAAATGTATTCATAAACTGAATATGTGAATAAATAAAATTGAAAAAAATCATTGAGTGTGAAAGAGATTGACCCGGTTAAAAATACTTAAAGTTCTTTTCCTTGAATTGTTATACTAATTAAGATATGTATTGAAACTAGATACGAAAGATAAAACTTCAAACTATACTTTCTCTAGTTAAACTTTCCTTTTTTTTTTTTTTTAAATCAAATTTTAAATGCCTCAAAGATAAGATCATTTGACACTTACCAAGTGTCATAGGCTCTTAGTACCTGAGGAAAGACTCCATTGTCCCGAGAAGGGTATGAATCTATTGCTATGTTCAAGCTGGAGATTCAATCTAAAAAACCCTGTCCTGGCCCAGAATCCTAATCTGAGAGTTACCTAGGATTTATCTCTAAATTATATTAGTTTCAGGTGTACGATGTAATGATTCAACATTTTTATATCTTACAATGTGACTACCTCACTAATTCTAGCTAGTATCATCTGTCACTCAGCAAACTTAGCACAATATTGTTGATAAGGACAACCCTTCCCACCCCAACCCTTTTCTGGTAACTATCCCTTTGTCTCTGTTTATTTGAGTCTGTTTTTATTTTCGTTTGCTTTTTTTTCTTTTGTTTTGTTTAGATTCCACATAAAAGTGAAACCAAATGATATATGTCTTTCTCTGCCTGACTTATTTCGTTTAACATAATACCCTCCAGATCCATTCATATACATATCACTTCTTCTTTATCCAGTGGTTTATTGATGGACATCTAAGTCTCTTCCATATTGTGGCTATTGTAAATAATACTGCAATGAACATAGGGGTGTTTATATCTTTTCAAATTAATGTTTTTGTTTTCTTTGGGTAAATATAAAATTTACTCTTTATGTTGTATAGTTTTATGGGTTTGGGTTTTATCAAAAGCATGAGGTCATGTATCTATTATTACAGTATTATATATAATAAATTTACTGCCCTCAAAATCCACTGTGTTCCACCTTCTCACACACTACCCAGAAATAACTCCTGGCAAACACTTAACTTTTTACTGTGTCTGTAGTTTTCCCTTTTTGTGAATTTCATATAGTTTTAATCACACTAGTTGTAATCTTTAAGTCTGGCCTCTTTCACCTAACAATATGTATAAAAATAATTATGCACCACAACCAAATGGGAATTTTTCCCAATATGCGAGGCAGGTTCAACAGTCAGATATCAATTCATGTAATCCATCATCACAAGCTAAAGAAGAAAAATCATATCATTATATCAATGGATGCAGAAAAATCATTTAACAAAATGTTGAATTTGATTTACTAATATTTTATTGAGAATGTTTGCATCTATGTTCATGAGCTATTAGTGTGTAGTTTTTCTCTCTGGAACTATCTAGTTTTGGTATTAACGTAATGCTGACCTCATACCATAGAAATTGTCCCCTCTGCTTCTGTATTCTGAAACAGATTGTAGAAAATTGGTATCATTTATTCTTTTACTGTTAGGTATAATTCACCAGTGAAACCATTTGGCCTGGTGCTTTCTGATTTAGAAAGTTTTTATTTATTGATTCAATTTCTTTAACAGACACAAACATATTCAGATTATCCATTTGTCCTGTGTGAGTCTTGGTAAATTGTGTATTTCAATGAATTGATACATTTCACCTAAATTATTAAACTTGTGACCATAGAGTAGATCATAATTGTACTACCCTTATTCCTTACTTAATCCCCATGGGATCAGTAGTGATGGTCTCTTTTTAATTTCTGATATTAAAAAAAAAAAAAAAAAGTGTTGTCTCTTTTTTGCTTAGTTTAACTGGTTAGGGGTTTATCAAATTTATTGATGTTTTCAAAGAACCATGTCAAGAGTTTAGTTAAATTACTCCATGGTGTTGCCGCTTTGTTATCCATTTGGTTTGGCCAAGTGCCTTGCACTGATTTTAAACTGACAGGAAGCTCTCATGTAAGCCCATGCCCTATGTAGCAGCCTACAGATTTACAAATAAATGTTTTCAATATGACTTCTCCAACAGTCCCTGTGATCAAGAGTCTTCCTTCACTCTCAGCATCTTCCTCTATGCTACACTCATATAAAACCATCTTGGGATTTATGAGCCCCACTCTTTTGGTTTGAATTGACCAATCCAGCCTTAAGTCCTCAAAACACTCCACCCACAGACCCTAATAAAGTCATATCTGTCCAGTTCTGTCTCTGTCTGTCTGCTCTGACCTCCCTGTGTAGGCCCTCAAGACATGCCAGATCTTTCTTCCAGGACCTGTGAGTAATAAAACTCTATTTCAATTTCTCTGCATAACGAATTAGCTTTTCATTTTTCAATTTTGTGTATTGTTTTTCTGTTTTAAATTTCATAGGTTTCTGCCTTGATTTTTATTATTTTCTTCTTATTACTTTGGATTCAATTTGTTCTTTTTTTCTTACTTCCTAATGTGAAACTTAGATCATTGGTTTCAGAACTTTCTTCTTTTTAGTATATGCATTCAATGCTGCAAATATTCCTCTGAGCACTGCTTTTCTTGCATCACTCAACTATCAATAACTTTTACTTTCATATTAATTTACTTCAAAATATTTCTAAAAATTACTCATAAGACTTATTTTTTGATCCATGGTTTATTTACAAATATGATGTTAATCTCAACATACTTTCGGATTTTCCAGCTTTCTGTTATAATTTATACTTTAATTCCATGTAGTCTGATATTATACTTTATATCTATTCTTTGTATCTATTCTTTTCAATGTGTTAAGATGTGTTTTATGAGCCAGAAAGTGGTCCATCTTGGTGAATGTTTAATATGAGCTTGACAAGAATGTGTTTTCTGCTGTTGTTGAATGAAGTATTCTATAAATGTCAATTAGATCTATTTGATTTATGAGACAGTTCAGTTCAACTATATCCTTACTGATTTTCTGCCTGCTGGCTCTGTCAATTACTTTTATAGGGCTATTGAAATATCCAATGATAAGAGTGGATTTTTCTGATTTTCCTTGTAGTTCTATCAGTTGTTGCCATGTGTTTTGGTGCAAAATTGTTACGTGCATATACAGTGAGGATAGTTATATCTTCCTGGAGAACTGACCTGTTTATTCTCATGTAATGCCCCTCTTTATCCCATAACAAATGTTATATTTGTCAAACAGCTTATGTTATAAAATCCTTATCTTCCAATATAACCTCTGTATGTGTTAAATAGTCATTGAAATATTTCAAGTGTTTAGAAAACAGATTCATAGAATATTTTACCTATTTGTAAAAAATAATTCATGGAATAATACATTTAGTTTAAAACTTGTAGCTAAGGATTTCCACCGTTCCAAATTTCTAATTGGAGTGTGAATATAAAAAAATTCTTTGCTTATCAGTTAAGTAATATAGGTTATACAAAGTCTGAAGGAGAAGGAAAAGAGAAGAGGAAGAAGATGAGTTTTCCTTAAGTTCTCTTTATTTGAAATTAATATAACTACTCCAACTAACTTTTGATTAGTTTTAGCATGGTATATCTTTCTCATTTACTTTAATCTACCTGTGTCTAAATATTTAAAGTGAGTTCTTTGTAGACAACACATTGTTGTGTCATATTTTTTAAAAATCCACTGAGTCAGTTTCTTTTAATTAATCATTTTAGACCAATAAATTCTGAAGTGGTTATTTGTATAGTTAGCTTACTATCTACCATATGTGTAACTGTTTTCTATCTATTACTTTACTGTTCAGCTTTTTTTAAATTTATTTTTTTGTTTTTGTTTTGTTTTTATCTTTTTCTCTCTTCTCTGTTTTTAATCAACATTCAATACAAGTCTTTTTCTTAGCATATAAATTATATTTATTTTTTACTTTTTAGTTATAATTAATTCAAGCCTGCTTTCAAATGACACTATAATAGATCCCTGAACAACTGCACAGATCCACTTATAGGCAGATATTTTTCAATAAATATAGAGCGAGCCCTCCGTATTCCTGGGTTTTGCAACTGCAGATTCAACTGACCATGGATAGAAAACAGTGTTTTTGACCCATGATTGAGAGTCCATGAATGCAGAGGGCCAACTGTATGCATTGTTCTAAGCCATTTTATAGAAGGGACTTGAGCATATGCAGATTTTGGTATCTACTGGGTGGCCTAGTGTCAATCTGTTGTGGATACTAAGGGATGACTGGAGTTTTTGAGAGTGAAAACTTTCACATATATTTTTGACTGCACAGGGATCAGCTCCCTTAACTCCTGCATTGTTTGAGGGTCAGCCATATACAGACAGCTTCATGGGTGTTGTGAATAACTTACTCATATACCGTATACAGACAGCTTCATGAGTATTGTAAGTATTTCCAATTCTTCTCTCCTATCCACTTACAACATTGTTATTTTTCATATCACTTATCCATATGTTATAATAAAAATAGTCCTTATTATAACTTTGAACACTCTGTTATCTGTTAGATAGATTAAAATTTTTTTAAAAAATGTACTATCTTTAATTATTTATTTTCTACATTCTTCTGATCTGAGTTTCCAAAAGCCTCCCCAATTATTAAGTATGAATAAATACTATTTTCTATAAGAAATACTTTCATTTATACATAACAACATAATAAATAATATGTCTAAGCTTATTAGAAATTTTGAGATTCTCCAACGCATACATTGTATAGATCAGAAAATGTAAGCCCAGGTCCAGCACTGCATTTGTGACAAAACTACACTTAAAACCTAGTTATTCTGAGTCTTAACTCAGGACTCTTTTCTCCAAAAATATAAATAAATTAAAGGAGACAGGTGAAAGCATAAGGAATGCCTGAAGCACGTGTACCTGTTCTCATGGCTGTGTTCTCTCAATGAGAACAGGTTAGAGGAAGAAGAGAGTGACTATGAACCCAGAGAAACTATCGAGGAGAAGGCAGAATTAAGTAGTTGTGATCAGTGAAATCATAAAATGGCCAGGTGCAAAGACTTCAAAGGAGGTTAGTGTATTCCATTGCTGACTGGTATTTGAAGGTTCTGAAAAATTAAGGGGGTAGGATATACCTGATTAATAGAAAAAAAGTATTGCTCTGGCTAAAAGGTAACCATAGCTTATTAATGTTAAGAAAAGATAGAAAATGTGCAATCCGTGTTTGAATAACCTGGTTCCTGACATTCTTAAGAGGAAAGGTTGTTTCCTCTGGCTTTACATTTTTATTATGCATTTTATCTTAGGGAGTATAGCACACCTAATTAATGTACCATGATAAATGGAGTTTCTGTATCATTAGAACCCACTTATAAAGAATGAAAAAGGACTGCCATGTGCAAACACAGAAAAGTTAATCCCTAGCTATCAAAGGTTCATCTCCTGCAAAGTCATTTTACTTTGCTCATATATTTAATAGGAATCATTTATATAATATTCAGGCAATGGGAGAGAAACTGCAAGGGAAAAAAAAAAGTTTTAATTGAGTTATTCAGTCATCAATTCAGGCTTGTCAGATTGTAAGAGGAGAAATTGAGATAAAAATCCTGAGAGAGGATTTCCTACTTAAAAAAAAAAAAAAAAAGCCTGGAAAAACCTCAGCGGATCTTTTTACTGTTTTTGAGATGGGAAGGAAACTTGCCAATTATTACAATTTTTAAGAGTGAAATTTTCAGTGACATTTTATTATACTTAGATTTCTGGGAGCCAGCTTCTCCAACCTCGAATCTATGCAACATATGTAATATGCTTATTAAAACAATGACCTTTTAAAAATAATATATTTGATACAGAGAAATATAGGGTGAAGGTAAACAGTATTGTATATTTGCAAATTCTACCCTAGAAGTATTCTTTATTAGTTACTGTATGAAAGATATTTTCAAGAATTCATGATTAGGAAAACTTTGAGATATTTTATTTTTATCAAAGAGAAGTTGAATTTAAAGGCTGATTTAATTCTGTATGGGTATGAGAACAAGTTACCATCCTAGTGCAAGTTTACAAGGTAGAACTTTATTACCCTCAAAGATACGTTAACCATATTGACTAATATGCCAGTCTATAGGATACAGTTATCTTTCTCTATCTTGCTTTTTATCCAGTCAAAATTTATTTTCACATTTTAACTGTATTTGGAGGTCAAACAAACCAGTAGAATCCCTTCATGCTTGTGCAGAAAAGTTGATGCAATAGGGAATTCTCTATTGTGCAAACCTAAATGAAGAGCAAATGTGCTATGTCACATGAGATTTTTGTACATTCCTTGTAACTACTTTTTAACAAGCAGTAATAAGTTAAATATGCAAATTAGAAGAAAGTAGTAATTATGAGGAATAATTCAGCTAGAGAAATTTAGATGTTTTTAGTATAATATTTATATATCTGAATGGTTTAAATTGTATTTTTAAAAGTAGAATGTTATTGATGAATTCCAAAATGAAGATCGAAGATTGAGTAGATGTCATTGTGGACAGTTTCTTCTTTAAGTCATTATTTTAAGTCACTATTTTCTCTTTAACAGAACAATGCTACATAAAGAAGAGTCCCAGAATTCAGAATCAATGTCTATTCCTAACACAGCTTTTAATATAAGTTATATGATTCTAGAGGTAATGGAGGTAATGTACCTTTATTTTTTTGTCCAAGATATGTGCTATCAAAATGTGTTACTTTGTTTATGTTGATCTTAAAAAATTAGAGTGTTATTAAATGAAGCCGCTGCTGCCATTTGATCAATTTTTAAAATAACATAGCCTTTCATACATAAACATAAAATAAATATTCTAGATCTTTCAGTCTTCTAACATGCGCTGTAAACATATGTGTTATAAATAGATTTACAGGAAATTAAGAAAGTAATATAAAAAGTTCTCATATATCATATAGTAAGTTTCCCCTATTATCAATATCTTAAATTAGTAGAATGCATTTGTTATAACAAATGAACCAATATTAGTGCATTTTTATCATTATTAACTAAAGCACATATTTTATTCAAATTTTCTTAGGTTTTACTTAATACTATTTGACTGTTCCACTATGTCTAGAATATGCCATTACACTTAGTTGTCATGTCTCCATGGATATGTTTTGTGTCAGTTTGTCAGACTTTCATTGTTTTTGAATACCATGAGAATCTTGAGGAATACTGGTCAGGTATTTTGTAGAACACCTGTATATTAGAATTTGTTTAATGTATTTCTCAGGGTTTGAATGAAGTTATGAGGATTTTGAAGGAAAACCACAGAGATAATGGAGAGAATGTACTTTTCTTTTTTTTCTGGTCAGAGGAATGTGTTATCAAAATGTACGACTGTTTATGTTGATCTTAACAATCTAACCGCAATAGTGTTAGTCAGATTTTGAAATTGTAGTTACTGTTACGACCCCATCCCAACCCCCTTCATACTGTACTCTAAAAGAAGTCACTAAGCACAGTCCACATTTAAAAAATAGAGATTTGTACATTCTTTCCTCAAGAATAGAGTTATTTAAATTATTTGAAATTTTTCTGCATGGGAGGTATGGGAAATTATCTTTTTCTCCCCATTTATTTATTTTTAATCATTGAATGTTATCAGAATATTTATAAGGACTTATAGCTAGCGTCATATTTAATTACAGAAGAAAAACTTTGTACATAAAATAAGGAGTAAGATACCCACTTCCATCACCTTAACATTGTCCTGGGGATACAGGCTAATGTAATTACACATTTAAAACAAATAAAAGACATTCAGGATGGAAAATAAGAAGTAAAAACTGCCTTTATTCACATAAAACATAACCATTTATATAAAAAACAGTAAAATGAAAAAACATTATTAAAATAAAAGACATTCAGGATGGAAAATAAGAAGTAAAAACTGCCTTTATTCACATAAAACATAACCATTTATATAAAAAACAGTAAAATGAAAAAACATTATTATTAATGAATTAATCAAAATTATAGAGGACAAAATAAATACTTGAGAATTGTATGTCTACATAAAGGCAACATACAATCAGAAATAAATTTTTAAAAATCATTTACAATAAAATCAAAACTATGAAATACTAAGAGATAAATCTGACAAAACTGAAAATTATGTATAGTAAAATCTAGAAAAATACTTGCTGACATAAACTTTAAAATATGTATATCAATAAATACTCTTTGTTCATGCTTAAGGAGACTGTATTTCTAAACTATTTGTTCTTGCCAAAACATTCTGTAGATTCAGTGTAATATACCTTAAAATTTTATAGTCTTTTCATTTGTTTTTTGCAAAAATTGCCAAATTGCTTTTAAAATTAATGTGAAAATGGAAAGGAACTAAAAGACAAAAGAGCTTTGAAAAATGAGATCAAAGATGAAGTGCTAAAACTGTTTGATTTCACACTAAAGTAATCAAAATAGTATTGGTGTAAAGATATACAAAAGTTAATGGAGAATAAAAGAGAGTCCAAAACAAACCCACATATAAATCAACAATTGATTTTTGACAAAGGTGAAAATGAAATTTAGTAATGGAAAGGTAAACTTTACAAACAGTGCTGGAAACCTTGGAAAG
Organism: Pteropus alecto; assembly: GCF_000325575.1. NCBI lineage: Eukaryota > Metazoa > Chordata > Mammalia > Chiroptera > Pteropodidae > Pteropus > Pteropus alecto. Next base: position 4,443,977 of record NW_006437828.1, read on the forward strand.
AAAATAAGCTTCAATTTAAAACATTTATTGACTAATAAGATTAACTCAAATTAGTCAGCTGTCTACATGACAACAATAAAACTTCTAAAAGGCCACAAAGGAAAATATCCTTGTGACCTTGGGGTAGATGTATTTTTTAACGAGAAAAACAAAAGCACAATCCATTAAAATAAATACATTAATTAATAATCAATTTTTAAAAATCTGTTCTTCAAAAGACAGTGTTAAGACAATAAATATAAAAGTCACAGAAAAAAATTTGCAAAGCATATGTGATAAAAAATGCAAAGATGGTAAATAAGCACATTTAAAGATGCTCAATATAGTTAGTTACTAGAGAAATACAAATTAAAGCCACAGTTAATATCTACTACACATGTGTGGATTGTCTAAAAAAAATGGGCCATGACAAGAGTTGATAGTGATATTGGTTGTGACTTTAAAAACACTTGAAATAATCAAGTTTGAAAACAATTTGACAATTTCTTAAAAATTTAAACATACATCTACCATATGATCCAACCATTACATTTTTCAGTTTTTACTCAAGAGAAAAGAATATATATTTTCATGCAAAGGACTATATATGAATGTACATAGCAGTTTTATTTGTAATAGGATGAAATGAAACTACCATTATCTATATCACCAAATGAATGGATAAATAAATTGTGTTATAGTCATACAATGGATGAATGACAATAAAAAGGAATGAACAATTAAAATATGATAAAATGTTAATTAATTTTAAAATAATTAGGATGAATAAAAAAGACAGACAAAAAAAGGACATATGCTATCAAATCTATGTATACAAGTCTATAATAGGCCAATTAATCTATAATGATAGAAAGCAGACCACTTATTTCCTGGGTGGTGGTTGTGGAATGGCAGTAGGGTGGAGATAAAAAGAGGCATGAGGATACTTTTTAATATGATGAATATGTTCATTATCTTTTATTTGATAATAGTTTCACAAGTGTATTACATATGTCAGCACCAAATTGTGCATTTTAAACATTTATAGTTTATTGTATCTCAAATATACTTCAATAATAAAATAAAAGCTACTAAAATAAAAAAAATAGTAAAAGCTGTTAAAATAAAAACTGAATATGGAGAAAGGAAAAAGCAAAAAAATAAATTGAAGGTTATTATTTATTTTCAATCAATATCAACTTAAACATATGTTGAAAAGAATTAGCATCTGCTACATAATTATTAATTTTTTTTGCTGAAAAAATGAAGGAATATGAAAATAAAAATACAAGTTTGGTTACAGGATTGAAACATGAAACCATAGATGAGAACAAAGCTCATGCTGGAAAAAGTGGTTTAGGATAATTTAGATTTAAATTAAGTTTAGAATAAATGAGGAAAGAAAGCCCAGTAGTCAATGTTCATGGGTAAATTCATGAAAAATTTAAAGTTAACCAGAGCAAATCATGGTAACCGGAAAATTAACTCAGAATCTTTTAATCTCTTATATATTCTTAGATTCATTCTGACAATTGGATATTGATTATTAGAAAAGCATATGTCTCAGGTGGAGACTTAACAATAGATTTCAAAATAATTCTAGACACATAATAGGATATTGGTTAATATTTTATTTTTAAATATATTTTCTATTTTCTATTTTAAAAATTCCATATTCACCATTGCTAATTGGTATAGCTATAATATTCACACTATGAATACTTCAAAAAATGTTTAATGTGTGAGTTTATTCAATAAAATATTTAAATCAAACTTTCAAACAAAAATAACATTTTCTATAACAGTAGTTATCATAGTATCCCATATATTTACCTTTTAAGTAGCTTTTAATGGAATCTACTTCCATAATCTGAAAGTTATATATACCACATACATTTAATTATTTTATACTGATTATATATTAACCTTATTCAAACCTTATTCATATATTTAGCCATTTCTCATGTAATTGCCTTTAATCCAATGTGTGAAAATCCTGACTCTATTTTGAAATTCACCAACTAAATTTTCACACTTTCCCTTTTTCAAATGTATACACTGTTAGTACCAACATTGTATTGCTGGTCTTGCAAATGAGATGGGAAAGAATAAGTTATTTATTTACATAGAGAAATTGATTTATCCCTGTATACTATGATATCTGATAGAAGGTTCTTCAAACTGTAATCAGGACATACAAAATACTTCAGTGGCATGCTCAGCAAACTCAAATTCTAATCCCTTAAGAACAGTTGCTTTGTGGAAAGAGTAGTGAACCCTGTCCAATAAAAATAGAACTTCAATCAGTCCTTCTGTATTTGTAGTTTTTTAAATGATTATAATTTGACACATGTTAAGATAAAGGGATACATCTTTTTTTTTTTTCTTTTTTTTTTTTGTCAAATCAAGGAACACATTTCAGACCCCATGTTGGACAGGATTCTATTGGGGGAAAGGTTTGTGGAAGTGTAGAAACTGTAACCCATATTTCCCAATACCAGTCTAGAGGTCTGTGTTGTATTGCATTACACTCTATCAAGAATGGTATAAAATGACAGACTTTCTCATTCACGTCTTTTTGCTTAAAAAAAAAAAAGTGTCATCCTATTGAACTAAACTATAAGATATATCAAGAACAGCTAGGAATTTGAGACATTTTGGGTTGTCATCAACAATATACTATTCTTATGTTTTAATATTATTAAGAACTAGATGAGATAACTTGACACATCTAAAAAAAGGACAAATTATAAAAGTAGCAAGATTGTGCTTTGTTTTTATTCTGGCAAAAAATAATTACTGGATTCTAAAACAAATGCTTAAAGTGGCAAAGAATGTAACAGCCATGAACTAAACTTTTGCTTGGTCATATTTTGTACATAAAATTTAGGAACAGGCAGAAGTATAACATTTAGAAATGTCCTTAGACAATCTCTCTACTTATCTTGATGCTCCCAACATGGGCTCTATCAGTGTCATTGTCATTATCACGAGTACAGTTTAACACCTTATTGTGAAAAGAAACTTCGTGTAGATTTTGTAAAGTGCACAGAAAGTATATCTGCATTTCTGCAGAGCAAAATTGCAGAGAAAAGAGGAAATGGTTAAGAAAGTGATATTTCTGAGCCTTTAGAACACAGTTTGAAATACAATAATAGATAACTTAATTTTCATGATATTTTTCTTAAGATAACCTAAAATCAAATCTAGTACAATTTCATTCTTTAGGATTTGCAGAGCTCAGTTATAATAAACGGGCGATGCACTTGAGAATGCTTATCTTTTAAAATGTGCCCCACCAAAGGAAATAGCAAATGCCTAAAATACTTGCAAAACTATCATTTAGCACATTAAAGTAATAAAACATAGTATCTATATTTTTAAAAAATAGCAAAAATATCATCTAAATTGTTGACGTCAAGTATATACAAACATCATATAGAAGACTTTGTCACTTTCCACTTGCTAGACAAACAATTTTTAAAATTTAGTACGTCACCGAATATACTAATTGGTTTAGGTTATATAGTCACATGTATAGAAACCATTAAATATGTTTTCCAAGAATTGTCTATAACTTCTTCACTCTAATATGAATGTATATAGCATTCTTTGCTTCAATAGTTCATCTGTGGAATCCATAATGTTGACATAATGGAAATTTGATAATTTTTGAGAACAGATAACTTTTCATCTGAATAGAAATTGTATAAATTCTGATCAGCCCTTACCTTTATTGTATCTTGCAATGATAGATATAGATTATGGTTAACAATAATTGAGATACAAACAGGCAGTGGAAATCTGATGTTGAATTTCACTCATTAGCAGAATATGACTTTATTAGCAAAATACAAATGTAAACCTTCTTTTTAAAATAAAAGTTGTGATGAGCTGAAAACCCCATATCAGATGATTTATATCTTAGCATTTGTATCCTCTCCATCACAAAAGAAATATAATAATGAGCCCCAAATGGAGATATATCAATTAATTATTATATGACAACAAAGCAACAAAACAACATATAAATGATAATCTATAATACTTGTTTCTAAAACTAGTCTATTTTATAGATTTGAGCAATAATTTAATAAATTTTATCAGTTTTAGTTTTATATCAAACAAGCAGAAATAATAAATTAGTGAAGATAATGCTACATATGTTATAGAGCAGTCTTAAATATAAATATTTAAATTTTTCATGAGCTTTTGATAACATTTTTTCACAATTTATACCCTTGTACATTTCATAATGAAACATTATAGTCACGCCTCTTAGCTAAAACAAATTTGACATTGATAATGGCTTAAGGGAAAAAGCAGAATAAAACCAAAACAAATTTGATCAATCATGGAACATCTTTTTATTTTATAATGGAAGACACAGACTCGGGTTTGGGGACCCGTGCCTTAGATGATGTGTATATATAAATATATATATAAATAAATACACATATATATATATATAAAAGTGGCTTGCTAATTATATAGTGAGAACTTGACTAATAAATTTTACTGACCAAAAAGAAAAAAAGGAAGACAAAAAATATTTACAGAGTCAATAAGCTATTAAACCAATTCTCAGTGATCAGAATCCAAAAAAGATGGCAGAATGTACCAGATATTTTCTCTAAATCATATTAATCTTTGTTAGCTTAAAATGCATCGTTCTTTATTTTCTCTGCATTTTCCTCCAACCATCTAAAGATTTTCTGGTTATCTATTATAGCAAAACAAATGACCCCCAAAATTAGCGGTTTAAAAACAATAAGCTTGAAAACACTTTGGAATGTAAGGGCCTAAGAAAATTGGCTCCTCCACAAAAACAGTGAAAACACTGGCAAAAATTGTTGAAATGAATTTTTTCATCACTTTAGAAATTAACCAAACATTAACTGAAAGTGGTTATTTAAGAAAGATACCTGAATCACAGTAAAAACAAGCTTTGTGATATTTTACCTTCCCTTATCCCATCTCTAACCCCAGCTTCGTTGTAGCCTTGAATTCAGCAGCCTTGCAACAATGATAGTCATCAAAATCAGCAGCCTAACAACCATGAGAGAAGGCAGAATGGCTTTGAAGCTTCTCAAGCAGCCCCATCTTCAGGGATCTTCACTCTTGGACCTGGCTGGCAGTTTCCTGAAAAAATCGCACTCACAGAGTTTGTCTGTATTGACATCACAGCTCTTACACTATTCCAGGGCATTCATCAAAGACATTCAGTGGCAAATGTTTAACATCACACCTGCTCGAAGTGGAAATACTAGTTGGGACAAACAAGAGGCTTGCTAAAAAACAAAAAAAATCTTGAAAATGAAACACCTAATGATCACTGAAAAGGAGCAACATATTCCACGGATCTGAATGGTCATGAGTCCCACCTCACTTTTGCACAGAAATAACAAGGAGGTTTCCTCTGCCAACCACCAGTGTCAATTGAAATTCAGCGGGTAACCTGGACTCCTCTCATCATTTGGCAGTAACAAAGCAAGGCACTCTCTTGCAAGAACAGTGTCAGAAAAGACCAGTTGAAACAGAACATTTAAATAAGATCCAGAGCTTAACAGCATAATACAAAAATGTCCAGGCTTCAAATGAAAATCAGTCATTATACCAAGGATCAGGGATATCTCAAAATGAATTTAAAAATAGAAAATTGATTGATGACGGCAATGAGATGACAGAGATATTAGAAATACCTGACAAAGATTTTAAAACAACCATTATCAAAACTCTTCAACAAGCTATTATGAACACGATTTAAAAAAATGAAAATACAGAGAGCCTCTTCCAAGAAACCAAATATATAAAGAAGAATTAAATAGAAATGTTACAACTAAAAAGTGCAATAATTGACATAAAAAGCTCAGGGATGAGCTCAATAGCAGAATGGAGGTAATGTGTTGAAAGAACAAAAATCAGTGAACTTGAAGATAGAACAATAGAAATTATGTAATCTAGAGAAAATAAGCCCCAAAAGAAAGTGAACAACGTTTTAGGGATCTTTGTGACAATAACAAAAGGTTTAATATTCATGTAATTGAAGTTTTTCTGTAAGGAGAGGTTAAAAAATGAAGAGCTATATAATAAGTACTGGAAGAAACAATGACTGAAAACTTCAATTTTTGCAAGAGAAATAAATCCACAGACTTAAGAATTTAAGTTACCTCCAAACAGTATTGACAAATAAATCCACGCCAAGACATATCATAATTACTTTCTGAAAACTAAAGGCAAAGAATGTCTCAAAATCAGTCAGAGAAAAATGACAGTTTACATATAGAGGAAAATAATTTGAATAACAGTAGTTACTATATTAGAAACCATGGATGTCAGAAATAATATCTTTCATGTGCAACAAAAAAAGCACAGCCTACCCCGATTATATTCTCTGAACATACACCTCAGGAATGAAGGGGAAATGAAGGCATCATCACATGAAGGAACACTAAAATAATCTATTGCCAGTACATCTATTACAGAAAAAGACTAAAGAAGTTTCTCTAAACAGAAAGGAAATACTAAAAGAAAGAATCTTGAAACATCAGGAATGAAAAAAAAAAAAAAAAACCCACAATAAATAAATTATGGACAAATAAACTAGGCATCGATTATCCTCCTGTGTTTTCTAAATTATTTTTGATGATTAAGCAAAAATTAAAGCACTGTCTAATGTGGTCTTCTTTCTTTCATCCTAACACTGCACAGTTGTTTCCTTTTTATGACATTATTTCTGTTTAGAAAAGTTCCTTCTTTAATGGGATCATCTTTCAATCTTTAAGCGTATATCTACTAGTGACAAATGTTTTTATTTTTCACTTGTCTGAGAATGTCTTTATTTCTCTTCATTCCTGAAGGATAGTTTTGCCAAATATGGCATTCACTGTTGACAGAAATGATCTTTCAGCATGTGAAAAATGTTGTGCCACTTCCGTTTTGCCGCTGTGATTTCAGATGAGAAATCTGCTCTTATTTCAATTGGCACTCCCTTTAGTCACTTCCAAAGCAGTCATTTCTCTCTGGTTGCTTTCGAGATAATTTTGTTCCCTTTCATTTTCAAATATTTAATTATGATGTATCTTGGTGTGGATTTCTTTGCATCTATCCTGTTTGGGATTCACTCCAAACATATGTAAGACTATGTCTTTTGCCAAATTTGAGAATTTATCAAGTATTATTACTTCTAACATTCCTCATTCCTGCCCTCTTTCTTCTCTCTTGGGACTGAAATGATACAATATTGGTTCTTTTATTATTGCCCAAAGACTGCTGTGCTTCTGCTCATCTATTTTTCAGTCTATTTTCTCTATGCAGTTCCTACTGGGTAAATTCTCTTGTTCTCAAATTCACCAATTCTATCCTCTGTTATCTCCATTATGCTATTGAGGATGTCCAATGGAAATTTTTTTGTTATATTTTTAAGTTTTATGTGTTTATAATTTCAATTTCTTTGCTCAGATTTCCTTTATTTCTCAGCTGTTGCAGTAGAATTTGTAATTGGTTGTTGAAGCAGTTTTATATTTGCTGTAATGTCCTTGTCAGATAATTTTAACATCTACTTTATCTTGTTCATATCGGGTGACTATCTTTTTTCAGTCATATTTTAATTTTCTTAGTTCTTGGTATAATGGGTGATATGGTGTCGTATCCCGTACATTTTGTCTACTTATCAGGAGACTCTGGATCTTATTTAAATATTTTATTTAGCCAATGTTCACAGTGTTTAGGTTTAGCATGCTGGTTTTGGCCAACTATTGAGGGCTGTAGTTCCAATATTCAATTGATGATGATTCAGCACTTGTCAGTACTAAGATGTGTGACCTTAATTGAATCCTAAGTGAAATTGAGCATCTAGTGAAAATTATTAAATTGAGAATCAGGACAACTTTTATTTATCATAGATCTACCTTGAGTAAGTCCCTGAAATTCTCTGAGTCTCCAAACTAAGACACAATTTGGTTTAATCATCATTTAAGATGCTAATTAGTTACTGAAGTTTGAAATTGCTTCTGTAGGATAGATTTTACTGAATTTGACCAACTTCAGTTTATTTGTAAAAAAAAAAGAAAAGAAAGAAAGGAACAAAGAAACAAGGCAAGAATGGTGTAATGAAAGCTATTTCCCCTGATCATAAGATCAATGACTATAATCAGTTCATTAATCATCTAATTTCACTACTATAGCAGGGCATGAAGACTAAAAAATGAACATGGCTGGTCCAGATTTCAAGTTTAAATGAAATACTGTTCACATACAGAAGTATTGGTCTGTTATAAACTAAAGTTTCCAAAGAAGGAAAGTCTATGTTTTTTGGAACATATTGAGAAAATGTAATAGTGTCCTAGTGAAAGAAGTCATTTCTATAACTATTTGCAGATTTGTTTATTTAAACAGTGAGAAAGAGCACCACAGAATAGCCACTAGTTCAGAGAACATATTACATCTTGTGTCCCATCACACAAGCTGTTGAATTCTCACTGGTGCCATACCGAGCATTCAGGAGGTTATTACATTTTTTCATAAGGCCAGCTGCTTCTCGTCAATGAATCAGTAATTTCCAGTTCCCTAAGAAGCCAGTAAAACCACTAGCAACACTGGAAATTTGTCTCTTCACTGTCTTTCTAGGCGAGAGCAACTGCTTGATCATTACCTACCCATTAAAATGATGTTTAAGATATAATTTTCATAAACTAATCTAAGTTAAACTCATTTTTGATAAAAACTCTAACAAGATATTTTTGTAACTAGACAAGATAATGCCAAATTATGTTTAGAAAAATAAGCAAAGGATACACATATATAGTCTAAGATAAAAGAAAGGATAATGACACCAATCAATTAACTTTTGCTCAGTTCTACTGATAAAAAGTGAAATATATTTTTAAAATAAAATTAGATACAATTTTTCATATGCCAGAAGAAAAAATACCCTCATATATTGTTGCTTGGAGTGTAAATTAATCTGCTATAAAAGAAGGGAGAATAATTCACATAGACTTATATGCACATATATGTATAAGTGAATATACTGATGTATATGTATATATGTGTGAATATAAGTATATGTGAAAATATTATGTGTAAATAAAATATTTATTGCAGTTTTTTTTTTGTAATAGCAAATTGTTCAAAAAGGGATAAACTATCTAGAAGAGAACGTTAAACTAGGTAGTTGGACCACAAGGGTCTGCTTGCTTATGTACATAGTATTTTATTGGAACAAGGCCACACCCATTTATTTACATATTGTATGACTGTTTTTATGCCTCAGTGATGTTGAGAAGCTGTAACAAAGACCATTTAATTCACGATGTCTAAACTATTTACTAGCTAATCCTTTGTCTAAAGGTTTGTGACTACTGGTACAGATTCATATCATAGACTACTATGCAGTACTTAAAAGGAATAAACAAACTCTAAACATCCTAAAATGAATCAATCTCTATGAGAAAACAGTGAGGAAAATGCACATAATATGATATATATGTAAGCATATCATATATAAGTATGTATAATATAGATATATAAATTTGTTGACTTGCAGTTTTATATAAACACACCTCTAACATGTATCTTAAAAAGCATTATTTTGACTTTGGGTGGTGAACACGCAATGCAATATATAGATATACTATTGAATTGTATACTTAAAACCTTTATAATTTTATTAACCAATGTTGCCTCAATAAAATTAACTTAAAATTTAAAGCATTATAAAATCTAATATCAGCTAAATATGCTTTATTCTTAAAAAAACAAAACCTGTGATAAAATACTTTTTTATTAGGTTGTATAGTTTTCTGTATTATTGGCTTTTTTTTTTCTCTTTTATCTAATTCTGTTAAATCTAAATCTTGGAGACATTCAGTCTTTTCATCTGTTATGTGATCAATAAGATCCCCATAGCCCATAGTTATAAAGGATTTTCATACATCACACTGCTTGCTATTGTTATAGGAGAATTTTTGAGAAGTATGTTTCTCAGTTGTTTGTAATATTGTTATAAATACATATCTCCTGGCAGGGCAAAACAGTAAATTTTGTGTGTACAATGTGGATAGTTTATTTATTATAAAGATATGTTACACAAGCATATATAGGGATATATTGTTTAATATTGAGTCCAAAATTGCTTTTATTTCGTGGAGACGAAGGCAAAAAGTCACAGAGAGATCAAGAGGGAGAATAATGGGGGGAAGACACTGGATTTAGTGATTACAATGGTGTTTTATTTTATTTTAATTAAATTTTAGGTTAATAAAATTATATAGGTTTCAAGTGTACAATTCAGTGATACATTATATGTATATTGCATTACGTTTTCACTATACAAATTCAAATCTCCTTCCATCACCATTTATTTAACCCCCTTTAGCCTTACCTACTTCCTCCCTCCTTTCTTTCCCTGTGGTAACCACTAAACTGTTGTCCGTGTCTATGAGTTTTTGTTTGTTTGTTGCTTTCAATTTTCTATTCTACTTATGAGTGAAATCATATGGTTCTCAATTTTTTCTGTCTGACTTATTTCATGTAGCAAGATGTGGTACATATA
>NW_006437828.1:4454621-4494663 GCF_000325575.1 Pteropus alecto
TTTACAAGTGTCTCTACCACATTCTTTTTCTGAGATCATTTCACACACAGAAAAAGAATAACAATTAAATATGTGTGTGTATGTGTCATGTCTGTGACTACATATAAGTTCATTTTAAGAACTTGTTATAACCTTAGAAAATAGATTTATAACAAATTAAATTATAAAATAATGAGCACCTCTCCTAGAAACGTTAAAAAATAATATAGAGCTTATTCTATTCCATTCACACCACACTCAGAAAGAACACTTAAATCCAGTCTACAGGAAGACATATTGGTAATCAGCAATCTTTATGTTTTATTATTTATCTGCATTTTTTACATTCTATTTTGATTGAGGTAATTGTTTCCAAAATTTTAATTAGTTAAATATTTTCTTTTTAATATCCAGTTATGAATAATTAGCTTATTTGTATCAAATTCCTGAATGTAATATCTGGAAGTCTTTGTATATTTGGACTGATATAATGAAAATACCTTAAGCTGGATGGCTTAAACAACAACCATTTATATCTCACAGTTCTGGAGGCTGGGAAGCCCAAGATCAAGGCTTTGGCAGATTCAGTGTCTGGTGAGGGCAGGGACCTTAGTTCATAGATGGACATCTATTGTTATGTCTACCTTTTAACCTTTTCCTGAGCCAGATTAGTGGGAAGTTGATCTTAAATGATTTGGTTAGGACCTAATTGAAGCCCAAAGACAAAAATTACATATTTCCTCTTAGGTGAAACTTTATTTTTCTAAAACAAAGCTAAATAACACCACCCCCCACCCCAAACCCTATACAATAATTTGTATTAATTTAATACTTTTCATGTAATATATGATACTGTTTACACATAAATGTAAAAGAAATGCCAACTGAAGACAGTTAAGTCTAGTTTCTTACACCTCATAAATGTAATAATGAATTTGTGGTTATGAATTGGCAGTGATGTCGGTCAAGATTTAACATAAGAAATAAAATCTTCGGTGTTTTTAGCTACAGAAGATCATATACAATAGCTCTAAAACCTTTTGAAGGAGTGGATAAGAAGTAAGGGGTGGGCACTGGACATGTTTTTTTTAAGATCCTATCTCTGTGCTTGTTATCCAAAGGTTAGGGGGGCCACTGGTATTGCTCCCACTACAGCCACTGCCCAAAACCTCACACCTGAACTGATTGTCTAGCTGCTGCAAACACTCATCCAGGGATTTGTGTGTCAGCTGCCATGAACAAGGAGGTGTTTTTTGTTTAATTTTTGCCACCAGTTCTTATATTTTCACCTCTAATTGGCGTAACTTCATTCAGTTACAAGAGATTCTGAGAAAATTAGTTTCAGATTTCTCCTGGTGGAAGAGGATGAGAGCTAATCAAAGCATCTACCTCAGTAGTTCAGGAGATGTAACATAACGTTTTTTCTTTTGTTATAAATGTCCCAGAGTGAAAGGCAATCTTGCCCAATTTCTTATAAATCCTTCTTTTCAAAGGTTTCAGTAATGGAATCATTCAAGGTGTCCTAAATCTCTACTTTTAGAGTGTTTCTGAGAGGTTTTTGATAATGAGAACTTAAATCTTAATAGATATATAGAAGTATCAGAAAGATTTTCAGCTTCATACCTCTTTTCAAGTGTGACGATGGGCCTAGAAAACAAAAATCGGAATACCAGTAATGCAGCCACTTCTCTTTGCATAATTATAAACAATACTTCATGTATTGTGATTGGCCAGAAATGATATAGCCTTACTTTCATTTAGTTTTTATCAGAACTATAGTTGAATAATGCATAATGCTTTATCCTCTAAATTTTTAATTCTGTTCGAACAACACTTATTTTTCAAGGTTTAGTCTGATTAGAACAGGAAAAACTCCATGTGACTAACCACTGAAACATTTTCCACTTTTACCTCATTGCATTTTGAACATTATACGGCAGTTAATAATGTAAATAAATGGTTGTACTTCATAATGTATGTCTACTTAGCTTCAGTGAAAGGAATTTACAGTAATGTTATTAGTAGCAGACATAGTTTGTATGATATGAAAAGAGTAACTCGGCTGTTTTATAATAAATATTCCTTTCCTTTGAAATCTTACACATAACAGAATTAAAAGAAAATATATATATGCTGAATATGTGCACTAATTTTTCCCTCATAACAAGGAAAAAATAATATATAATCAACCACTATCCATTCAAAGCATTAAAACTTACCACATTTATTGTGTAATGTTTCTTTTCCTTTTTTCAGTACAAATATACTCACAAAGGAGGGAAAAAAAATGTAGTTGGGCCCAAGACAGACACAAACAGGTCACGACTTTCTAAACTGTACAGAAAAGTTTAGCACAAGGTCTATACTATCGACTTTCTATAGCAGATATTTATAAGTGAGGAATTCCTCTAATATAAGGATGAAGTAACTCAATTGTACTCATGGGAGGTAATATAATTTCTATTCATATTTTAACTGAAATCACATCTGACCAATAGTCCAAATTAGAAATGAAATATAATAATTGAGCTTATTGATATTTTAATATCAATATCGATATTTTAATATCAACTTTTTGATAATAATCATTTACAAGTTAGAAACCAGTGCACACTCTTCTGTAAATTCAAGTGACGACTATGGGAATAATTCATTTGTCTTCTATATTTATATTATAGTATGACTCAGAAATTACTAAAAAGGCCTATAAAAATCTATTCTTTATGTCTTTTAGGACTATAAAAATCATAGTTATATGATCAAACTGTCCAAAGAAAACACACAATTTCAGAATTAAATATTAAATTTAAATAAATTTGAATAAAATATCATTTACATTTGGTCTCTAAAGATGGATGCATGTGATTTTTAGCAACTCACCAAAACTGTTTGTAGAATTAGATATACCTAGCTCCATGCATGTTATAGAAAAGGTAATAAGAACTCTGAAAAAAAAAATGATGCTGCTGATTTATAATGTGAATTGCACAAAAATTAATTCTCACATTCTATTCTTCATTTCTACTTAAGAACACTGTGAAGCAATGAAAAGAAACTAGTCAATATCAGAAGTGCTCATAATATTGACAATTAAATATCAAATAAGTCCACAAAATTTCAATGGTCCTTGGCTTCATTATTCATCGTAATAATCAATTAGCCAGGAGATAGACCATGTATGAGACAAATGCAATTATAAATTATATTTTCTCCATCAATGATACAGTTAAACTTTGATCATGTTTTACAGCAAGCTTTTATTTTTATAAGTGAAAAAGTACAGTGTGAAAGAATGATAAAAATATAATACAGTAAATATATAAACCAATAACATAACCATTTATTATCATTATTAAGTATTATATAATGTACATAATTGAATATGCTATACCTTTATAGGACTGATGGCACAATAGGTTTGTTTACACTAGCATCACCACAAACATGTGGGTGATGCATTGAACTATGACGTGAAGATGGTCATGAAGTCGCCAGGTGATAAGAATTTTTCAGTTCCATTATAACCCATGAGAGCACTTTGTATATGTGGTCCACTGTTCACTGAAGCATCTCATTGTGACATGCATCTATACTTTTTTAAAAAAACATATTAAATTCAAATAATGCAAAGTCAGTTAATAAGTTTTATAGAGTAATTATGCAAAATTTTGAGACATTTTGGTAAGAATTTTAAAATGTGATATGTTGAAATACTGCTTGTATATGAGAAGTGCTTAGAGTGGACAAAAAATTTCACATTTTTAAAATCTTGTATTTATAGAATGCCAAACAAGTAGTTGACTTCATTTTCCCTTTTCAGTTGCCTCTATAAAGTAATGAACACATAATAAATTCACTATTATTCTCCTGTGAAATTGACACTACTCATCTTAAATGCTGCTTCAAAAAAATCCATCACAGCTTGCATAAATTACAGTCATACTGTTTTGAAGATATGAAATTAAAACTCAGGAATTTCTCACATTTAATTTTAAACTCAATGCTCCCAGATGCACATCTTCTGAACAGTCCATTAATCAGAAAGCTAGAAACTATTCATCATAGTTCAGTGTAACAATTCCTTCATATGTTCCTATCTTTGTTGGGCTATACATTTTGGAAATTGCTTACTCTTGGGCATTTTCTCCATTTGAAGATAAAATATCATACCATCAATGTAAAATCTTTTCTATAATGATCTGAAATGTGCTGTTCATTTTTTAAGACATTCTGGAAAGCTGACAAGATCAGTCAGCGTTTGAATCATTACTAGCTTGAAAGATTTGATTATTAAAACATGTCTTCATCATTATAAATTGTGTTCAGGTACATATAAAAGAAAAACATTTTTCATAATGGAAGAATAAAAACTCTATGATAAAAACTGCACGTGATCTAATTGCAGTGGTTTCAAAGGCAGCATGAGAGAGGTAGAAATAATTAGGCAGTCAGAAAGAGAGAAGCTGATAATCCCGACTACATTATTCCTACCAAACTAAGGAAGAGACTTTCTTTGTGTAATATCTTCCCCAATTTCTAATCATGTCTGTTACCTCCCTTCCCTGTCTTGACAACTAAGAGCCCAGTATAAAGGGAGACAAATGGTGAAAGCTCTTCTTATATACCTTGCAAAACTTTTGTTAATGAAAACAGCACAGTCTTCTTTGGTGACAAATGCTACATCTTGCCCCATCAACATTCCTGACACCAAACCCTAGACAATGCAAATACAGGTCTTGATTCTGGAAAATGTTACATCATTGTACTGGCTTCTGATTCTCCCACAAGTGCATCTCACATGAAATACCAAGTGTTAATTCATACTCAAGCCATAGCTGTAAGAGAAACTTGGTAACCTGCATTTAGCTCCTACAGTGGAATTCATATTTGCTTCAGATGCAGGGAATTATTGAAGCATAGAGAGACAATTCACCGGCACCAAGGATATCGATCATAAACCATTTTAAAAGTGTTTCTCTTTTACATCAACAGACATTTTGCAAGCAGTTATAAATCAGTCACATTATAGATGTTTTTTATAAACGTTTGACTCAAAGAGCAGTTATGCTTATTTTTTGTTTGTTTTTAATATTATATATGAACATGGAGGCAGAAAGATATAGTGTAATTCTTCTCAATCTTCTTCATATCATGGAACACACAGTAAATAAAAATAATGGTGTTATATTAAGGTAGTCTGCCAAGGCTCCCAGTGCTGATCCAGATTTAGCCCAGATGTCCCAATGCCCAAAGGTAATCAACATCTTGGCTCACTTGTCACCTAGTCAGTGTTTCACTCAGGAATTTTTATTTACCTCATGTGAATCACTTATCTCTAAAGTCTTTTTATCCTGATTGATAAAGTAAGATTAAAAACATGTAAGTATATCTATATCTTAGGGATATAAATATACAAATATCAAAATAAGTAAATATTGATTCAAAACAATTGACCATTAAAGAGCTAAACAGAGTAGCCAAAAAATAATGTTACTATTGTTCATGTTATGAAGTATAACTTCTCTTAAAACTTCTTGGATTCATTTTTAAAACATATAACAAGAGTATGTATTTTTACTTTCAAATAACTTTTTATTTCAGAATAGACATAGAAAAGTTGAAAAGATAGTACAAAGTTCCAATATACACTATATCATATCAACTAGCCCCTAGTATTAACAGCTTTTATCAGTATGTTACATTTGTCACAGTTAATAAACCAATATTTATACATTATTTTTTACATTTATTTATTTTTTATGATGACTGGTTAATGAAATTCAATGTTTCAGCTGTGCACTTTAACAATAAGATATATATATATATATATATATATTATTTTTACTCATTGACATAAAGCTTATACTGACACTGTGTGTTTACCTCCCATAGTTAGATTTCTTTCTGTCACCACAAGCAATATATTTAAGTAACATCTATGTTTTGTTTAGATTTCCTTGGTTTTCATCTAATATCCTTTTGTATTTCCAGAATCTTATCCATGATAGCATATCACATTTAGCGATTTTGTCTTCTTAGTTTCTCTTTGTGACATTTAGAATGTCTTATTTATTCTTATCTACATGAATCTTTATATAATATGTACTTCTGATTAGTGTAGGTAAATTTTTAAATTGTATAAACAATATTTTGCTACAGGTATTATTTTTGTTTACTTTTAACACTGATAATTTTAATATGATCTTTTGTTTTGTGTTATTTCTTCTAAATGTTGTGTTTATATACAATTTTCTTACCGATTACCCCTTCCATGGATATATTTATAGCTTTCAACTCCCTATTGCCACCACATTTTTTTTTTTTTGCAGTGAACATCATTGTTTATATCTCATTTGGATTTGTATAAGATTTTATCTGAAATATGTACGCAGAAATAAGGTTTCAGAGTTATACATTTTTCTTTACTTACAATGATATTTTGAGAAACAACTGGTATTATCTATTAAGTAAAAGTTTTCTTTTATTAAACAAAGATCACATTTTTTTTAAATGATGAAAAAAAGTTTATGACTCTTTTCTCCTTTAGGCTTATAGTTACTTGGATGTATTTTCTAACATTGAACCATCTTTGCATTCTTTAATGGACAGAATTCTATGATAATGCCCTAGATTTCCGCCCTCTTGTGTCCATGGTCTTTATAATCCCTTCAACTCAAAATGATAGATTTTTTTCATCTGTGACTGGGTTACATTTTGTGACAAAATGAAAAGGACCTTGACATAATTAAATTCACAAATTAGTTAATTTTCATTAGGGGATTATCCTGGGATTGCTTAACTTAATCAGTAGGGAGGAAGATTAACTTTGACAGACCTGACTAAATCCTTTGGAAGTCTTTAAAAGAAGGTTTAGAAAAAAAATTTTAAAAAGAAGGCTTAAGCCCTCCCTGGAGAGAGTGATTTTCCACTGTAGACACTAGCCTCCTCAGATGACTATGGGGTTCCATTATGTTCATTATCTTTCCTTCCCATTGACTTGAGCTATGCAGTTTGAACTTGCTTAGCCATCCCCTACTCAATGATTTAGGTAATTTTCTTGTAATAAATAATATAAAAATATTATTAAAGTATTAAATAAGTAGAAAATGTTAACCAGTTTTGTGAATACGTGTGTGATTCTCCAAATTTTCTCAAAATTAACAAGAAATAGAGTAAATTATTAAATGTATATTTGTTTTCAAGGATATTAATATTGGCAGTCCACTGATATAGTACTTTCATAAATGAATGTTTGGTTTCTGTTTAATACTTTACATTCAAAGTTTCTATACATGACCAATTAGCATCTTAAGCAAATGATTTCTCATTTATAAGTGTACTTTTATGCACAATCTCAAAATAGTAAATATCAAATCCATTTATAACTAAATTAAATAGTTTTATTATTTTAAGTAAAATTAAACAATCCATTTTGAAACATCTTACAAAGTTTCAAAGAACTTACAGTTTTCCTAACATATTTTTACCCTATGTGAGGCAAATTGACATGGAATATGACAAGCACCTGGACAGTGCTATTGATTTAAATACTTACAAACCAATATATTATTCATCAGTGAAATCACATGGGAGTATATCGAGAGGACAGTTGGAGATAGTCAAATGACACTAGTTTGAAGTGCTTTTTTCAACATCGTTTTCAAGTTTTTTTAATCAATATGCTATAACATCCTTTCATATTTTCTAATCAATATTGTATACCAATGAATTGTAAGTTTTAAATAAGGAATGCACATACAGAAGCAAGAATGGTGATAGTGGCTAACATTTCTAGATTTTTATATTCAAATGATTATATATTATGAAAATTGATTAATGTACTGTCTCTTGCTCAGATTCAATACTTACATTCTATATTATATATGTGATGAGTAATGCATTATAAACATTTTGTATAAATCAATTTCAGATATATTTTTTTCACCCATTCTTATAAAGTAATATCAGGTTTCATTATTCAACTAAAGAGTACATTTTAGTTGGCTTTTCTTCTTTTTAGTTATTAAAATTAATTGATACTTCCTAAGCTTAAGAGTATAAATTCTGGTGGTGTGTTGTCTGAATTTTATGTATATCTCCAGGACTTACTCATGTAAATTACCTCTAAAATGAAATATTATTACCAATTCCATGAGGCTGACAAAGATAAAATATTTTAATAGATACAAAATACTCAGTATATTGACCAATTCAGAAAATGCCCTTAGTATATATTGTATAGTTTTAGTAGTTTAGTGGTAGAAATACTTTATTTTTACCTTCAGTAGTAATAGCACCTTCCATGTTTCCAAAATGTGTTTCCTCATTGATTGATACACATGTAAAAGAAAATAGCAGAGTTTTATTTCACTTCTCATAGATAATTTCTATTCATTCTGCTCCCAGTCCAGTGGCTATTTGCAAGTCTCCTTAAAAAAAAGAAAGATACAAAATGAAAAATGCATTTTTATTTGCAATACACTTTTGCATATTTGAGAGAGACAAGAGAATAACAGTGTTTATTTTATTTTGTATTTCTGGTTCCTTTATTTTACATCTATGGAGAGAATGTGCTGGGAAATAATTTAGTGAATCATAGGTAGGGAGAAAGGAATGTTGCATAATAAAATTGTTGAAATATATTCAGTAGTATATTTCTTTTCCAGATATAGTTTTCATTACCTCCTTTTAAAGTTGTTTATTTCTTTTAAATAATTTGTTCTCTAAGAAAGTATAAAATTATTAGTTCTCTGTGTTCAGAAGCCTACTTAATGTGCTCTGCACTCCCATATAGCCTTTCCCTAGGCTATTTATTATAGTGCTAGCAGATGAATTTTAGATGTCAGTTAATGATGCAAGATGGGTCACAGTGATGATTTTTATTGGTAATGGGATAGCCTAAGAAAATGAAAATCTAAATTTATGCAATTTATATGGAATAGTTAAATGACTTCTTAAACCTTGTTGAAATGTTAAAGACTATAACAACTGCAGATTTTAATGATTTCTTCACATGAGCTTCCAGCATGTACTCTCACGTGTGTATATTTTTGCCTCAATGTTTGTCTCGATTTATATTTTTCATTCCTAGTTATTTTCATGTTTTTAAGATAAAATTCTTTAGAAATCACTCCGACATATAAGTTTTAATACATAAGTTACAAGTTTGTTTATAATCATGAATGAATAACCGGAAGCTGGTTTAGCTTTGGCCAAGAAAGTCTCAGTCATTGGCTAACCTACAGAATCCCTGAAATCAGATCACTTTATGGGTCACAGTTAATTCTGTTGGAGAGGTCAACGTGAAACAGACTATACTAAGTTTTTGGGCAGCTTTGATGAACATAAATATTGAGTATGCTAATTTAAACATACTTTAAAAGTAGCTATATGCCTATGGAGAGACATGATTTTGACCGAGTGAATTTACAACATCGTTAGATAATCAGTATCTCTTAAATCATACCCTAGGGACTCTGAATAAATACCATAGGATGCAGAAGGTGGCTAATGTTTTTGAGTATATCTTATGTGAGAGGTGTTCTCTATGGAATTGTTTTTCATGATTATTCTGACAGGTATGCCATCACTCCCCATTTTATAGATAAGGTAACTAAGACCCAGACAGTTATTAACTTGCCCACTGTTCCAATGTAAGGATTGATTTGGCCCATTAAGACTTCAAAGCCAGGCTTTTTTTAGCATGCTATTTGGACTTCTCAAGTGAGTTAATCAAGTTCAAAAGTGTGCAGATGTGTATTTTTTTCCAAATTTATTTTATAGAGATTTAGTTTTAATTTAATAAAATGTACCTGTTTTAAATAAATAAATATATATAATTTTTTAATTTAGACAGATGTATACACACATATAACCACCATCATAATCAAGATATAAAATACTTCCATTCTCCAAAATATTCCCTTCTATCCCTTCTCAGTCAATTCCCCCAAATCTGAGCCCTCAATATCCATTAATCTGCTTTCCATCATGTTTAGTAAGATTTACCCCTTCTAGAAGTGCATGTAAAGAGATCATACAGCATGTGCAATTTGTGTCTGGCTTCTTTCATTTGGCATGTTAGTTTTTTTTAAATTTATGTTCTTAGGTTTATCATTAATGAGTTACCAATTATTGCTCAGTATTCAACGATATAGATATGCTATATTTTGTCTGTCCACTCATTGATTGATGGACATTTGTTTTGTTTCCAGATTTTGACTAATGTGAACAAAGTTGTTATTAGCATCCATTCACAAGTTTTTGTAATACTGTTGTTTTATTTTTCTTGGATATTACTTAAAGTGAAATTGATGAGTCAAACGTAAGTGTTCAGATGTGAAGAATCCTTGTTTGAATACTTGCAGCATTCAGCAGAGACCCCAACTTGCTCATGACTTAGAGTAAAAGCTACTCGAGACCCTCACTAACAAACAAACATAAATGTTTAAAAAGAATAAAGCTCTCTTCCAAGTAACTTAACCACTGGAGAAATAAAACTTCACATCCATTAAAAGAAAATCAAGACACTTGAAACTGTAACATTCATAAGGTCCAGCATCCAGTCAAATTTACTGCATGTGCAAAGAGAGCAGGACAGTGTGACATATAACTAAGCAAAATAAACAAACATTTAATAATGTTCTTTATTAAAATTATTATATTCAAATTCATTGTAATGTCTAAAACAAACAAACAGGATATTACAGTGGACCCAGATAACATAAATAATAAGATGATGGATTAAGCAAATAAGAACTTTTTAACTCTACAAAGATTTTTACTGCAACTCATGGCTTATAGTTAGTTGGGCTATGATTTTCCAGCCCTAGATATTGAAACTGATCAGTCCTGCAAAATTGGTTGCTGTTAGACAGCTTTTCATCATTCAGAAAAAATAAAAGGCTTTAATTTGAAAAAGATGCAAAGAAGTAAGAAGATTCAATCAGTTACAATATTTGTGACTCTACTGTAAAATATTTTTTTCTTTTTCAATTTATATGTGATATTCATGAGAAAGTAAGTTTATCGCTAATTTTCAAAAAAATTATTTATATACATATTCTATGTAATCAAGGTGTAATAATATATAATTGAAAAGTTGTAGGTCTTAAACAAATTGACATTTACATTTATATTTCTCTTTATTCTGGATTTCATGCAGTCTATTTATTTTTTATGAAAAGTAATTTCTGATTTAAACAACTGCTCTTCATTTCTAAACATTATTTCTGATGTTAAATCATACTTCTATAATGAAAAAGTTGCCAACCTAATGTTTCATATTCTTAAAAGTTATTGTGTTATTTCAATCTAAAATTAAATATTTATTAAATAATGGTGACTTTAAAAATGTTTGAGACAGGTCTCTTCAAATTGAATACTAATCCAACTGGAATCCTTTCCATTGGTCTATATGTGAAGGTCACAAGAATATTAGTGTATTTTCATCTGCCAATATGCTTCATAACATTTCAATATGAGTATGCACACACTCACTCATTTGCTGTTATTTTTTTTCTCACTGATGGCAACTCTCTTGTCATGGTTCTATCCCTTTGGATACTGTAGGCCACATTTTACTCTCCCATTTGTGTTTCCTTATAGTTATGTAATATAACACATTCTAATTGGAAGTTATATTGTGTATTTCTTGTTGTTTTTTTTTAATGGAAATATAGTATTTATCACAGGCAAGTTATAAATTCCTAAAACTTTTATTCAGATTATTTTTTTGCTAAACATGCTCTAAGGGAATTTTACAAATAGTGAAAATCCTTGGTCACTATTTGTAATGAACTACTACTGTCCAAAGCACACATTATGTTGTTTAGCTTAAGATGCTCTTTATTAAAATTATTATATTCAAATTCATTGTAATGTCTAAAATATAATATGCTGAACAGTTTGCATAATATACCTTGTTATAACATATTTTGCATTAGAAAGAAGAGCCTATCAAACATATAAGTCCTTCTTTCTTTTCTCATAATTTTCTTCCCTATATTTCACCTAACATATTATACATGTGTAACTTATCTCCTCTGAATCCTGATGTAAAGGTCTTTTGAAATACTTTCCTATATTAACATAAAACAAATTAGCAACAAGATTGCATCACATAATGATATTTTTTTTCCCCATCAAACTATTTATTGTCCTTTCAGTCCACAAAACTTTAGTGTCTTTTCCCAGGAGAAAGCCTTCAGCAAAATAAGGACACTTCAGAGCATAGAATAGGAGAATTATAAAACTGTCATAGATGTCAGAATATATTGTAATCAGCAGCAGAGTAGCATTGCCTGGAAAACAGCCATTTCATTTAAGGAGTTCTTTATGGTCTGGTAAATTGCATTACATTTAAACAAAATAGAAATGACATTCTTACACAAAATAGTTTAATCACTCAGTACATGGCTAATTTTTCTGACATATCTTATTTCTTCATTTTATGAAATGGGTGCTTTTTTAATTTACTTTGAATTCAAGAGACTATATCAAAATAAACTTTATTTTACTAAAGGGGATGTGAACATAGCAGGGAGGGAAAGGAAAAAGAAAGCCCCCCTCCCATTTTTTAAAAAAATACAGATGTTTAGAAAGAGTCTGTGAAAACTAATTTCAAATATTAAGTCTAAATAATGGCAATCGTGAGTGTGTTTGTGTGTGTGTGTGTGTGTGTGTGTGTGTGTGTGTGTGTGTGTGTATAGACAAGGTGAAAGAAAAAGAGAATATTTTGGGCAATACTAAAATGGCAACACCAGTAAGTAAAGTTCATAATCAAAATTTGTCTTAGTGACAACAGTTTCATGGTTACCAGACGGAAAGGGAGAGAGGTAGATAAGAATCAAGAAGGTCAAATATAGGGTGATGGAAGGAGATTTGACTTTGATGGTGAACACACAACGCAATATACATATGATATATTTTTGAATTGTACACTTGAAACCAACATAATTTTATTAACCAACATCATTTCAATAAATTTAATATAAAAAAGAAAAAAGAAAACACCTTCCTTGCTAATTTTAAAGTCTTAGTATCTTGAATAGAGACCATTCTGTGTCGAGAACCAGGATGTTGAATATATTATTCCAGTTAGCATGATTTTTCCTCCTTCATTTACATCATTTTATTCATCTTTGTTCTATTTTTTTTTTAACTTATGCTCACATTTCAAGGCATTGGACTCATTTGGTCATGTCATTAAGAAGTGCTGGGTCCAGGATTTTATTATTTGATTATTGAGTGTTTTGCACACTCTGAAGCAAATTAGTATTCCATCTTTGCTGCTCACTGCTAACACTGAACGCAGATAGAACACATTATGTGTTAGACTAGTTAAGAGGTTTTAAATTAGATTTGTGACTTGAAAGTTTGAATAAGAAAGCTAATAGAACATAGAATGAAGCAGAGGGAAAATTAGATTAATTATCTACATCATTCAATGTGAATGGTTGTTGATGTACTATGTTGTTGAGGGATATTTTGGTACTAAAAGATGCCTTAATTTTGCCTATGTTAGGTTGCTGTAATTGTTGTGAAAACACATATACATATTTACAGATCAAAATATCCTGGAGTATTTTTCAAATAAAATATATTTAAATAGGTCACTCATATTCTCTCTCACTCACTCTCTAAGAAGGAATATTTACATTTATGATTTTTTCAAATATTTATCTAGTATAATTTCCTCCATTATTGCTCTAACTTTTTAGTTCATGATAGTACATACTAAATGGAAAGAAATATATTTTTTCTAGTCTATTTTATTCTCTAAACCTGTCAAAAGATGTTATCCCTTATTCATCTAGAGAAAACACCAAAGAATAATGGTATTTGCAGAATTGCACATTTCAGTGTAACGACCAAGATCAGGCTATCGGGATCTATTTCTGAGGCTACTTCCTCTCATTTTAGATCATCCAGACTAATCGAACCCATTCTCCTGCAAACCAAGTTCTGATTTGATGCCCAGAATTCCTGCTCTGTGTGTGTGTTTTGCTCTTGTTTCAAGTTTCCCTGATGCCAATGACATTGATATTTAACTGAAATAGTTCCTGCTGGTACATCAAACATGCCCGAATAAACATCCACCTGTTCCTCATAAATGACATCAGGTGCTCATTCTGTGTGACAAGCTATACTTTGATTTTAAATATTCATTTTTTAATACACTGAACCTCAGTAGGGTAAGATTGCACAGGGCCCTCTGGTTGGTAGAAGAGCGAGACAATCGGGAAGAAGGTTTGCCATTTCCGTTTGATAATGAATGAGTCATGACAATTATTATTAAAGTAATTAAATGTAAACGCAAGATCTCAGTTAAGATTTTATTTAGAATTTTATAAATTAATTATATAAAATCAGAGTTAGGAACAACCTGCTAGTAGTCTCTCTAGAAAATGACCAAGTCTACATTTTAAATTCTTTCTCACTCTAAGTGTATCTGCATTTTTGTATAGTGTAATTATTTTCAATAACTATGTTCCTTTCCGTTTAAATTTCAACTTATTAGAATAAATGATAAAGGAAGGTAGATTATATAGATCTATAGATTATATAGATTTTTTTAGGCAAAAATGTGACATTCATAGTTAACACAAAGTATCAGAACATCATATCAAATTTTTATTAGAGTATTTAAAATCTACAAACATTTTATGAGTAAATGCAAAACAAAATTCCTTATAAATAAGAATAGAAAAGGAGAGTTTGAACATGATGTTTGGTGACGAAGAATAGTCTTTATTAATCAGACATTAGTTTTTAATACTACCCACAATAAAATAATACTTTCACTTAGCACTCTGTGAGACTTAATTTTCATAGTCATAAGAATGTTTAAATACACGCAAAACTTTATACATGGCATGCTGTTCTAAAAAAAAAGAAAGGATCTATTTCAAGGAAACTATTATACGCATTTATTGCTTAAAATATGATGTAATCTCTTCGGAATTTAACAAGCTATGGCTTATCGATACACTAGAGAGAAAACCATCTTACTATTCAAATGATGAATATTTTATGAATAAGAAAATGTACAATGATTTGTACAAATCACGCTTGGAAATGATGACAGTGAGGCTAAGATAGGGCCTAAAACCAGCATAGCATGTGATTAACATGATGAGCACGGAACCGTGGCATATGAGAGAGGACACACAAAGGTCATATATTCCATCATGATTACACACAGAAGATGGCAAATCAGAAAAACAACAGAGTTGCTTTTAGAGCTGATGATTCAGAAAATGAGCAAAATAATCAGATAGTTATGAGGGCAGCAGTGAAATGGAACACACGCAGCATGGAGCAAAGGGCTTGAGAAGGGTATCTTACACAGACTAAATTGTTTTACCTGTTTTTAATATACATAACCTGAGGTTCAGAAGACTCCTACAGGCCCGATCCTAAGGCTTACATCCAAAATGAAGTAGAGAGCCTAAATGAAGCAGCAGCCACACATCCACTGAGGGTGCTTCGGCATTGATCCTGGCTTGCGGCCAGTTTTGTCTGTGCTATGTGGTTGCCTTGGAAACTTAGATATGAAGCTTTTATGTATAGACTTAATGTATCCAAAACAATATTGAAAAAAGAATAAAGTCAGAGCATTCAAACTTCCTGATTTAAAAAATACCACAGAGCTACACTAATTAAGACCATGTAGTATTGGCCTAAGGATAGACGTACAGATCAATGGGACAGAATTCAGAGTCCAGGAAGTAACCAAGACATGTATGATCAATTGATAATTGAAAAGATACCAAGAAATTCTGTGGGAAAAAGTATCCAGTGTTTTTTAGTAAACATTGCTGAAACGACTAGATATTCACATACAAAATGATGAAGTATCTCTTCCATATAACACAAAAATTAATTCAAATGGATCAACAACCTAAGTGTAAATGCTAAAACTATAAAAATCTTAGAAGAAAACATGAGTACATTTTAGGAATAGGCAAAGCTTTATTAAATTTGACAATAAAAGTACAAGATAACAAAAAAAATAGAGATGACTTTTATTTCATCCATAATTAAAATGTATGCTTCAAAGGATCTCATCTAGAAAATAAAAAAAGACAAGCCACGGAATGGAAGAAAATATTTACCTGATAATATATTTATATCTAGAATATTAAAGAACTGTTACAACTCAATTATAAAATATGCTTCTAAATAATACCATAAATAGTAAATATCATAAATAGTAAAAATATCACTTAAAATCACAAAAACTCTGAATAAATATGTACACAAAGAAGCTATATAAATGAATAGCCAAAAGTGGAAGCAACACACATGGCTGTCAACTGATGAATGGTTTAATAAATGTGGCATATTCATACAATGGCGTTTTATTCAGTAACAAAATGTAATAAAGAACTGGTCCATAGTAAAGAAGAGATAAACTTTGAAAACATGATGCTAAGTGAAAGAAGCCAGTTAAAAATATAATACATTTTATGATCTTATTTAAATGAAAAATATAGATTTTGTCATATCTATAGATATGACATATAAATATCTATTTTGTCATATCTTGGAAAGTAGATGTGTGGATGCTTAGAGCTGGTATTGGGATAGGATGAGGAATAACTGCTAAGAGTCGGGGTTTCTTCTGGGTGATGAAAGTTTTCTAAAATTACATAGTACTCATTATTTCAGACCTTTGTAAATACATTTAGAAAATATTGACTTGAACACTTTAAATGGGTTAATTGTATTTTATGCAAATTATTTAAAGCTGTTAAGAAAAAAATTAATTTGGAAGTACTTTGGGAGAGTTAACAGTGATTGTTTGATAACCCAAATATAATTAAATTAAGATGTGATGGGTAAGGATTGGGAAGAGGCAGATATTAGATGATAGATGATAGATGATGATAGATATATAGATGATAGATAGGTAGGTAGGTAGATAGATAGATAGATAGATAGAATCGAATCAACTGAGTTAACAAAATATTTATAGGTAGACTATTAATGTAACTTCAGAGAAATTACTTAAAGTAACTATAGAGAAAAAACTACAAGTTTAAGAATAGTAGCCTAAGATTGAGCTATATTTTTGGTTTGTATTCTCTTCTAAACATTACGAAGATATTGGTTGTCTTCTCATAATACTAAATAAAAGAAAGTTCTGGTCTTTGTAAGATTTGCTGTAGTTAAGGGACAGTGCTACATGACTAGAATGTCCCAAACCCATGAAGTCTAATAAAGCCACTTCTTTTGTATCATAGAATATCAGTAGTATTTAGAGTATTTATTCATATTTAAGTCATATAGTAAGTTCAAAAGAAATTATTTGGAGGAGTATAAAAAATAAAGCTAAATCTCACTTTGTGTGATAAACAAGAAATATGAAAAGTCTATTGTGAGAACTTTTTGTGTGTGCAGAAATATCAAACAACGTATTTTTAAAAAATCCATGTAGATTAATCACTCCTGGGCATCCTACATATCTTTCTATGTTTAACGTTTTATTCATAAAAAAGTGGCAAATATGTTTCTCATGTGTCTAAAGTATATGTGACCAGAATTGAGGATGCTACTTTGTTTGCCTATCACAATACAGGAGTCTACTAAATACATATACATTGTAGTCTTCATATAACCTAAAACAGAGCTGTTCCCAAGCTCAATGTAAAAGCTGTTATTTACTTATCTTTCACATCTCTTCTTCTAGGTAAGTTTCTGAATCACACTTTCAGATATCAAAGACCAAAAAAACAAAGTTGGTTTTACAGTTAACACTTAAAATTTTTCATTCATATGATTATTTTAAAAAAGGTGATACACTTTTATGTTCTATGATTCTAATAATAAATGTGATGGAAATATATTCAGCCTGTGATTAAAGAAAAGGAGAGATAAGAGTCGGATTTTTTTTTTTTTTTTTTTTACGAAACGTACAATAGTTATAAGAAAAATTGATTCAGCCTCAGTATTGAAACATAGAACAAAGCTAAAAATATTAGGTAGAAAAAAATAATTGTTCTTTTGTAATTATTGCCTTTTTATTTATACTGGGTCATTCAACATTGTCATGTTTTTTCTAAATTAATATTGCAATAATCTTTTTGAAATAGGGTAGTCAATGTCATTGTCATTTTAGTCTTTCTTTACCCTTGCATGTTAACATTGCTTGTGAAGTAATTTTGTCATAATCAGTTAAAAACCCCTCCTTGTAATAAAGCAATATATGCCCATTGCAAAGTTTACAAAAAGACAAACATAAATAGAAGTTTATAAAGCAAAAATAAGTTCTGCACCATCATGTAGATGATGGTAACATTTGCCTTATTTTCAGCACATTTTCTGTGTAATCTTTCTCAGTCATTTTCCAAAATATTTAGAATATGTTCGTATTTTAGAAGAGAACCCTATTGCATAAATTTTGAACAAACTTGATCTAAAATCACTTAGAAGTTTACTGAGCCATATTTTCAACTTTCCCATACTCTTTCAAATTTTTCCAGTAGTAGAAAATATAAACTTATGTTCTTGATTCACGTCCCAAACTCTCCTTTGCACCATCTGCCTAGAGTGACAGGATATTTGTAATTTTACACCTAACGTCTCCTTTAACCTTTAAAATGATGTGTTTTAAAAATATTTGTAAATTAAAAGTATTATAAAGGGGGAAAATATGGTAATGGAAGTGAAACCACAACAAAGAAAATGCATTAACACAAGGCAACCAGGCTGGAAAAAGCACACAGTGTATTTGGTTCATTGGCCAGAACAAAAAAATGGCTGATCTAGTACTGTACTGACTAAAAAACTCTCTTACTGAAGGAACAACAGCATTAAACGTTAATAGGTCTGAATTTATTTTTCTATTAAATCAGAAATCATTTAATAAGCATAATAGAACTTTAGTCAATAAATGAGTATGATAGTGTCCTTGATTAGCTTCTTTAATTTTGTAGAGTAGCAGCCTTTAAGAAAACACATTTTGAATAATTAGAAATTTTTCTAGGTTAAATGCTCTAGAGAGTGACATAAAAAGGGATTCTGTTTAGTGACTGGCAATAAAAGCTGACATCTGGATTATATATTCAAATTGGAATCCTAACCACACAGAAAAACATAAAAATCTTTTCAAGCAACTTTAGAATAATGCACTTTCACTATTCATCTATAATTAGGTATGTTACAAAGAAAAAAACTACATAGAAATTATAAACCACCTATAGTCTGTTAGTATATTAATTATACATAAAATTCTTCATGAATAATGTTGAGTGACAAATTAAGTAAATTTATTAATGTTATTAATAATCACAAATTTTAGTTCCTCATTTGTTTATTTTACTGCTTTCAAGTTTTCCCTTATCTTTGTCTTTCAACAGATGTACTGTGATGTTTCCAGTTCTGATGTCATTATGCACATTCTACTTGGAGTCAGATGTGCTTCTTGGGTGTGTAGATTAAATTTTTTATCAAATTTGAAAGTTATCAGCCTTTACATCTTTGACTATATTTATAATAGCACGTCAAAGTTTTTGTTTTTGTTTTTTGTTTTGTTTTGTTTTTAATACCACATTTGGGCTACCTTGAACACATTTTTGTTGTCTGATTTATTTTTCTCTGTGTATTCACTCTTTCTTGTTTGTTGTGTACGTGTCTCGTGATGTGTGATTTTTTTAATTGAAAACTATTTTCTTGTAATTATTTGCTGGTTTATTTGTTTAATGATTTTAATAGACTCAATGAGGTCTATGTTTCCTGAAGAATTTTTTGAGTACAGTATTTTCTCTGACACCAAAAATTGCAAATAACAAGTCAAATAATTTAAGCATACCCCACTTAATTTTACATTATTTTGTATATCAGTCAACCTATGTATCTATATATCTATCAATCTATGAGTTTACAAATGGGTATATATTTTTCTAAGAATTTTTATGTGTAAGGTCGAAAGCAAAAATATCCCAGTAGCGATAAATATTTGTAGCTCCCAGATGTTGGTTCATAACATAATTTTCCACTAAAAAGATCCAAGGTTGCAAGGAGACATGGCTTAGACAATTCTGAATCATGATAGTTTTAGGTAAACCTTTCACGCCTTTCTGCGCCAGAGGACAAGTGTACTCAGCGACTAACAAGTTTTCCAAGGACTCAGATGCAAGCTTTGCGGTATTCACAACAGCCACAGTAGAGCCTTAAATGATTCTAGTATGATCCTTTGTATTTCCGTGGTATCTATCATAACTTATCCTCTTTCATTTCTGATTTTGTTTATTTGAATCTTTTCTCTTTTTTCCATAGTGAGTCTAACCAGGGGTTTGTCAATTTTATTAATCTTTTCAAAGAACCAGCTTTTTGTTGCATTAATTTTTTCTACTTTTTATTCTCTATTTCATTTAATTCTGCTGATTGTTATTCTTTCCTTCCTTCTGCTGACTTTGAGTTTCATTTATTTTTCTTTTTCTAGTTCTTTAAGATGTAATGTTAGATTATTTACTTGGGATGTTTCCTGTTTCTTGAATTAGGCCCGTAATGACATAAACTTCCCTCTTGTCATCGCTTTTGCTGTATCTCAAAAGTTTCGATATGTTGTATCATCATTGTCATTTATCTCTATGTATCTTTTGATCTCTCCTTTCATTTCTTCTTCGACCCAGTAGTTCTTAAGTAGCATGTTGCTTAATGTCATATAATTACATGTGAAAAATAAAGAGATATTAATAATTCTACACAAGACCCATGGAAGTTTAGGAAAATAGTGGTCATTATAAGAAGCAGAGAGAATATAATTGTGTCACACCTCACTATTTTCTGCTAGGAAAAAAAAACAGGCCATTTATTCACATTCACATGCATACGAGGGAATATTTTAATGACCATACTAATTATATTGAGTCATAAAATTATGTACTCATTTTTTCAAATTAATGACTTTTGAAAAGGCTAAGAAAAAAGAGGACATAAGAGGATAA
Source organism: Pteropus alecto (assembly GCF_000325575.1). NCBI lineage: Eukaryota > Metazoa > Chordata > Mammalia > Chiroptera > Pteropodidae > Pteropus > Pteropus alecto. The sequence goes on from NW_006437828.1 coordinate 4,475,555, forward strand.
TTTCCTTATGACCAAGGACACCACCTCTTTTCTAACTCTAATAAGCTGATTTTTCTTCAAAGCCTAAGAAAATAAACTAAAATGTACTGTTCTTTAGTAAAATCTATTCAATATTTCATATGAAGTTGCTGTCTTTATAGCTAATTAATTTATTATCATAGTGCTAAAGGTTAAAGTTTATAGATAGAGATCGTTCTGACCTCTTGTTGGCCTTGCTACAGATTATATTTCCTGATGCTACGGGTAATCCTGTTATTCATCAGAAGAAACGACTAGACCAGTGAAGACCAAAATCAGAACCTCAGGTAAGAAATGGCATTCTTTGAATGGAATGGACAGATATGTCACTGAGCAAAGGTCTATTTCCTGGATTTCCAAATTATCCGAGCCAATTAAATTCCCATTTGTTTTACTTACATGGAATTGAATTTTGGTCACTGGTACCAGTAGAATACCAACTAATACAGCAAGTGATGAAAATTTTACTGAAAATCTGTGGGAGAGAAAGTTCCAAAAGACAAAAAGGCTAATGTTAATTAGTCTGAAGGGACTGATGATAAAAGGCATAAGAGGGAGATGGAGCAGCTGGTTGCCAAGAATATTTTAGGATATGTGTGGAGAAGAGAATGATCTAATCTATATTTTTAAATTAAATTTTGCATTATTAAGTGTATTATAACCCTATCCTCTGTATCTGCCACTGAAATTTGAGTAAAATCATTCCACAAAGTGTTAAGATTGGGTTTGAAAGTGGAGTGTGGAGAGACAATCTTTTATTTGAATAAATAATCATTAATATAAGTGGTGATATTGACCCATTTTGAGAAACATTTTAAGACTGGTTACATTATTTAAAAACAGACTGAACACAAATAAAGTTGTGGGAGGGGTTAAAATATTTTCTGGTAACCAATCTTTTGTTTAAACAAAAGAGGAACCATAAAATATATTTAAAATGCTCTGAAGGAAAATAATTGTTAAGCAGAGCTATTCAGTGTTTGAAAAAGCTCATTATGATTGAACTCACAAAACAAGAACATTTACTGTGAAGGTTAATGAACTATATATTACTTATTCAACTATGCTTAGCCATTGTCAAAAATTTTAAAATTGGGCTAGATATATCATACACAAGAGAATACGTTACTTCAAAATACTTACACACATCAGAATAGATAAGGGTGAAACCCAAGGTAAGACTCTTTCTATGTTATTTGTTGTTTTGTATTAGAAGCACGAGGAGTTTTGCATATTCATATAATTTGTGCATGAATATTAAAAGAGACTTTTTACATTGACATCTTATTAGATTACCGCCAGCAAAGTCAAAAAGGAAAATTTGAAAATGGTTAATATTTAGCTTCTATGTTGATCATTACCAGAGAAGGTTATTATTACCTGACATTGAACCAAGATATGCCTTTTTAAGATTCTGCACCATCGTCATAGCCAGTTTAAAAGCATAAAGAACAGAATTATAAGGATACATGATAAAAGAAAATAAGTGTAGAAAAGATAAAAGGGTTGTTTCTTCTGTTGGGTTTTATTTCTAAGATATCCACTCCTATCTTTTATTTAAAGCAAGTAATTAACATGAGGCATATTCAGGGAGAACTCAGTAGTAGCAAAAGGAAGCACGATTTTCTGAATCCATAGTATAAAAGATAATGCAGAATTAGAATTTCAACTGCAGAATGTGTTAAAAATCAGGTGGGCTTGGTCCCCTTAACTTTGTTTCTTCTTACAAAATTATTTAAATCATATTGAGAGACTTACAGCTTATTTGTGTCTCATAATACCAGAAAAAACAATTTGTTTTGGCAAAGCACTCTGAACAACCTTCTATCTGTGATGATTTGTTGCACTATCACTAAAAATACTGATATATTGTGGCTTAGAAAGTGAAATTTATCTTAGATAGTACCGATAAAGCAGCAGAAAGTGACATTACCTTAAACTTGCTTCGCTGGTTCCCATCAGAATAGCCTTAAGGGGATATAAGGTAACTCTGAATCTTCCCATCCTTTCCTAAAGAAATTCTATCAGACTCTGTCGTGACTTAGATACATACCTCCCTTCCCAGGGAAAGCTCCCAGGTGGGGCCATAAAGCTTATTTGGAGAATGAAGTCATCTTCTGAACCAAGGAAATTCAGAAGTTGTGCTCCTTTGAGCTGGAGTATTGTATAGTTACACAATTTATTTTTGTATTATGGAAGTCATTGACACAAATGTGATTGAATATGTGCATTTTCCCCCAAAAGAACAACTTCAAAACAAATTAAGATTTCTCATATTTTTGAAGAAGTGTTTGACAATTATTATCAAATATATTTCGGTTGCCTAATACAATTGAAGGTTCAAAGCGAATGTTGTTCTCAGGAAACAAGCAGGGGAATACTGTCTTTTGGAGTAAGCCAGACATTTTGGGCTTCTCTGAAGAGCAGTGGATCTTGATCAGCAGTTGATGGGATTACGGTTCAGAGTTTTAGCTGTTAAATGACCACAGGCTTCTTGGACTGAAGAATATCTTAGGAAGAGTTGGCCTCTGTCACACATGACATACGGGACATGCACATGCAAGAGGTCACACAGAATCCCAACCCTAAATCTACCATTTATCTGCACACGGGATGAGGTCAGTTATATATTTGTCTAGGGAGAAGGATATCAATGTTTAACAGTTGTCTGGGCAGAATGAAACAATTACATTGGTTTCCAACCTATGTTGTTAGTCTGAAAAGACTGATTCTTTGGTCCTGCAGAAGCTCTATGTGTCTCACTGGTCGGAGTTTGTGAAGGTTGAGGCAGAGTGGATTTGCTGGCAGGAACTGTCAGAAGTGGATATTGGCACTGTGTTGTCTTCAGCTATATTGGCACAGGTTAATTGCCCTGCTGATCTGCCAGTTTCCAGCGTTAAAAGTTTTTCTGCCTAAGAATAAAATTTAAGAAAAAACAGACAAATACATGCAACCTGTGCAGCCTATCACAGTGAGCTTAGAGACACAATTCAGAATTCAATTATGTATTACTGAGAATGCAAGTGTTCTCTTAGTACTGCCGTGATTTTTATCTTTTATAGCTGTTTGCTTCGAGGTTCTGTGACTTTTGTCTAGCTTTTATTTTCCTTATATATTGCAGTATTCTCTTAGGTAGATTTGGTGCCTTGAACAAAAATGGATGGGAAAAAAATGTCATTTTATTTTTATGATTTAATTTAGTTTCGAACTTTCTTGTTAGAAAATGTCAATTTAAAAAAAGTCATTGGAAGTGAGTTATAGTGCCATTCATATGTCATATTTACTCAATTAAGAAGTCAGCAACTTTATATTTGAAAACTTGTATATCTGTGTAGGAACACAAAAATCTAGAAAAAGGTTATGTTCTGAATGCTTTGAATTTAACTAGTCGTAAAAACAAAACAAAACCTAAACAAACAAAAATCCTTCCCTTTTTAACATGTTATTTCACCATAAGATTTTGTTATTACAGTCAAAACTATATATCCATAAACTAGATTTTAAGTTATTTTGGTATCTTTCATATTTTAAAAAAGAAACATTATTTTTCTGCAAAGTAAGAGATAATTCAAATATGTTTTAGTGGCTTGCAATAGTTTCAATCTTTTCATCATACAGTACCAGGCTAAATTATTAAGTGAGCACTAAAATATAGCATCTATTTATGTAGATACAGATAAGTTTTGAAAATAAAAAACAGGTAAGTTAACATAAAATGTCAGTACAATAGACTTTCATAAATTTTCATAAAACGATTACAGCGAGATGACTAATTTTTATCAAATAAAAGTAATCGTATATTTGAGCCCTTATCAAATCTCTTTCACAAACTTACTAATCAGACTCTTATACATGAAAGAACATTTATATTTAATCTGATAGTTTTGACTCTCATTTTTCTAAATTCTAATGTGACGGTACCCAGCTTTTCCTTCCCTCGTCTCCATAGAAGGACATTATTATATTTCTCCCGATGCTCTTTCTATAAATTCATCTCATCATGGGAAACAGTGCCTCCCTGTTTATTAGAATTTGAGCAAGGATATTCCTCACTGAATTTTTTAAATTTTGAGTTCTTGTTTGTCGTGTCCATCAGTGAAGGGGTGTTCATGTTCGCAATACACATTAACCTTATTCTACCTTTTGGGAAATCGGTACTTGTAAATATCTGGATATTTTTTCAGTAAACTATATACTACATGTAACTCCTAAAAAATATATTTAACTCTATGATCATGGTTCATCCTGTCCTTGGATTGGAAACAGAACATGCTATTGATTTGGTAGCTCACTTTAAATGGTTCTGTCAACAGAGAAACCAACATCTGCCAACTAGAGCTGAAAGTTTAGAGCTGTTCTGTTAAGTAAATTACTACAAAGAAGAAAATGGCTTAAGGCGATAAGTCTAGATTTGTCTTGGAGCCTTTTTATAGCCTCCTCTTCTTAACTCTTAGCCACTCTCAGACTTCTAGGTAAATCACAGTGGTAGTATTTCTCAGATTATTCTTCTGGATCAAAAATCTGATGTGTTGTGCCATGAGGAACCAGGAAATAGAGGTATTATTGATCATGTATAATTTTTTTCATATGCTTTTACATTCGACAGATAGTCCTTTGATCTCCCATTTGATTATTTTTTCCTAAATAAATACTTTTCTTTATGACAATTAGGATAGTGTCTTGGTTTCAGATTCTCAGAAGCAGAATTTGAGATAGATATTTATCTACAGGTTATGTATGGAGACAGAGCTCTGGTTAAATCTGTGAGAACTCAGCAGGAGAAAAAGTCAAGCAAATTTATGGTTTTACCTAAAATTTAGACTCAGCCTAATTTCACAGGGAGCTCAGGAGTATTGATTGCATTACAGGGTTGTCTCGCCTTGTGATATTTTGTAACCTATTATCAATCATTCATTGATGGTGGATAGCTGGGGGCAATAGGAGACCTAGAACCTTCTAGGCATTTTTGTCTTCCCAGGTAAATTCTCCAGGAAATGGTGCAGCTGGGAGATTTCAACAGCCAACCTGGGGCATGGGTAAACAGGTCTGGTAAAAGTAATCCAGGTGTATTACCTGTGAGTGCTCAACACGTGGATTCCAGCATTTCACTTCACATCGTTTTAACCTACTGGTATCTTTATTCCTGGCAGTAATCAGCATAATGAAGGTCTAGAATACACTCACGAACACCATTACTGAGCTTTCAAGCCAGTATCCACGGAAGGGATCAAGCAAGAATACAATATGAGATTTTGGTCTTTGTGAGAGCAACATGTACTCATGTGTATCAGGGACCCAGCAGGCTATTTATTCTAGGGACCCAGAGCAGATGGTACAGTTGCCTTTTGACCTTTACAAAACATTGTTCAGTGTTTCACTTTACTGAAATAAAAACATACAAGCAAAAAAAACCCAAAAAACAAAAATCAGCTTTCTCATTGTCAAGGATCTATTTAATCCACCTACGTGTTTGTTCTGCAATCATACATAAACATTGAAATAATTCATATTCTCTTCCAAGTGATTTTTTATGAGAATGAAATATGGGGTAGATTATGTTAGGGTTGCCAAATATAATATTGGATTCTCTGTTAAATTTGAATTCCAGTTAAAAAAAGGTACATTTTCATAGCATAAATATTCTTATGCAATATTTGGGACATACTTATACTAAAACTTAGTCATTATTTATCTAAAATTCAAATTTAACTGTGAATCTTGTATTTTTATCTGCTAAATTGGCAACCTTCGACAATACCCAGTACTTGAAATATCATGTATTTATAGTGAAATAGTGTTTTATAATTTCAGACATGGAAATATTTTTTTATCATTTGTCCTGCATATTTTTATTGATATATACATTTCAGATAAAGTTGTTTTTGCAAAGAAGTAGGGGGAATACATCAAAATATAACATATTCTAGCACTCGAATTGTTGCTCTTGTCAACTTCTTAGAAACGCCAAACGTTAAACACACACACAGGTACACAAGTGAACATGTACACGATTTTTCATCCTCATTTAGTTTTAAAAGCTATTGCTTGATGGAGTTACATTATCAATTTATAAATGACATGTAAAAAGAAAAATCTCAGCTTTCTGAAGTGCCAGCTGAAAATACATTGCATTGTCTTCATTGCTGAGCAGAGCGGTGCTGGCCTATCTTGCTATAATATCGCTTAGAATGGGAGACATCCATCACACCCAGGAACCCCGCCAGTTGGAAAGAAAGGGAAGTTTTTATGTGTGATCTCCCCATAGGAAAAAAAAAAAAGAGTCATTTTCCTTGTCTATCCTTTCTTTTGCTTTTCTTTTTTTTTTTTATATTATTGTTCAAGAATATGTATCACAGTTCTTATTCTCTTATCGACTTACACATAGCATTAACAAGCTAAAATGTTTGCATGTATTTCCTAAATGCAATGCCAGTTTGTTTGTTTTTAATAAAAAGTCTTTGAGGGAAAAAGTAAAGAAAACCAGATGAAATTATTTTGACAGTTCAAAATTAATAATAATAAACTTCTAGCCAGCTAAATGCAGCCTGATCTCATCTTAAGGAAGAATATCTTTGATTTTCTAAATAGACTTCTATGGCAGAACTCTACTACCTCATCCAAATTGAATTTAAATTAAAAAATAATAATAATAATTTGAATGAGCCCAGTGTTTAGGAATCTTGGGGGCTTAGATTAATAAAAATAAATATTAAAATTTCAACAATTCATTCACAGCACTGGGCATTAACGAGGCTTTTATCGAAGTGTTTGGTTTGGTCCTTTTGTTTTGTGTTTTGTTTTGTGTTTTGCTAGCTTGCTTCCTTGTTGCTTTTTAAACTTTGGCCTCCTAAACTTCAAAGTTATACAGATAAGTTAAAAAAATGTAACATAGACAAGTCAAGTAGTAAACATACATTCTTACAGTAACGGGGATTATCCAATACAGAAGATGAAAGGGTAGCATTGCAGTCTGTGCCGAAGTTCGGAGAGAGAGTGCCCTCACAGCATCGCTGCCTGGTGAGTGTGGGAGTCATGACTCCAACTAACTGTTAAGAGTCATGGAGTCATTTGTAAAGGCCCCTGCCCAACCTTCCTAAGAAGACTTGAAAAAGATAATTAAATTGGTGCTAGAGAGATAATTTCCAAAAGGCTGGATTGACAAATTTGAGATTATGAAAGCAGGGTCCAAGTGAGTCCTGGTTTCAACATCGGTTGCTCTTGGCCCCAAGCTGTATCTGTTCTCTAATTTCTCTCTATCCTTAAACTCGGCAGAGGCCATACAGACTAGGGACTGAGATGTCATATCTTAGGAAAATGATACTGACTCAAAGAAGCTTATGTTCTCAATGTAAAAAATGAGAAGAAATAGTAAAATATACGAAGAGCACAGCCATTATAAAATAAAGCATACAATACGAACATGATAAAAAATACAGGGAGAAACAGAATAAAGTGGCCTAGATAGACAAATAATTTCAATGAACATAATAAATAACGTTAAGGGGAAAAGACAGCACACTGGCAATATAAGGATGGAACAAACAGTTGTAAAGAAGAAACAGCTGAAAGTATAGGGTGTAATACTCATAGTAGATAAATAACTACCCCCGCAATGACAAAAATCACCAATATGTATTCAGTAGTAAAATGGATTCTACTAAAGAATAAATCACTGACCTAGAAAGAATTCAACCAGACATTTTCAGAAAAGTAAAGAAAGATGGGAAAGAAGACAAAAGTTAGCAAGTTAGGGCTGCAGATGCAAAAATGCCACTAACTAATATAACTCCAGATCGAGAGGAGTGAGTAAAGAAACATTTCAGAAGGACAGATACTGCACGGTTCCACCTCTATGAGGTAGCTTAATAGTGAAACTCAGAAACGGGGTGGAAGATTGTTTGCTATGGGCTGAGAGGAAGGGGAAATGGGGAGTCGATGTTCATCGGGTATAAAGTTTCAGTTATGCAATATGAAAAAGCTCTAGAGATGTGCTGTACGCCACTGTGGCTTTAGTTAGCAGTGCTGCACTGTGCATTTACAAATTTGTTGAGAGTAGATCTCAAGTTAAGTACTCATTACAATTCAAAAAAAAAAAAAAAGCAAAATAATTTGAAGGTAATGTCTTGGGATTATCTAAAAGGAAGTAAAAATGTGATGAAGCAGATTAAAAAGAAGCATAAGGTAACCAAAAGGATACAAGAGAAGAGAAAAATAAATCTAAACACATTACAGGGAAATTACATTGCATCAGAGTACAAAATATGTTAGTGTTTCCATGGAGACACTATATCTACAGAGCGACAAGAAGTATACTGGCATCAAATTGGTTAACAACGTTCAGAGGTTAAGAAAATGGGCTAGTTGCTACAGAATGTCGAAGGAAAAGCCGTTGAGAACAAGATTTTGTATCTAGCAAAATGCTATGAATAGGCATTGGAAAAATAAAAATAACCTTGAGCATTCAAGTTTTCGGGAAAATCATCACACAAATATCATCTGGAAAATATACCTGAGCCAGGTAGTGACTCTTTTGTCTCGGGGCCACACGTGCACTTTTTCAGTCTGCTCTAGAGTGATGGCATTAGAAATTAGAAACTACATTTTCCAGACTTTCTTGCCAGGCTCCTGATTTGCAGCTCACGCGTGCAGCTTGCTTACACACAGGCTGCCGATGCTGCGTGCTCCAGCAGCTTCCGCAGTGTGGACGTCTAGCGAACGCAGCAATATAATTTTCCTAAAGTAGTCGCCGCTTCCTGTAATTACTTCAGATACTTGCTTGATTATTTCCGGCCTGCACTTTGATCACATTTGTACCTAATTTCCACTTTTAAATTCATCTGTTTAAAGCACGATAATAGATTTCTGCTTTTCTGATTGAACACTGGCTGTAACAATGCTTTAGCAGATGTATGGAAAGCAAAGAGAAATAATGACTACTTGTCTAAAAATCAATAACGAAATCATATACATCTTTAAATCTTAAGAAATACATTTTACAAAAACGGAAGAGAAAAGAGAGTGAATGAGCAGAGAGCAATATACACATTTTAATTTGACTTTCTGGAGGTAATATAAAAGTGAAAAAGATATTTAAGGAAAAAGGGACGATAAACATACAAGCATAGGTAGTATTATGATAGGAATATGAAAGGATCAATCACCTAAAGAATAAAGTATGGTATATAACATGTAAATCAGCATAAAAATTTGATCTAAAAAGTGGAGGATTAGAAAAGAGAAAAACAATATATAAAAGTCGATCAATGGAAAATATAAGATAGCATAACTGACTTCTGATACAACTATTATTTTCAGAAATGTAACTGAATAAACTATAGCTCAAGAAGAAAGACTGTCAGATTATTAAAAACCTTGTGACAATATTTAAAATAAATTCAGATCTGGCCAAAAAAATAAAAAATAAAAAAGATATGGGAAAATAAACAACTGTGAAAAAATAGTTTGGCCAAACCAAAAAATTAATAAATAAGCTTAAATATAAGGGTTTTATTAAAAGTTTAAAATAACAGGATGAAAAAATATGTTTCAGGCCTATAGAAACTAATAAAAAATAAATGTTTAGATTAAATATTTAAATATATAAAATATGTCATGATATAGATCATTCAAATAGCATAATTAAAAACTTGCACTTATTTATGATTGACATGTGTAGAGAGGACTCTTTGCATTTATGAATTCAATGTTTCATTTTAAAATATATACATAATTTTAAAATGTTAAAAATTTAAAAGGACAGTATAAATAAAGACACATGCAGTTTTTATTTTATGGCATGAATTAACATGGTAAAATGCCAAGTCTTTCAAAGCACTCTAGAAATTCAATTCTACTTTAATTAAATATCTAATACATTTTTAATTAAAGAAATTTTATGAACAGATTCTTAGGAAAAAGTTCACAAATATCTATAGAATTGTTGGAATTGAAAAAAGTGTCCTACAGATGCTAAAACATGTTACCAGCTGATGGTAATATAAGTGACTGAATAAACAAGTAGTGAATAAATGAACAAGTAATAAATGCAGGCAGGTAAGTGATACTCTGTAAAAAAAAACCCAGAAAAATAGATAGCAATTGAGTGTTTAGCAAGAGACATATCTAAATATGAGAACACAATAGGTGATCAAAGAAGCTTTACAAATCAGTGTAGACATAATTATTTTAAATTTGGCCTACTGCATGAACTAAAATAAAGGAGTTTTTATACTATACAGAAACATATCTTTTAGATGGATATAAACACTAAATGGAAAAGACAAATTTAAAATGTAATAGAAGAAAATTTAGGAAAATATCTTTGTCTCCTTAAGGGGAGAGTTTCTAAAACAAGAACTAAGACAAACAAACAAATTCATAAGGTAAAATTCTATACAACTGAATTAATTGAAAGTAATTATATCTACTTGTTATGGAATATTATAGATGGAGTTAACAGGCAGCCCCCATTCTGGAGAAGATATATATAAAATTTTAAACCAACAAGGCAATATAAGTACTTCTATATATTAACAAAAGAAGTACTGAAATTCAATAGGGAAAAAATTGATCTTTGGCTTTGACTTTTTTTAGACATTTTTCATCAATGCACTTATCTACATAAATCTATATACACACATATAACATACAGACACAAATATTAATTTAGCTGTTCAACTTAGCTAGCATTCAGAAAAATGAATTTTAAACAACCATAAGATCCAATTAATATACATTAGATTGCCGAGATGTAAAAATAAGTTGATATAAAGATGTAGGGTCATGGAGAACCTCACACTTTCCTTGAACTCATATTGTGATCTGGAGACCCATCTGGCAGTCCTTAGTCAATTTAAAAATGTTCATTCCCTATGAGATATCAATTCTTTTACTCAGTATGTACAACAAATCTCTCACTCAGCTCCCCAGACAGACATATATTTGGGTCCTCAGTAAGCTTTATTTATGGTAGCAGTGAGATAGTGGCAACTCAGATAGAGATTCACCATCAAGGAAATGTGTAAGAACAACATGGTGAGTGACTATGGCCATAGAATATGAAGCAGATGCGTGTCCTGAATTAGATGAGGCTATTTTCAATATGGGTAGGTCTTGAAAACTGTATGGAATAAAATAATTACAAATTAAATGCAATTAATCTCACAATAACATTAATGCAAATTAAACTATAGATATGTATAGACCATACTAGTTATATTTTCAGGGATAATGAATAATGTCAATAAACACATTAGCATGGGCATCTGTGGAAAATGTCTCCAATGGGAGAGAAAACAGGGGGAAACAAAAAATTTATAAAAGTAAATAAATAATAATGATGAGTGTGATACCTCTCACAGAGTAAAATATAAACAGTTTTGAAATGAGGTGTATGATGAATACAACACTGTTTAAAAATATGTATTAGTACATGCTGGTTTCTTTAAAAATGTGTGTGAAAGCTTTATACAAAAATCTAAAATAATTAATAATTAATGTACTTCCACCCTTACTATTCCTATTATTTGAACATAAATATAACTAAATAAAAAATCATAAACATTTAAAAAAGTGAATTAAAATGCATATATCAGTCTTCTGTATTTTTAAGAGCATACTCACCCACACATGTTTTAAATAATATGTATAGCACTTTAATTGTAAGTTTTTCAAATAAATATTTAAAAACTCTGATAACAGTATTTGCCTAAGAAGTGATTCAATTGTTAAACTATTTTTAGAATAAAGGCTATCATATGCTTTTAAAAGTCATTAAATATATAGATGGATTATTATTTTTTTAAATGTAAAAGTCTTATCAATCTAAGAGCAGACTCACCCACACATTTTTTAAGTAATACGTTTAGTACTTTGTAAGGTTTCAAATAAATATAAAAAAAAAATCTGATAATAGTATTTGCCTAAGAAGTGATTCAATTGTTAAACTATTAAAACTAATTTTAAAATAAGGGTTATCATATGCTTTTAAAAGTCATTAAAATATATAGATGGGTTATTTTATTAAATGTAAAACTCCTTTCTATCTAATGATATTTTAAACAGGCAAAGTGATATAAAACCTTACCCTACATACATAAAAAGGACCTAAAATGACTACTGCAAATTTATTTTAAAAACTTGTTTCCTGTAAAGATAAATTTTAAGTTATTATTTTTATAACCTGATGGAGAAAATAGTAGAGTGTAAAACCAATTGTTTGGGAAGTGAAGAATTTGACTTTACCTCTGAAAAGTCACTTGTTTTCTAAATTTCAGATTCCTTATCTGAAGACCAAACATGTTTGGGTTTTATTCCTTAAAAAATAATAATTTTAAAAATTAAAAAATATATAAAAATTTTTAAAAAGTAAGATATGATTCAATTTAGTTAACAGTATTTTAGCATATATAATATGCTTTAATTCATTTGTTTATTGATCATCCAAGCATGTATATACACCACTATTGACATATATTTGATCTATTCTGATTTTAGTGTTTCTACTTTAAACTCTTCAATATATAGCCAAATAGTTTCATTCACTCCTCTATACATGTTTATTGCTCTTTATCATTAACAGAATAAAATGTAGTATTATATATGTCAAACAAGGCCCCAACATGACTTAACACCACTTAGTTCTTCAGCTTTATCTCTCAACTTTTGGTTACTTGAATATTACATGTCATACCTGGTTGCCTACACTACATATTATAATGTATTAGTGATTTTTTTAATGCTCTTTTCACAGTCTTGAATTCATTTTCCATTTATCTTTGCCTTGATAAAACTTCTATTTCTCTGTAAATTATAAATATCATCATATATACATGAAAGTCTTTCCTGGACCCATTATTTTGACTTTAGCACCTCAGTCTTTGTGCTCCCCGAGTTGTACCATAACTTCATACTAATAAGATGCGCATTGTCAAACATCTCCATTGAGTGATAAACCCTCAACAAACAAGTTATGTTTTGTTTTTTTTTAAATGGGATGCCATTCGTTAATAAAATTATATAGGTTACAAGTGTACACTTTAATAATACATCATCTGTATATTGCATTGTGTGTTCACCATCCAAAGCCAGTCCTTACCTTTATCTACCTTCCCCCTCTCCCCTTTCCTTCTGGTAACCACTAAACTGTTGCCTGTGTCTGCGAGGTTTTTTTTGTTTGTCTTATTTGTTTGTTGCTTTTAGGTTTATATCCTACGTATGAATGAAATCATATGGGTCTCAAATTTTTCTGTCTGATTTGTTTTGCTTAGCATGGTAATCTCAAGATCCATGTCATTGTGAATGGCAGTATTTCATCTTTTCTTATGGCTGAGTAATATTCCATCATATGTATGTACTACTTCTTCTTTATTCAATCATCTACGGAAGGGTACTTCGGTTGTTTGTATGTCTTATCTACTGTGAATAGTGCTGCAATGAACACTGGGCTGTATATATCTTTATGGATAAAAGAAGGATTGCAGATCATATAGTAATTCTATTTTTAATTTTTTGAGGAACTTCCATACTGTTTTCCACAGTGGCTGTACCAATTTACATTTCCACTAGCAGTATATGAGGGTTCATTTTTCCCCACAATCTCTCCAACACTTGTTATTACTTGACTTTTCGACAGTAGCCATTCAAAAAGGTGTGAGGTGATATCTCATTGTGGTTTTGATTTCCATTTCTCTAATAGCTAGTAAAGTTGAGCATCTTTTCATACGTCTATTGGCCGTTTATATGTCTTCTTGGGAGAAGTATCTGTTCAGGTCCTCTGTCCATTTTTTATTTAGATTGTTTGTGTTTTTTGTTGTTGAATTATATTGGTTCTTTATACATTTTGTTGTTGAATTATATTGGTTCTTTATTAAACTCTTATTGGAGACATTTGCAAATATCTTCTTCCATTCAGTTGGTTGCCTCATTATTTTGTTCATGGTTTCTTGTGCTATGCAGAAACTTTTTAATTTGATATAGTCCCATTCATTTGTTTTTGCTTTTACTTTCCTTGCCTTTGAGGTCAAATTTATAAAATCAGCAATCTAAACAATACTGGTTAATATATATTGTCTAGAAATAAGCATGAAGACAATAATTATTCTCATTTAATATATTAATTGATATATTAGAAACTCACATTCAATAAATTCAAAGAATCCTGCAATTTTAAAGCCAAATTGATTTGATTAAGGCTCAAGCTAACAGGATGATTTTCAAAAATGATATGCAACTATATAAAGGAGCATTATCCAGTTAAGTTAGCTGTACTTATAAACAATTGTTTCTAAAATGATTTGTACATCCTTTATTCTTTTATAAAGCACTTAGAAAAGTATTATTGAAGAATTATGAAATGATGTAAGAGTACTTTAATCACTGCAATGTATTATAAGTATAGAAATATACTAATTTGTCTTGGACATTTTCAACAAAATTATATTTTCTTCTGTATCTTATAAAAATTCATGATAAAAAACATAAGTTTTCTGGCAATGCTGAGCCATCTGCTTTGTTCAGATCTCATTGTTATTGTTTTGTTCTGTACAATAATACTTCAGTACATTGTCAGTAAGAGAAATAACAGTTGGATTTCTTTAGAAGATTAACAGGTGAACAGTACAGTTAAGAAGGGAATTTTCTCACAGATTGCAAATATATCCCACCTTTAAACTCTATAGCAAAGGAATCTGGAGAGCCACCCACTGTCTCCTACCTACCAACAATTGGCCACAAAACCTCAATATGCGTAGTATGTTCCAGAGCATCCTTCTTTTTCCTTCTGAAACAAGAATGTTTATTACTGTTATATTAACTCTATGTTGCAGCTGCCATTTTTTCTGTTTCCTTATTTCTGTTTTTAAAATTTGATATCAAAGTCTCCTTTCTTTTCTCATTCTCTTTAACGATGGCATTCATTTTTAGGTATGTCTGTTTTGAGTAATTAAAACTCAACATGTGACATCAAAAGCATAGGCAACAAATGCAATAATAGACAACTGGCATAACATCAAACTAAAAAGCTTTAACAGCAAAGAAAACCCATCAACAAAATAAAGGGGCAACCTATGGAGTGGGAGAAAATATTTGCAAACTGTATAGCTGATAAAGAGTTAATATCCAAAATATAACAAGAACTTATAGCAAAAAGAAACCAAATAACCCAATTAAAAACTGATCACAAGAATTGATTAGATATTTCTTCAAAAAAATACATCAAAATAGCCAACAGATATATAAAAGTACTCAACATTAACCATTAGGAAAATGCCAGTCAAAACCACAATGAAATGTGATCTCACACGTCTTAGGATTGTCAAGAATGTGGAGGATTGAAAAACTTTATGCGTTGTTGATGGGAATGTAAATTGGTGCAGCAACTATAGAAAACAGTATGATCGATCCTCTGATTGATCCTCAAAAATTTCAAAATAGAACATTCATACAACCCAGCAATCTCACTTCGGGGTATGTATTCAAGGAATTGAAATCAGGACCTCGAAGAGATATATGCATTTCCATTTCCACTGCAACATCATTCACAATAGCCAAGAGATGGAAGCAACCTACATGTTCACTGATTGATATATGAAAAAAGAAAATGCAGTACTTACACACATTGGAATATTGTTCAGCCTTAAAAAAAATATATGTAAGTTATGACAGAGAAGAACCTGGAGAACATTATGCTAAGTTGAATAAGCCAGACACATAGGGAGAAATATTACATGATGCCACTTATGTAAGGAATTTAACATAGTGAGACTCATCGAAGCAAAGAGTAGAACGGTGGTTGCCAGGACCTGGGGGTGGGGAAACAGGCAAGTATAAATCAAACAGGACAAAGTTTCAGTTGTACAAGATGAGTGATTTCTAGATACTTAGTGTGCTAAATAGTGCCTATAATTTCAATACAGTTAAAATTTTTGCTGATGGTAGATTTTATGTTAAGTGTTTTTATCACAAAAATTTAAATAATAATAGCGGGAGGAAACTTTCGTTGATGATAGATATGTTTATGGCATAGACTGTGGTGACGACTTCATGAGTGTATACTTATCTAAACTCATCAAGTTTATGTGTTAAATATGTACAGCTTTCTGTATGCCAATCATAGTTCAATGAAGTGGTTTTAGAATTTTAACATTCATCTTGTAGTTGAAGTTTATATTGAATCTCAAATATAAACTTCTGTTCTTAGAAATATGAAAATCCTCCATTGTTTACTAAGAAGACTTATTTGCCATCAGTCTTAAACATTTAGATTATCATCTTGCTTTTGATTAAAGAAACAGTAATATTTAAATAGAACTATTCTATCTACATGCCCTGTGGATTCCTCTAATTGTATAATATTGTATAAGAATTAAATGTAAATATTTTAATTTAATTCTAAATTCTTGAAAACTAGACTTTTCTTAATTTTCTCATTACATCAGTACCATATTCAGTTTTCTTCAATTTTATTGTATACATATATTCATATATTTAAGGTATACATATATTCTGAAACTTTAAGGTATACATATATTCATATATTTATTGTTTTAATCCAGAGTTAGATTATAGCAAAGTAATTCCAAGTATCTAGAAGAAGGTAGAAAATTGATTTCAGAATCCTGATTTGGCATGTTTAATATAAATATCAAGATTTTCAGTTAAATTTTTCAGTAATTGTTTTTGGTTTTATATAAGAAATCAAATAAGTATGTTAATTTGTTACATCTTAATTTTAGTATGCCTGTGTCTATGTATGTGTGTATGTTTCCTTCTTGAATCCTGTCACAAACTAAATACATAATTGCATACACATATCACCATATTTCTGTAAAAATCAAACCATTTTCAGGTTGTGTTGCTTTTCTGACTTACTATAACCTTCAGTATTATACTGTTTTTGTAAGGTATATTACAATGGAAAATTCAACTGAAAAAGTTGCTCCCTTGGTATATCTCAGTATTTTATTGATTATATTAAATTGTTTCATTCTTACTAAATACTTTTGGGTTTTCTATCATGAAAATCAATCTTGCATTTTTTAACTTTTTTGTAACCAATTCAAATTTAGGACTAAATAAAACTTATTTTCTACATTTTTACTAAAATATATAAAAAATAAAGACATCCTGTACTTCTTAATTCCTTCACCTATTATGAAATAGTCAAGAGTGTATAAATAAAGCATAGGGAATGTAGTCAATTATATTGTATTAACTATGTATAGACTCAGGTGGATAAATTATATAAATGTCTAATCACTATGCTGTACACTTGAAACTAGTAAATAATATTGAATGTCACCTGTAATTGAAAATAAAATTCAAAAAAAGACATCATCCAAATATATGGAGGAGAGATTGACATATAACTTTATAAGGACAAAGGAAAGGAAACATATACACATATAGACTTATTTATAGATATTATTTAAAGATTTGGTTATAGACTGAGTTTCTAGACATTTTTCAACAAAATATGAGCTATTAGTTGCCTCATGACTATGTAAATAATCCCTTAATATTCTTAAACTAAGTTAACATTTATGAAATCTAACACTCTATAGATCTATTTTCAAATTCTATTTTTGTTTTCTGTCATATATATTATGCTGTTAAACTTAGCCAGTGAATTATTTTTTAATTTAGATATGTTTTACAATCTTAGATTTTCTACTTGTTTTATTATAGTTTCTACTTCTCTGCTGAGATTTTCTTTTTATTCATCTTAAGCATATTTCAACCTTACCTTTGTATTCTATAAGATAACCTCATAACCTTGCAATGTTTTATTCTTAAACTGCTACTAATTCTTTATTAAATAATTCAATAATGGATTATCTTGATTGAATGTCTAATAGATACCAAACATTATTATACTATGCTATATACTATGACACATTCTGCACTAAAAAATATGAACTATGTATTTTTGTGTATGAGAAAATAAAGTATCATAGTCTTGAATGCCAAATTCCTTAATTTGTATTCTGGTTCACCCATTATATCATAGATGACTACCCAAAATTCATTTCCATTATATACCAAGAAACTTTTGCTGGAAACTGGCTGTCATGCTAAGGAATATGTTTTATCATATTTTCTATTTTCTTATATTTTATAGGTGGGACCATGAACTTAGGTTTGTCTAATGTAACACATGTCAATTTCAGGTCCCAGTGTTAAATGTATTGTATGCTTTCCTCAAGCTTTCTTTACCTGACTACAGACCTCTTAATGGTGTCAAGGTCAACTTGAAACCACAAGATGGCAGAGTGACAACATGGCTTCAGCTAGTGACCTTACTTCAAAGGGGGTTTCCTAGGGGAGCTACCTGATCAGATACATTTTCACCAGATATGGTCTAAATAAAACTAAACTTTTATTTTATTATTTCAGTTAGATTTTGGACATGATTTTTATAGGAGTTAACCAGTACTAAATAAAGTATGAATTCTGTAAGGTTTTTACTCTTGTGATGACAGATATATTATGTATTAAATAGATATATTGAGCAATTAAATTAATTCAAATATGTGAACCACATAGATTAGATTGTGGTACATCATAAGCACTATATAATTACCTATTTTTATAATAATAATTATCATTAGGTAAATTTATATGGTATGAGCTATTCTAATAGCAATTGTGCACATAGGGAAACTGAACTATTATTTTCTGGTCAATCAAGAAGCAACTAACTCCTTTTGATTCTATTTAAATTGTAAAGAATTGTAAAATATGTTGATAAGAGAGTAAAATAATATAGATAGATGTGAAAGAGTATTTGAAGAACAAAAAATGGCTGAAAACATCCACATTTGGAGAAATAACTAAACCCAGATTCAAAAATCTCAGCAAACCCCAAAAGTACAAACCTAAAAAAATTCTCTTTGGGAATATCATAATTAAATTTGGAAAGCTAAAGACAAAGAAAAAATCTGGAAAGAGGCCATAAAGATACTACTTATAGCGAAACATCAAATAGAATAACTGTAGACTTCCTATTTGACACTATAGAAGCAGGAGGAAGTAGTACAACCTCTTTCAAATGTTGAACGAATTATATATTTAAGGAAATATATATAATATAT
>NW_006437828.1:4494781-4501658 GCF_000325575.1 Pteropus alecto
ATCCTTAGGTGAAGGTAAATTTTAAAAATGTCTGTGATACAAGAGACCTACTCCTAAGGAAAGACTAATTCAAAGCCTTGGGAATAAGAACTATATCTCTCACTGTCGATCTGGAATAAGACCCTCTACTCCCATTTTCCTTTTCCCTTCGGGTTCTTTAGTTCTCTCTCCTCCCCCCACAGCCTGCATGTTAGATGCTCCACAGTCAATCTGTGTAATACCCACCTGAACAAAAGTAACTGGCTTTAGTTGAATATTACTTTCAGATTTAGTCATACTGAAGGGCAAGTCTAAACAGATTAAAATAATAAATAGACTTAAATCAGTCAAGGCATGCTATAGTTTTTTTGGTAACTCTTCCAATCAATAAACTAATATTTCTTTAACTGATCACAAAACTTCCTTAAAACTAAGGATAATAAGATGGTATTCTGAGTAGTCTTTATCATGCTTTTGATTAAGAACTATTCCGGTCAAGACTTTAAAGTGGTTTTCATTTATGATGTATTTTAGATATTAGAATTTGTAAATAAATGATCAGATTACTACTGATCCTGTTGTTTTAATCTCTGTTTAACAACTCTTTAAGCTTTTGGCCAAACCAAAAGTTCCTATATACTTTTATGCTTCTTCAAATTAAATCTTTTGATGAAGCATCTCAGACACTTATTTTAATATGTCAGCTCAGAAAGATTTGGTCTCCAAACCACAATGATATGGCCAAAGGTTCAGAGAACTTCTTTTGCCCATACATCTGGACATGATCATGCAACAGCACATCCTACGCCATGCCTTCTGATATATTACACTAGATGTTCCACAGCGTAAGTGATGACAACCTCCAAACATGTTTTCTTTTCTCATCCCATTTATCTCAACAACTGGAAAATGACCTTTTTTAAATAAGAAGCATATAGTTCATTTCATTTAAATATTAAGACCACATCATTATTCTGGTAGCCTTCTGCTTGCATGAACACATTCAAAATAATGCATATCACCTATTAAATATATTTATATTTGCACTTTTTTCTTTGTAAGAGTGGTTAAATATCACATTCAGTGACTGTGAAGTATATCCAGCATTTTGACTGTATTTTCAATAAATATTATTGTGGAAAATTGTTTTTATTTTCATGGATTTAAGTTATGATACTTTCAGTTTAAGGTAAAACATTGAAACACAGATTTGGCTCATGTATCCTTGAAGACCCTTTAAATCAGAAATTCATAACCAGGATACCTGAACTTGAATGAATTTGAACTTGGGGAGAATATATACATATTTTAGCTATCACAAATCTAGAAATTTAGATTACACTGATCACTACCAAATTATAATAAATATTAGACCCACAACTCAATATTTTTATTTAATGTGTGAGTGGAAACACGTGTATTCTTATATCAAAAATGCTATTTAAAATACTTTATAACTGCTTTTCAATGCAATTTTTTTCTGTTTTATTTCTACATATTTTATTTCATGAATTTAAGTCATTATTTTGAGAAGCCCATAGGGTTTGCTAGCCTGCCAAAGAGATTTATGGAGCAAATATATGAGGAACACCTATTCCAAAAGGATAGTAAAATATTGTTAAAACATAAATGCAAAATCAACACAAATAGGAGAAAAGAAAGATCAAAAACAATGTTGCAAGCTAGAAAGCTGATGAAGGAGTGTTAGCTTGGAAGAGTTAACTGAGGTTAAAGCTGAACCAATGGCAAGCCAAAAACAGACTAAATCAATATAATGAATTTCCCCCAGAGATTTGAGAATTGACAAGGTTAGCTGCTCCCGAAAATGACATGAAAGTAGGGCTAAAAAGTATTGGTTACGCCAGGAGTCCCCAACCCCTGGTGGTGGACTGGTACCGGTCCATGGCCTATTAGGAACCAGCCACATAGCAGGAGGTGAGCGGCGGGCCAGCAAGAGAAAATTTCATCTGTATTTGCAGCCGCTCCCCGGCACTAGCGTCACTACCTCAGCTCCACTTCAGATCATCAGGCATTAGATTCTCATAGGAACACCAGTCCCTGGTGCCAAGCAGGTTGGGGATCTCTTCTGCCACTCTGTGGAACTGGTGACTCTTCATAGCAAAGCTGGCCTGATGATATATCTTCTGAAAAAGGCAAAAGAGTGGGCTACTGAAACAGTGTATTAAAAGGCCAGATCTAAGGCAGGAGAAAGACATTATCATGCTGCGATTGAGACTAATAGACAACCATTTACATTCAGCAATGTTCACAGTGCTCTGACAGCAGAGTTTCTGCATTTGAAATGACAATTTTATGAGACCACAAGGCATTGTCAAAATGCTTACTTAGCACTGAGAATGGATACAGGGTATGCAGCAAAGCAGTATGCCCTGCAACAGTGTGGTGGAATTCTTGGTCCTCCAGACATGTCACCCAAATGTCTCCTGTACACTGGGCTCCACATGAGAGACAAGGCAGGGTGCTTGCCTTCAGAATGGTCATCGGCATTGTGGTTCCTTGAGTTTTACACCTTGCTGATCACATGCTCCCTCAGAGATGTGTGGCAGGGTCTCACTCCCAGGAGGAACTGCATCTCACCAATTACGTATTGCTCATCAATTGTAGACAATATATCAATTACACAGTCCTCAAAAAAAGTCTCTAACCAGGCACAGGTGTTCCCATTGGTAGTTAACAGCTGAGCAGACCCCTCCTTTACCTTGTATTTAATGTACATAAACCTTCCTTGAGTTAATCCTCTTGCAGGAGGGTACAACTTAAAAGCCAAATCCTCAGTTATCCCGAGGCTAGAAAAAAACTAAGCCAACTGTGAAACCTTTAATTCAGTGCTAAATACTCGAACCTCTGGTCTTTATCTGACAGCCATCTAAGGGATTTTAGGAAGACAGACTTATTATTTTCCATGCCAAGAGCTGCAGGAGTCTTCTGAGATGTCTGAAGAACACAAGGGACAAGACGTAAAAATGCCAACATTCTTGATTCCAAAGCAAGCATCGCAACACCACCAACCTCCAGAGAAAAGAAGCTGCACCTCTATATATAAGGCTCCCAGTCAGCTTTTCAGTGATCAGTTACAAAACGTAAGAAAAAGCCAAACATTAATAGGAATTTCAGATAAAGCTTTTAATATGTATGGGAACCAACAATCAAATCACACAGATGCAAAATAGTATAAAACATTTTAAAATGTATAAAAAATATATTACTATTTGCACTGAGTTAATGAAGATAATGCATTTATAAAACAATAGTGGCATATAATGATAAAGTAATATTCAGAAAATGTAAAGTGTTCTTGAAAATTAAATATGTAATAGAAATATGTTAGAATCTTTAATTCTATTTCACTCTTAATAGACTATTTTACACCATTATACTATTTTACTCTAGCTATTTTACTAATAGAAAACTCTCTATGATTTATAAGTGAGACCTAGTAAATTTAAATAATTATTTCTCTCATTGTAGTGAAGTCTGCATATTTGTGGCTTCCACGCATTTTCCCCTGCCTCTAATTCCATTGTGTAGACAAAACAAAATAATGACTCTTGTCTGCAAGAGAGACCTTCAAATGCAGATCTTTAACTACATTACCGTGAATGGTTTCTTCAAAATAAGCATATTTAGTCCCATTAAACATTTTAATTTTGAAGAGAACTTTTAACCTCTCCTTTGTACTGTTTATTTATACTTTTTTTTTTCTTTCAGAATTTGACTTGTCTAATACAGAACACTTAAATACATTTCTAAAGATAGTCTTATCCTGAGGTGAGCAAACTTTTTCTGTAATGAGTTATATAGAAAATATTTTAGGTTTTGCTGGCTACATATGGTCTGTGTAATATAGTCTTTGTGTTTGTGTTATATTTTATAATATCAATTAAAAATATTTTATGTGGCTCAAGGCTATATAAAAACAAACTGTAAGCTGTATTTCACCCTCAGGCAATAGTTTGCCATCTCCTGCTCTAATCCACCAAAGGAAGCTTTCTTAATTAAGAAAGGTCATCAAAGTAATGTCATCTTAAAATTGTATTTACACATTGAGTGAGGACACCATAAACTTCAAATTATGTTGAATGTATTGGCAATTAAAATCTCAGTATTTTTTCACATTAACTACTATGTGTAGATTTGACTTATCCTAAACCTACATATATCTGTTAAAATGGGGAAAGCTAATTTTTTTTTTATTTTATACTTTGTCTTTTTTAGTTAAGAACAGGTGTTAGCAACCTTTATATATAGAGAGAGAGCCAGATGGTGAATATTTTATGCATTGTGGGTTTAAAGGTTTCTGTTGCAGATTCTCAGTTCTATCCTTGTATTAGGAAGGCAACCATAGGCTGCACATAATGAATAAACATGACTGTGTTGCAATAAAACTTTATATATAAAAAACCTTGGTTTTCAACTGTTGTATTAGGCTGAAAGAGAATTTTATTCAGTGATTTTGTCACTTATGGATTAAGTATTGTTACCAGTTCCAGGTACCTTAAAAGCGTAAAGATATTTTTTGTTCAAAGTGAGAACAATTTGGCAACTAGAAGATAGAACGTTCTCACCTAAATGTAACAATAATTTTTTTAAAAAGGTCACTCTCTTAAACCAGAATTTACATATATATATACTTATATATACACATATATATGTACACATATATATGTATATATCATATATACACATATATACATACGGGTATACATACACACACACACACACACACACACACATATTTTTTATTTGTTTGTTTTAGAGAGACACAGAGAAACAATTGCCATGAAATTTTCCAATCTTATCTGAGATTTCAGAGTCTCCTGGGAGTTGAGACTAACATGAAATAAATATATCATTATCTTCTTCCACTGGAACAGCTCTGATTTTGTCTCTTTAAAATATGTTTGCCTTAGTTATCATTTTATTTGGAAAAACAAAATCTTTTCTATTAAATCCAAAGTGTTTAAACCAATCCTTTAGTCCACATTACTCCAAAATGGTATTAGATGTTGCATTGTGTCAATGAGCCTTATAAAAGCAATGCTCCACATTTTACATTTCCTTGTATATTTTATAGATAAATATATACATATATCCCCAAAAAAAACAATTATATTTGCAATAGTAAAGATGTTATAGCTTGCGTTTTTAAAATAACACAGTCATGTGCTGCATAACCATGGGGATATGTTTGGAGAAATGCTTCATGAGTTGATTCTGTCATCAAGAGTGCACGACACAAACCTATATGGTAGCCAACTGCACACCTAGGCCATATGGGATTGCCCATTGATCCTAGGCTACAAGGCTGTACAGTGTGTCACTGTACAAAACAATGTGAGATTAAATCAAGCACAAGAAGAAATGAGATCAATAGATGCAGTCAACACTAAGAGAAGTATAAAATGTACAATAGAATTTTAGACAAGGCACTATCACTTTTGAATAAAGAAGCAAGTGTGATAATATTTCATGGGGTAGACATCATTTGAACAAGACTTTGAAACTCTTAAAGTAACAGAATTTCATCTAATAAGAATCAATAATGGCAGCATCAGGGAAAAATGTGAGCCCAATTGGGGACCATGAGTATAGGTTATACAAAAAAAAATTAGCTAAAAACTTGAGTACAGAAACTTAACATAATAATTGAGAAAATAAGAATGGCTTTCCTCTCCACTGAAACTTGCAAAAATAATGACAAAAAGATGAGGAATGTCAAAGCAACTGTCATACCAGACAAACTTAAACAGACAAGAAATCTTTATGCAAGCTATTGCAAGAGAGAGAGATTGAACTCAATTCAACTAAAACAAAAGTGTAAGGAGGTGGTTAAGCATTAGGTGAACTAATGGGATAGAATTGGAGAACTTTAAGGGGAAAGGTAGTCAGTGGGATATGTAAAGAACGTAGAGTTATTCCTGAGTTTGCAAATGCTCTTTGTGATATGACCATCTGTGTCTGCTAATTGGTGCCCATCAAAGTTAGGCTCCTACCCTCCAACAGGGACAGGAGAGAGTGGTACTGTCTTCTTAGAAGTTTACATTTCAAAGAGATGGCTTCCAAGTCCCTGAGCAAGACATTTCCTGGGCTGTAAAATTGACAGGACACTGGGAAAAGATTCACATACATTTCAAAGGGGCAGACAAAGAATTTACAATTGCAAGTTTCCTAAAGTAAATGTTCTAAGAAAAAATGAGGTCAGGTGCCTACGGTCAGAAAGAAATCTGTCTAAAGTTTAATCAAGATGAATGGAACTTTAAGGCCATCTTGGTAAGTGAGAAACACAATTTGGGATAAGTGTGAAACTTCTCGAGTATGAGATGTAGAAGATTGAAATGCAATTGTCCCCAGTTTCCAGTTTTAAAGTCTTAGAGATTTCCTGGTCAAAAGCCCCCCTGGAGGAATATTGTATGAAATCAAAAAAGAAATTAATAAAATGTCCTACAGTGTAAGGTAAAGAATTCTTGGGCATCTTTTTATGTAATTTATCATTCTTCACATGGTTAAACTACAGTTTTAAGCTTAAAGAATTTACTAGAAGTCACAATTACAGTAATAACTGACTTGGAATTAGAACTTACATTTCTTGTAGTTAACTAGCAGGAGCAAAGGAACCAACAGAGATTAGTTTGAATTTGCAATTACTATCATCATGTTTATATTTTAGGAATAAGAGGGGGAATGGAGAAAATAAATGTTGCACCATGTGATTCAAATAGTGGGTGGGGAGAGAATTAGATCCTAGTACACATGATATTTAAGAATATTCCAGTACGAATTCATAACACAGTCCGCTCTTTATCATCATATGGCATGCTGAGTCAAAAAGCTCATCATTTTACTGTTTTTAATTGGCTCTCATAGTAAAACATAGCAG
>NW_006437828.1:4501679-4511579 GCF_000325575.1 Pteropus alecto
TTCCCTACATGATGTTTACGCTACTAATTTTCTTTTTTTTCTTTTTTACTCATATTGGAAGAGCACAGCACCCATAGAGTTCCTCCTCTGGTTTTCTTTCAAATAGACATGAAAATTATAAATCATATACAACTGGATTTTAACCACTGGTGTTAACTGATAAGTACTGTGGATCAAAAATTTTTAGACTACAGGCTTCAGTAGCAATGACATAAAAATCACTGAAAAAGACTGCTCTTTGTACATGCTCCAGATGATTCCTCTCGCCTGTCAGGCTTCTTTCTTGTTTGGAATACAACTTAGTTAGTTTTAATCCATGTCCTTAACATCAAAACATAATAAAAAGCTGGCAAAACACCATCTGGGTCAGATAAAAAAGCAAAGTTGGACTGAGTGTCATCAGCATACTGATGGACTGATGCTGCCAAGTGTTATTCTGCTTGCTGGAAGACAAAATATCACGTCGATCAGTCTTTTTTCATTAGCCTTTCAAATCTTATGAAGCCCCTCAATGAATAAAAGTTCATGAAAGCTGTTTAGCACAACAAATGAGTGCTTTAACACTAAATATCAATTTTTATGACAAAAATTTATTTCTGCTTTCATGTGTCTTTTGGTTTATTTGGTTTAAAGGATTCATGTGTATTTGGTTTAAAGGATTTATTTCTTCTTTGAATACCTATAGACATACGCACATAATATACATATTTGAATAGACAGATGACAGATAGTGTAGTAGCTAAAAGTGATTCAAAGAATCCAGTTGTATCAACAAAAGACAATTTGTATGCAAATTAATATCTTCGTTTTAACCATAATATTACATAATGGTGGAAAAATGAAGTAACCATTTCCTGTTTATCCTGAGAATACTCGCCCGTTGGTGCTTTTGGGAGGAGTATTTACCCCAATATAACCTGTATGTTACAGTCCTAACCTCACCCCCAAAGGTTGCCATGAAATATCTCACTTTTATTATTATTTCCGCATTGATAACCTTTGGAAACAAATGACATAATTCTATTTATAGCATTCTGTTTTCAGTAGTGGTATGACCCTTTACAAAATATAGTAATTCTCAATCGCTGAAAATGTCAAATCCTAGAAAATGTAGCATCCTTGCGCATCGTTCTCAAACAGTTGTTAGACGAAGATTCATTGGATGAATCTGATTTATGTATATATTTGTTACGTTCGGATTAAGAGGCAAGTTCTGTTTAGAAATAACTTCAAGAACAGTTTTTATATTTTATTTTCACATTGAAAACCAGTCAGATTTGCTTCAGCCTTAAAGAGCGTGATTACATAAAATTAAATTAACGCTGGTAGAGAGCTGCACTTTTTTTTTTTTTTCTAAATGAGAAATGTGTTAACAATGAAGCAAAATCTTAGTTTTGAAATTTAGGAAACTCAAAAAATCTCTTTTTTGGGCAAAAGTACTTATTTAAACATTTAGCACATCACAGGTTTCTTTAGCCCCACATACTTATTAATAATATACTGGGATGCATGTCAATGGAAGATTTTAACTTTTGGAAATGCTTAAAATATTCCATGTGTTTCTTACAGGCAGTTAATTTTTATGAATTAGCTTCTCTAGTCTCTCAACACCACTGTCTCTTTTTGAAGTAGTACATACCTATCTACTTGTACATCAGTGCAAGTATACATGTACATATATATATATTGTATGTATATTTACACATACATACAAGTGAGAGGATGCCAGAGAGAAAGTCATCCGAACTAATGTTAAATTAACTGATCACAATTTGAAAATGAAATATGAAGTTATCAATATATTTGCATCATTAATTATGGTCATAAACACAGTTAATGAAACATAAGTTAACTATTTTCTATTAATCCTTAGTTTAACTGAAGAGTTTCAAATAAAATTTCTTTTGTCACACCCATATCAACTTGAAAACCTCTCATAGAAATCAGAAGCAGTGAAATAAAAAGAAATCAATAGCAGATTATAATACTGTAGGAACTGGTTAAATTTTTACTATTTTTCAGACTCATTATAAACATTGTCATCAGGTTGACGATAGGTTGTTTCCTTTTCTCTTTTTGTTACATTTCCCAGGCTTCAGAAAATGTCATTTCCATGCAAATTACCATTCTTCAACATTCATTAAACCCTTTTTACTGAGAATCTAACAGACTTTCAATCCTCTCAGTTATCTATGAGAAGTCTTAGAAGGGTCAAAACAGCAGAACAATGCTACCCTGTTTTAATATAAAATATATATATATATAAAAAAAGCAAGAATATTGTTCAAAGTTGTATTTTTGTACTGTGAGAATGTTATAGAGACAGAATACCAAAATAAAATATATTTTATATGTTAGATAAAAAATTTGAAATAAGAACAAATTAATCAATTTTTTATTACAGCCTCCATATAATAATTTCATCTTCCTCTTCTGAATCTGTACTGCCATGAAAGAGCCTATTTACATCTCATCAGTGAGCATTCTCAACAAGTAGCAATTGTTCCATTTGTTGCAATTTCTGCCTTCTTAACAGCAAGGAACATATTGTGTGAAATAAAAGTAACCCTTAACAATGTAAATGAAAGCATAATAGTTTACACTGATAATACCCAGGTAATATTTTGTTACCACAATATAATTGTCATATCTACATTAACTTTTCTCAGCCATTTATGACCTATGAACACTTTTCACAGATATGTATAATTTCATGAAACACTTGGGAATATTTAATCATTTTTGTATGTGATATTACAAAAATAAAGCCATTACCTTAGCAGCATATTAACTGTTATAACAATATACTTAGTTATTTTTATCACGTATAAAGTCCCATTTTTGTTTCAATGCATTTAATATATGTTGCACACTGACTTACTTTACAAGAGAATATATGTAATTTGTAGAATTCATATCATATATTTCATTTGGAAGCTACAATTTATATGAAAGTTGCAGCTTTAGAAATATGAAACTGTGTTCAACACCTAGTATTTTTAATACCTGAACTCTGTATTTTTAATAAGTCCACTGTTTAGTTTTATAATTTCTGTTTTATATTTAAAAGTTGAGATAAGTGAAAGTAATTTGGGCTTCTATTTATTAGCATGTCCCTGCAAATAGCATATAATGGGTGAACATAGTCTTATTTCTCAAATAATAAGATGTTAACCTGGGAAAATTATCACTGTATTTTATTTTTTTAATATTTCTTTTACTGGGAAAATTACTGTAAGTATTAAAATAACTTTTAATAGGTAATTTTGAAATTCCCATTAAATAATAGGCAAAAATAACCTAGAGAAAAATTTAGAGAAATATCAATACATTTTATGCCAGCTGTTAATTTTTATTTTAATACCAGTGTTCCTTTTGCTTTCTTTGATAATCAGTGGGGCATTTATAAAAAATAAAATGCACTTGCTGAGTGATAGATTTTGTTAATACTTCATGAGAACATTTATTTTTTCCGCAATAACTGCTCATTTGTTTCTTGATACACTGAGACGCTCTTTAAATAAGTTCCACTTTAAGGGGAATGCATTTCTATAATTATTTTGTCAATTAAAAATAGCACTTTCTTATTTTTAGTTTTTGAGGAGGGGCTGCACCAGTATGCAATCCCACCAACAGTACACAATGGTTCCTTTTTCTTCACATCCTCGCCAGCACTTGTTGTTTGTTGATTTATTGATGACAGCCATTCTGACAGCTGTGAGTTGATACTTCATTGTGGTTTTAATTTGCATGTCTCTGATGATTAGTGACGTTGAGCATCTTTTTATGTCTATTGGCCATCTCTATTTCATCTTTGGAGAAACGTCTATTCAGGTCCTCTGCCCATTTTTTAATTGGATTTTTTTCTTGGTGTTAACTGGTATGAGTTCTTTGTAAATTTTGGATATTAATCCCTTATAGGATATATCATTGGCAAATATCGTTTTCCAATTGATAAGATGTCTTTTCATTTTGTTGATGGTTTCTTTTGCTGTGCAAAAACCTTTTAATTTGATGTAGTCCCATTTGTTTATTTTATCCTTTATTTCCCTTGACCAAGGTTATATGTCAGGAAAAAAATATTACTGAGAGCAATGTCAGAGAGTTTACTGCCTAGGTTTTCTTCTAGGAGTTTCATGGTTTTGGTTCTTACAGTTAAGTCTTTAGTCCAATTTGGGTTTATTCTTATATATGGTATAAGATGGTGGTCCAGTTTCACTTTTTATATTTTTGCATGTATCTGTCCAGTTGTCCTAACACCATTTATCGAATACATTGGGTATTTATCTGAAGAAGTCCAAAACATTAATTCAAAAAGGCATATACACTCCTATGTTTATTGAAGCATTATTTACAATAGCCAACATATGGAAGCAACCTAAATGAACATTAATAGATTACTGGATAAAAGAAATGTGAGGTATATGTACAATGGAATATTAGTCAGCCATAAAATATTAAAATAAAATAAACTCTTAACATTTGTAACAACATGAGCGGATGTAGAGGGTATCAAGCTAAGTAAAGTAAGTCAGACTGAGAAAGACAAATACCGTATGATTTCACTTATATGTGTAATCTAAAGAACAAAATAAATGAACAAATAAATTAGAAACAGACGCATAGATGCAGAGATTGATGGTGCCTGATGGGAGGAAGGTTGGGGAGTTTATTGAAAAAGATGAAGGGATTAAGAAGTACAAATTGATAGTTACAAAATAGTTACAAGGATGTAAAGTAAGTAATATTTTAGTATTGATGCATGATGCCACGTAGGTACTAGACTTATATGGGGGATCACTTCATATATTATATAAATGTCTAACCACTATGATCTATACCTGAAACTAATATAAAATAATATGGAATGTCAACTGTGATTGAAAAAATTTTTTTTAAAATAACACTTCCCTTTCTGTCTATATCTATGACTTCAAGAAATTACTTCAAAAACTAATGAGAGATATTAAACTGAACATCAATGTTAGTATATCTTCCAATAGGATAGTCAAAATGTGAACAGTAAAAGAACCATATACTGTAATGATAAACAACTGTGAGGGATGGTGGATTTAGGAGATTAGCTAATCAAGCGTTTTTTTCAGAGAATAGGACAGGCATAGAGCAGCTCTTCCTTAGATTACACAACTGTAACAATTAAATCTTTATATGACCTATATAAATATATATTTATATGATCACCTTGTACATCTTTCCTTACTAGAATTTTATAGAGTTATCTTTCAATCACTACCAAGCGGTTCACACTTGGATATAAAGTGCCCCCTTCCAACAGGGAAGAGAAATGACAATTATTATATAGATAACCCAGAGCTACTATCTAGCAGAAGGAAAATGAAAAAATGCAGGGTCCAGATTCTGGAGGAAACTCAGTCTGGCAAATAATATAATACGAAAGACTAGAATAGTATGTCTCCAAATATAGCTCTTGGCTCACTTACATCAAAAGCACAAGAGGTAATTAAAATATACCAGTTTATAAAATTCCATCACAACTTGATTAATCTGAATTTTAGGGAGAGGGGCTCAGATAATTTATTAACATATTCTCAGGTTATGATATACATAAAGTATGAGAACATTAAGGTAAAGATTACATAAAAAGGAAGAAAACAAATAGAAAATACTGTAACAGGATAACTTCCTTGTGGTTAGAACTTAAAATTTACAAAAATCAATGAAAAAGAAGCAAAATGGAGGGTGGATTTTTATATAAATTACCTGCAATTTATGTCTTAAAGACAGAATTTCATTAGCTTTTAAGAATAGATATTTAAGTTTGTTTGTTTTAGGAAAATGACCAAATGGACCTACTAGCCAAATATAGCTCAAAATTTGTGTTTTCTTGGCAAAATTGTGAAAACATCATTAACCAGGGTGAAGATGGTAAGTGTACTCCATTGGAATTTACCATTTTAATATCATCATATGTTTTTATTTTTTCCTTAAAACTGTTTGTCTTAAAGTAGAGTGTGTGCAGTATTAATGGAATCATACCAATTTTCTAATATTCATGTTAGCATTATACGTAGTATGTCATCATTTTACTTTCAACATGTTTAGGCTTTTAGGTTTAGAGAATGTTTTTTTTTTAATATTATTCAGTTAGTTTTAACAATCTCTGCCTTTCCATTAGGGTATTTAATATAATTTTATTTAATACGTTTGTTAAAACATTTGAGTTTAAGTCTGTCTTTCTGGTGTTTGTTTTATATTTTTCCCATTTGTTTTTTGTTTCTTTTTTCCTCAACTCCTTCTTTTTTGGCCAATGAGTAAAATATTTGTTTCATTTCCACTGTTTTCTATTTTGATTCAGTTATGCCAAATTGTGTTGCTTTTAGTGCTTTCTCAGTATCACAATATTCGTCTTAAACTTAATATAGCTATGTTCAAAAATATATTGTACTTCACACATAATATAAGAATTTTACAGGCTATGTTTCCAATTATTCTTGACATACATCACACTCTTGTTGACAACAATTTTATTTTCACATATGTTATGAAACCCAGCATTGCATTGCGATTATTTTTATTTTATAAAATTGATCGTCTTTTATAGAAATTCACCTTCTGGATATTAGAAAACCTTTACTATTCACTGACATATTACATCGTCTGGCGTGCCATATCCCTACAATTTTCTCTCTGCTATCATTTTCCTTTGGTCCAAAATCATGTTTCAAAATTTCTTGGGTACATGCCGATTATCTGGCAATAAATCTTTCAGCATTTAAGCTTTCTGAAAATGACTTTACATCACATTTATTTTAATATCATGATTTTACTTAATACAGAGTTTGAGGTTAACAATCGAGAGTTGATCTGAGCAACCAGAAGGTCAGCTTCTGTTCAACTGCCCTGTCCTCAGCTTTAGCAGGTTGGCACAACTCCATCTGGGAATGCAGGATTTTCTCAGTATTTCTCCATCTCACTCATGTACACAGAGTTTTAACGTCATACTCAAAAAAAATCTCCCAGTGCCTGTATGGTATACTCAACTCCCTGGCCCTCATGCTTGTGCCTGCGCTTTGGGGCCATTCTCTCCAAATAACACGTGACTCCCAGAGTTATAGACAACAGAAAGTAGAAGGTGCCTGGAGTTGCTCATGACCTGTCCTCAGACTTCTACAGGCCCCACATGACAGATATCTCTTTGCTCTTACCCTGTACCTAATCTTTCTTACAAGTGCTCGGTAAATGCCCACATAGAAAAGTTGGCAAGAGTGTACAGACTCTCCTTATATCCAGGGCTTCTAGTGATTCTAAGCCATTACACTGACATATGGTCAAACTTTACAGATTCATTAGAATCTCAGATGTTCTCTTAACCCTGTGATCATTACAACTTCTGCTTCTCTTGTTGCTCCAACGAGGATCGAAGTTGGCATGTGTCTCTTCTGCGTTAGGGGAGTTTGTTACTTCTCTGGATTACAGCACTTGTGTTTCTTTGAGATCTCAACTCTATAATGAGTTTTAAAATCTATCATTTTGTTGTAGGATAGCTTGTAATTATTATGGTCATATGACTTTCTAAAGTCCAGACAGCACGCGTGCACACACACACACACACACACACACACACACACACACACCAGATTTCAATAGTCATGATATAATATATTCAAATTATGTCAAAAACAGAAATGTGATTATAGTCTTTACTAAAGGAATGTATGTATGCCTTTCGGGTGTTGTTCTATTTTAGAGTGGGAGAGGGACAGTTGTAAAATGAGATATAGGCCTAGAATAATGTCAATTGAAATGGATATTTAGATATTATTTTTTTAAGTGTACATTTGGAAATTGATTTTCCCCTATAAATATTTATGTCACAGTACTCTTTGGATTATTTTCCAAGAGATTTCTCTCTCTACCCTAAGGATACAAGTACCCCAGTTTGAAGATGCCAGTTAAACCAGAAGGAAATCTGTAGTTATTTAATGATAAATCCAAAGGCAGGAGCCCCCAAGGTTTGGTTATCAAGATAATAATATTCTCCAAATCTCCATGCTTCAATAAACACTTTGACATTTTCTCTGGGTTAAAAGCTTCTATACTCAAGGTCACAGATTGCTGCAAGTGTCATATCCTTACAAAAATAACTCACAGGAGGCAGAAGTTAGTTCATCCTCAAAAGGAGAGTACACATTGTGTATCTCTCTCTCTTCAGGAAAGAAAAAACTACCTACAGCTGACTTCTCAGAACATTTGATCAAGACTCACATGCTCACACATAGATGAGTAACTGAACAACATGCAAAGAGAAATATCATTACCATTATGTTATATACATCAAAATTCATCTCATGGCTATCTGCAGATTGATCCCTGAACTAAATGATGTTATATTACAGGAATCAAGTGAGAAGAGCTCCTGACAAGGAGACTAAATGCCTGCTGCAAAAGAGATTTTTGTCTGTGACTGCTGTTTCATAAGTAAAATACGGCTTGCTTTCATGCTGAAAGTCCATGACCATGAATAGTTACTCTCTACTTTCTTAGCTTAATTTTGTTCCTAATAGATTCTCTACTCTGGTTGGATTTCTTTGTAATTTTTTCTCTTTGTGACACAAATGATTTTCATGCCTATTATCACGCTAGCGAAATCTATAAGTATACCCTTCCAGCAATGATTAAAGCAATACCAGGTAAAGAAAAACACTCTAATTTTGAACTCTTGGCATGGAATGATTGAATTGTGTTAAGAAACTTTTTGCTAAATCCACTAAGGTACTTTTTTGAAATTGACTTTGAGAAACTGTTTCAGTTAATATGTTCAAGAATGTTTGGATTGAAAAAGAAATCTCACGGTCTTTTCCAGTCCATTGCAGCCAGGTTCCTCATCTCAGGACAAAATTAAAACCGGGCAATATTTTCATGGTGATGCTGCAATTAGTACTGTATTTAAAATTCCTAATGACCAGTAAAACTTAGTTATATAAGGAACACATGTTATTGAAGCAAATATATGTAAAGTATATGAGCAAAATGAAACTTAAATGTGAGAAAAATTATGAACATAGTTCCTTCTATGAATTTAATGGTATCCTTGAATTCTGATTACAGCTAAATTTAATAATGAGCTTAATAACTATATTTTTAAAGTGAGAAGAAATCATATACAGTAAAATTCTCATTCATAGAATATACCAATTACATATAAATTTAGAAAAAATAAATAAATAGCAAAAGCCTGTCAAAACTATATGGAAATTCTACATTAAAAAGTCAGGTTTCTTTTTCTTTCTACTAATTCTGGCTATGATGAAAAATGATGGAATATGAATAAAAATGACTAACAAATAATGATGATGATCATGATGATATCTAACATTTCTTAGGCATTTACTCTGTTAAATTGTTTAACAATTCACTTATCTTAAAACTTAAGTGTAAGGAACCAAAAAACTCCTAGAAGAAAACATAGAGAGAAAGCTTCTTAACATTGGACCTGGCAATCATTTTTTGGATATAACACTAAAAGCACAGGTAACAAAAGCAGAAATAAACAAGTGGAACTACATCAAACTAAAATGTTTCTGCACAGCAAAAAAAAAAAAAGAAAGAAAGAAAGAAAAAAGAAAAAGCAACTTATAAAATGGGATAAAATATTTGCAAACCATATATCTAATAAAGGAGAAATATCCAAACTCTATAAGGAGTTCATATAACTCAATAGCAAAAAAATAAATAAATAACCCAATTAAAAATAAGCAGAGGACCTGCATAGGCATTTTCCCAAAGAACACATACGAATAACTATCAGATACAAGAAAAGGTGCTCAACTTCACTAATCATCAGGGAAATGCAAATTAAAACCACAATGAGCTGTCACCTCATATCTGTAGGATGGCTGTTATCAAAGACAAGAGATA